>NC_070635.1:15265763-15601263 GCF_947347685.1 Pleuronectes platessa | reverse complement strand
TCAGAGGTGCCTCTCATTACTACAGCGTTTCACTCCTACTATCTTAACACTGATAAGAATTTCTTAGGAGATATTCAGTCCACACATGAAAGTAAATAAATGTAGGACAGCACACCACAGATCCTGACAAGCCATGATGTGTGGAACGCCACAACAAGTCCGAAAAGTACAGGACTTAAAAGTGTTGGTACGTCACCATAATTGGTCTGGTCACCAGTTACCGCTCACCTTTAGCTCCAGCTGTAGCAGTGTGCTGCTTTGTTTTTCCAATTATAACAGTTCTCAGGTGATTTTGGACTTCCTGTCCGTGGTGGAACTTCCCGTTTATAGCCCTTGAAGTTATAATCACAATTCCACGGTGCTGTCGTCTTGACTCTTTTACACCATCAGTTGACTGTATCCTATAGTCCAACAGGTTACAGTGTCAGTTCTCTCCGTGTCCCACTCTTTGTTTTTATCTCTCTGATTGTCCTGTACTCCTCTCTTTCTCTCGATTGTCTTTCTCAGTGGCTTTCTCTCTCCTCTCTCTCTCTCTCCAGTTATCTTCTGGTGAGCGAGACTCTGCTTGTTACCCCATGAGCTTGCTGGTTCAGAGGGCAATGTCCAATGGTCTTTTGGGGTTCACGGCCCCAGGACGGCATAGTCCACCTTCACCCACATAGGGTCTAAACGTGTTGGGCGTGGCAGTAGTCACCACTCCGCTGCACAAACTCCATCAACCAGCGATTCTGAATGGACAAACACACAGAGGCATAAACTGGTCAAACATTGAACTTATATTCTCATGATAATACAATTTCAGTAATTCAGCATTTGTTCCAATGGTCCAGAACTAACTTACTGGCTAATGTAAAGATTAAAACACAAATACACACATGAACATATAAAATAGTTAAAAATGTTATGCTTTTATTGAAGCCCGAATATATTTTTTTCAGGCTTTCACATGTGAGGGTCCAAAGCAGAGAAGGTCAGCCCCCTCCTGACACCATTAGCGAAGCAAAACCCATCATGGACATATGTAAAAAAACACTATTCTAAGATAACGATTTCATTTTTCAAAGTGTATGGATTTCTCTGATGTTTGCAGGTGTCGGTAAAGATGGCCTGAAACATAATGCCTGTAGGGGCTACCTAGGAGCACAACTTTCAAATATGAGAGTAATATTATATTTATTTAAGAGTGTTGTCTTTCAGTTTGAAAGCACTGCTTAGCTGAGATTTGCTCCACTACTGCTTATATATTTTGTTGTTTGGAAAGATTTCCTGTGCTCCAGCTTCTGTCCTTCTCCTCACACTCATGCTGCTTTGCCCGGCGCAATAATACATTTGAAAATTCTTTGGTCCCATGATCATTTACAAGCAGTGTTAATAGACTCACAGGCCAAAAGGCTGCCACATATCAGGAACTTATGTGTAATAATAGCAACTTGAACAGACATGCACTTAAGTGTTTGCATAAGACCACAGATGCACCATGAGCTCCAAAATCTAATATTTGATGGGATTTACAAAATAGGGAAACATTTTATTAGATTAGCCTGCACAATATCAACAAAATCGAATTTTCTCTGAGTATAAAAATGGCAACAAAGTCTAAAAAGCTAATGTTTCATTAGATTTCCCCTCGACTCAGTGGATTGTGTCTCGTTTATGCAACCTGAAGCCAAACTGCTTATTCTATCGATTCATTGTGTTTGCAGAAAATTCCCATCTGCTCCATTCATTAAATGCAAAGTAGTGAGACGAAAAATGGGCCCAGCTATGAAAATATAATGTAATTTCCCCAGCAGCCCTTTTTTTTAACAAATCAAAACAAGGCACTACATCCACTCAATCGCTTAATATAATATCCTGCAGGAAAATACCAGCTCTAGTTTAACTGACAAGCCCAAAAAGTGTAATACTGGTCTATTTGTTTTACTATTTAGTCAAATATATTTTTGTATCTAAAATACACAGTAAAGTTGTTCTCACAGTTAGAGGTTGAGGACAGTGAGCAGAGGTAGTGAGGGAGACATGAGGGAAGGTGCTCAGAGATGTGACCCTCCGCCCACTCACATGCCCAAACCTTCAGACAAACAACCAGAGGTAATCTGGGTAATCTGTGGCCACCTCTTCACCCCTGCTCTGACGGTCCACACACGCACACATTTTCATGATCACATGCCAACCTACTCCCTCACTCCTCCAGAGGAATGTATTCAATTCCAGGTTGTTGACCATCCATAATTAGGCATGTATCCTCAATTCAGAATGATGTATAACAAACGTTTATTTTTTCCTTTACTGAAATTTATAGAGATGTTGTTTATTTTTTTTAAACCTTGGTGGTACAACAAAATAAAATGTGAAACATGCAGGATAAAAAACTGGGGGCACAGACAAGGCAAAGCAATTACTTAACTGAAAGAGAAAGACTAGTTATTAAAGTATTTAAACCTGAATCAAAGGGAAATACAAACTCTACTCAACTTTAGCTGATTGACTCCATATAAAAATAACATACGCAAACAAAAGAGCATGCCATATAGCCGTAGAGCGGCTAGACAGTAGCAGTAATTCCAATTAAAACTGTAAATCCGATCGTCCCTGTTACGTTAGAGCGCAGTTTGGTTTGTAGAGACAGTTGCTTCCCGAGTTGTGTGTGTGTGACTGCCTGTATGTTTCCCTGTCCCACGCTGACTCAGGACTCAAAGTGAGTTAAAAATGGATCTCAATATTATCTTACAGCCGTGTTAAGCAGCCCAACTTTCCTATAGTACCTCTAACGTGATGGTGAATGAGACACAGTAAGCTTGTTAACAGTAAAGACAATAACAAGGCAGGTTAGTAGTAGCCTCGAATAGGTTCAATCCTGTGACAGCACATTCACCTTGACATCCTGCCACCTGTAGAGCGGGGGTTTCTGTCATAAGTCCAGTCATGACTGGAAAAAGGAACATATGCTAAATACCTGGATTTGAAATGTTTCTGTGAAGCTGCACAGCCCCCCCTCTCACATCAGTGGACAGCTCGGCTGCCGAACAGGGAAATCCACACAAACCCACTGACAATTCCACCATAGTCCTGCAGAAGCAGCAGCAAAGTCCTGCAGCAGTCTGAGTGCTGACATCCAACCAGCTGACTGCCTGTTATAGTCAACCCCTGTAGACACTGAATACCTGCAGCTGTATTTATAGCTGTATCTACACTGGCAGCTGATTCTGTGACACATCAAATGTTTTTGGTGGGAACAGCAGTCACCAAATGCCAGCGCAGCCTCGTCCTCCCGCTCCCTGGGAGTTGCACTGAACTTGTGTGATAACTATCTCTGCAATGGAAATGCATGTAAATCCTGCACGATGTACTGTAGCTGTCACTCAAGTTGTCATTCTCAAAAGTTACCGAACCTGTAACTTTTGGCTCCGTGTCAGCATCAGGATACCTTTGCCAAATATGATATTAGTTTGAAGGGCAATGAAAACAAAAGCACCATGAAATGAATGTGTGTCCTTACCAGTCAGCTCTTCAATGTCATCTCCAAACACAGACTAAATGTTGACTCCTCTGTGCCACACAATGAAGTGAAGTCTGGCTGCTTTTTCCTCTCCTCTGTGTCTGCCACTACAGGAGCTTGAAATCGGTGCCAGCGAAGCAACAACAACCTGTAGCTCTGCCCCAACTGTCACGCAGGGGAGCAACCTCACCCTCAACCCTCCCCGCCTGTCGCCTGCAGTGCCCAGTATCTTCCAGTGCGCAGCTCTATACCTTGCTGTGGCAGTGCAGTGCAGTGTGCCGTGGCTGAGGATCTGCTGTGAGCTGGTCTAATCAGGCTGAGCAGCCATCTGACCCTGACAGCCCTGTCACCAGCAGAACACTCTACAGTTAATGCTCTTAGAGCGAGAGAGAGGGAGAGAGGGAGAGAGAGAGCGAGAGAGAGAGATGGAAAGATGGAGATAAAACAGCCCTCACTTACCCCTCCACTCCTTCCTCCTCTTCATCCTCCCTTTCCTCCTCTTCATCCACTCTTCTTCCTCCCCCCTCTCTTCCAGAAGGCACTCGGTGGGTAAATAAGAGGTGCTGCTCTCTCTGCCTCCTCCTCCTTCTTTCTCCTCACCCCTTCCATACAGACTGATAATTGTGAGGTCTAACACAAGGATACAGTTCACATTGACATACAAATGCAAATCAGTGTTTTCGTCCATTTTCTCTTGATCTATTTGTTGTTCTCGTGAACGTCTGCCTGGAACTTCTCTTGTTTTCCTCGCCTCCCCCTCTCTCTGCCCCTCCTCCCCTCCCTGAAACACTAAAAATAGATGGTCCTCAGAGCTGGCAGACAGATTGGACAAGTCAAACGCTTTGAGCCTCAGGTCATGGAATTAACTTTCTACTTGACTGACAATAGTACCTGGTTCTTTGTTCCGCTGCAGACAACCCCCCAGTGTAGATCCGCAGGCTCTCAGTCACTGTGTTCATCCAGAAACACAAAATTAAAAACACATTTTGTCAACCAAATCACACAGAGGCAGGTTGTTGTTGTTGTTGTTGTTGTTGTTTTTTTCAATAAAACCATCCAACTCATGTTTTTTTTAGGTTTAGGATTCATGTTGAAGTTGTCTCCATCCAGACTGTTTACCAGGTTATGTGACTCCACAGTCACAAGGCAGTCACAGGCGCAGACTTTTTAAAGCTGAACACGCTGGGGCCTCACCTGACTATCAATCACTTTGAGCTGGAGCTAACGTGACTGTTTGTCTATGTGCACAGCCTTAAAACATGGTTATAATTAGCTGCTGTGCTATTTGAACACTATTCATGCAATGAACACAAGTTCATTGCATTACGATTGTCATGATCATATCCCGGCTTGGACTTACTTTGTGTGTGTGTGTTTTTTTGCTTTCAGGGCTGCAGCTGCGTGTTTGCCGCATTCACGGTGCCAAATGTTTGGCTGCTGTATCATGTTCCCGTGTCATCCTGCTGATTTTCATTGTGGTGACCTGGCACCCCTTTTTTTATTGTGATAACAAGCATAAATATAGACACGAGTGGTGATTCGCAAGTTCCAAACAGAAAGTGACAGATAAAGACCTCCAGCAAGAAAAACAAATAAGATGGAGAGACAGATGACTCAGCTTTGCCTTGTTGAGTGACACAGAAGTGAAATGGCACATTTCACAACTTTTTAGATGTGATAGGGACAGACCATGGGTTGACTGGAGCACAAAATACAAGCATAGGTCAAATATTGAGTTATAGATACAATCATTAGTTTTACTTATCTAAAAGCACTGTATCATACAGACGATCAGTTTGTCGAAATATCAAAAAAAAGGGGGTTTATGGTTTTAATGGGTTTGAGGCCTTTCTGTGTGATACTTACATGTTCCCCCCGTGTCTGTTGGTTTTCTCTGGGTACTTGGCCCTGCAGTATGCTGGTGACCTTTCCAGGGTTTACTCATGCTCTTGCCGCAGGTCAGCATGACCCTCAAGGTATAAGCGGTATGGATAATGGTTGTTTTTAACGTTTTGTTTGTAGAAGGTCAAAACTTTTTCACCCTTTCTGAATTTACATTTTATTTACATAAACCTCAGGAGACAGATTAAAATTTTGAATTTGAGCTTTTTAAACCCTTGGTATACACATTTCAAATTTGAATTTTCAGGAGAATTTGAATTTAAATTTAAATTTGAATTGGGATTTGAATTCATCCCTGGAATGAGCTGGTTATGAACAACAATATGATAGACTTAAATTGTTAATTGTCTGCCCTTGGTTATGGGCTTGTTCCATATAACCATAGAGCTAATTCTGAAATGTTATGAAATTGATCTGCATCATCACAACTCTGATAATGAATTGACTTGAAACAGAACTATGTTTTTCTGGATACCAAACACGATAGTTGTTTTGCTTAGTCCAGACATCCATAGTCACAGTTTGAAGACATTGTGACAAATTTTTTATATTTGGCCAGTGGCCCACATCAGATCAGGTGGTGTGCAGTGCTTGGGACCCTTAAAAAGCATCTGTATTCCAGCACTCCTCTGGTGTACACACTAATTATACAACTGAGACATCGTTGCCACCTCCATGTCATCATTGTTTCCCAGAACTTAAGCTCTCATGTTCCACTCATGGCTTCTTCTCCTCTCTGATCCTCCGGAGGAACAGTCTGCTCCAGCACCATGTGACCATCTGTTTTGAGCCTACAAATGGCAGCGCACCGGCCTAAACATGGTTGCTGCAATGGCCTCTGGAAATGTGAGCTGCCACCCTATAGGTCATCCCTCAGCTGGTAGTCTTGTGCTTTTTGAGGAGCGGAAAGGAGGCCAGCTTGGGCCTTGGCCGTGGACTCACTCCCACACTCATGTAAGCAATAGGACGACCTGCAAAGACTCTGAACCCTTACTACCACGACCACAAGGAAATGCCAAGGAAGTGCTCAGTCCTTTTTTTTAATATAAACCAAACACTTTGCTGATGATGACGAACGTGGTAATTATGAATCGTTATCAAACTGCCTGCCAGAGTTGGACTGAAGTCACAGTGATGATATCATTTACTGCCGTGTTTTCTCATATCAAACCTCTCTCTGGGTGATATCTCCTCAATCACAGCATCAGCGATAGAATGGATGCAATATATGACCACAGCTCCTTACCTCACTTGATCTTGAGTCAAGCCAAACTTATCCTTCACTTCATATCTTGTCAGTGTTTGTGCATCTGCAGGCATCAGTGGAAGTGAGTTTTTCATTTTAAAATATAACATAATGTGTACAATCATTCACTTTTCCAGCCCTGAATACTAATATTATAATAATATTTTAGTCATTTGGTTATAAATAAATATCAGTGTTTATGACCGAAAAGCCATGAAAAGTTAAATATGCTGCTGCCCAACTTTGAGTTGTTTGCTGGAGAAACAATAAGATATATATGCATAAATAAATACACCTAAAACTGGGCATGAATGTGCATAACTAGGTAAATGATTGAATAAATGTTGTTGTGGAAGTAGATTCTTCTTGGTAAGCTTTTGGCATTATGCAATGTCTGGTGCTATTTCCACCACCTATCACCTAACCACCAGTGCTAATCTGGTTCAGTTACATCTTGCCTGTCCCTGTTGTATTTATGTCTGTTGAAAACAAACATGGCCTCTACTGAAGAGAAGCGCTGACCTAAAGTGATATAACTAAAATATATGGTATAACCATGACCTACGACAGCCATACGTTTAAAATACTGCTGACACTACGAACAGTAATGACTTTATTATTAGAGAATAATTATCGCTGGTAAACTATTTGCTGATAGTCCATGTTTTATCTGCAAACTTCTCAGTAAAGAGGTTAATCCTCTGACAACTGACAACTCGTTTGGTCCTGTGTCATTCATTCCTGAAGAAGTGAGAATGCAAGCGAGTGGGAATGCAAGCGAGTGTAAATAACACTCATTTACCATGTTGATACAACTACGCTGTGCATCCCCCTCCCGCTCTCATTTTGTAATTCAGTCCCTCGGGCGCTCTGCTCATGCACCAGTGTGAAATACTATGTAATTCCCTGAGCAAACAAGGAAGAAATCAAATATGAAACGGAAGCACAGTCACTCCAATCAGTTTTATCTTTTACAAAGCAAGATGACATTATGTATTTCATGACTCGAAAATATGGGGGATCTCTGAATAGCACATAACCACACAACGGCATATATTAAACATATGTTTAGAGGACGTAATATAGTAGCAGTTGCATCACTGTGTTGAGAAACGAAGCTTCTCATTGGTCAGGACTAGATGCTAGAGAGGAAACAGAACTCTGCAGAGTTTTAGACAAGCGATCAAGGGCTTCCTGTTTTGAGCCGTTCTAATAAAAGTGAAATCTGAAGGGTTGCAAGAAGATTGCGTGAAATGAAATTTAATAAACAGTGTTTTTTTTTTTTTTATTGTAATCAAAATGAAACTGGAAAAAACAATCCAGACCTGATCCAGATTGATGGATTTATTGCTTTTTAAAAAGTGTCCAAGGCATCAAACCTTTATGCCTAAACTCTGCTTCAGAAGTGTGTAACTAAATATGTCCCCGAATACACTTAAACCGAAACACACTATAAAAGGAGTTATGGAAAGGCCCAATGTGTTTTGCACATAAACATGCACACACCATAAAAACATGATTATACAACTCACATATGTTCACGTACACAGAAGGAAAGTCCTACATATGCCTTCAAACATACACACACACACGTACACACCAGTACACGCACACGCACGCGCACACACAGTCAAGCATGTGGCAAACAGCAGCAGCTGCTGGGTTTATAATTAGACAGTTTTGAAAGCTGAGAGTCGGACTTCAGGACTTTCACCTGCAGGCTGAAGAGTTACCATGACAACCAGTTGTCAGTATGAAAATACAACTTTATTATACCACTTATATTATTTATGTGTATATATGTGGGTGTCGAGACATTACAGTAAGAGAATGAAAAACAAAACGGTGGGATGAACGTCTGACCTTCAAGCTGCCTGTTGCCTCCCTGGACCGTGTACAAGTTTCCACACTGCTGCATCCAGAAGGAGGACGTCACACTCCATCTAGTGGACAAAACTTTGAACCGACACAAAGGTGCAAAGTGTGCCACAAGCTTGAGTGACATTGGGATCTGATTTTCTTCTCCAGACCATATACAGGGATTGAGTTGTATTTAGTCCAGGTAAACTTGGAGCTTATTAACAGCTTTGAATTGCAAAATTACTATTGCTAATTTTACTTTCAGTACAACACTTAACGGTTATGACCTACGATACATGTGTCATGTGTTATTTCTTTTTGGCAATGTGACATATAAAAAAGAAGATTCTGAATATTGTCTGATGTACGTTGATGTGTTGTTTCTTATCTGCCTAAATTAAGGTTAAATCAGAATCCCATCTAGTCTTTTTCATTTGAGACATTTTGATATGTCACAATAGGAAAATCACAATACAATACAATAAAATGAATGATGCTTGGATGAAAAAGTCATTAGATGTTCTTAGTAGTCTGTTGTCTTTCAATATATATGTATACTCATATAAACTGTCATTCACATACTCATATACCATTTCTCAGTGTTAAAGTGTGCAGACAATATTGTGTAGATTTTGAGCTCCTTCTTACTCAAATGCCTCAAATGTGTCTCCTATTGGAAGGTGAGTTCACAGTAGTATTGAGTTCAAAATATGACTATATTGAGTATTTATTGTCAGTGTGGACGGTAGAATGTAACCTGTTTTGTGACTGTTGAATCAGCAGGTATTAAAACTGCAGACATATAGAATATGGTTGGAAATGTTGATAGTTAACAAATTATTCAGTTTCATAAACCGTTTTTGTATCAGACAGGTATTTGTATCAATTTATCGGCTCGTAGTGTTTTTTGCAGAAGCAAGAAAAGTTCTATATAATGTATCAGGTGTTATATCATACTATGTTAAATATGTTGCTTACTGCTCCAGCTCTATGTAAACAGTGTTTTGATCATTTGGAACAATTGTAATCACCACACACACCCAGAAAGATAAGCGAGCAGTCAGTTGTGAAATAGGTTAGCAGGCCAGAGCTTAGTCAGGGTTAGTATGATGTTAAAATGGCCTCAGACTGACGTGAGGCTGAGTAAGACCCATCTGCCACCCTCCGCTCTTCAGCCATCGCTAAATGGATTACACACACAGAGCTCTCATCTAGAAGTTTGTGTTCAGGACTGTGCTGGCGTTACATCTTGGTCTGCTTTGAGTCCTTTCAGCCGGCTGTCCGTTGTGTTGTCCACCTGCTACTGTGTGGACCCCCACTGCACATTGAAAGTTATTAATGTTGGGTATATCCTTTATGTCAATGTAGCCTTCAGCCTCTGTAGTGTGCATCGCATGTATGCTGATGCTCACAGCGTAAAGGATTCCTTGTTTTGTTCAGCACCAAACTACATCAAGAAAAACACTTGTTCATATACTCACAATATTTTTTTTAATCAATAAATCTTTTAGCCTCTGCCATCATGAGAGAAAGACTATTTCATTTAAGAGGAATTTTACCTCCACTGTAGTGTATATGTGAAATTTCTCTCTTTAAAAGTATCCATTTTAACATACATAAAAGTGTTAATAAATAAATGATAGAGAACATTAAAAAACTAAATCAATTCATAATTTGGTTTTTGATTGTTCTATTACCTTAGAGGTATAATGCAAAAATGAATAAATAATCAGTTGTCCCTGTCAGACACTTATATAAAGAAATTTAATTTTCACCTTCATTTTAGAATTTTTTGAGGAATGGATTGCCACACAATGAGGTGATTATTCGATTTTTAATTAAATTAAGTATGAAACTTCCCAAACTTGCTTTAAAGTGACCCCAGAAAAAGAACTAGGTCTTTTTGATATGGATTAAATATTTCATTTTTAAATTGTCGTTTCATTGCTATACATTTGACAGTAATATACAGTGTTATTGAGGAGGTGTTACTATGTTTGTATCTGTGTTAGAACGTCCACTCTATAGGCTGTGAAACATTCTCATGCAATCTGGTATTTTGTCGCAGAGACTGACTTTAGAAAGAGAAATACCCAAATTCACTTGATCTTAATTTCTACTGATTTCTAAGTTTAAAAAAAATAAAAAATGCCCCAGGTTATTCTTTGCATTTTTTATTTATCTCCATATCAATCACCTTTACTTATTTTTCAGCACTGGTTCAAGTTCGTCCACTGTTTGAATGCTCAAATATTTATCATTTTGAAAACTAACTTGAAAAACTAAAAATAATGAACGGTCTCCTCAGACAAACGCTTGCACACACTAGCCTGTTTGTTGTTTTGTTTATGTTGTGTAAGCTGCAGGAGATCACACTAGCTGTAAAGTGCTGAGTAAGAACTACGTGACAGACATGTTCAGGGCAGTATTCAGATTGAGTTGATATACTTGTTTATTAGTAGGGTCAAGGTTGCTGAGACACCGGAGCAGAGTGTCTCGCTGTGAGGAACAGATGGCACGCTGAGATTAGGCAGCTGACCTGCTCCTGGTTTGGCAGAAGGTGTGTTTGATTCCCCCTGATGTCAAATGAGCTACAGCAAAACATGGCCAGCTTTACTCGTGAATTTTGGTGATAAGAATATTCCAAGAAACGTCAGATGTATTCTACTACAGAGCAACAGTTTGCTCACTTTCCGTACATTCCCATTTCTATCCAAAAGACGAATGTGTTGTTCGAAGACTTTTTCAATGTAAAGAACTTCAATAGATGGAAATAGATGTCTTAATCACTTCTCTAGTACTGTTGTGAATCATTACAGATGAATCTTATTATATCAAAAAAACATCAAGGTGCATGAACACGGCACATTGACGTTCTTGTTTTTCTGCAGATAGATGTGGTCTGTAATCTTGTTAAATCCCTGCAGAAATCCAGTGATGTCTCTGTGGGAATGCAGCAGCCTGAGGTCAGATTAAACCTGGAAGAGATTGGCGTCAGGGCTTAAAGACAGATCAGTGTCAGAGGATATATAAACCAGCTCAATCATGTAATCCGTCACACATTTACTGTACTGCACTCTCGACACTATCGAATTGTGTCTCACAACAGGACTGTCGAGGTCCAAGAATACAAGCGAGGAGATAAATTAATTTGATTCAGGAATCTAGAGGAAGTGAAGGATAATAAATCCACTGTACACAGACGACCACTGCCTTCTACTGTCAGCTGCTCTGCATCAGCAGCAATGGAGGATAACGAGTGTGAATCTGTCTTCGAGACCCAGATCAGAGTGAGTATCATGGTCACATTGAGGCTGGATTCACTGCTGTAGCTCTATTGCAAAAAGTATTTCTAACTGGATGACACAAGATTTTTTTGCATGCGTTTATACAAAAACCACAGGTCAGACAGTTAGGTTTCAACATCAGGATCTGGTTTGTTAAAAGGATTGAATAAAAATCTAGTGAGACACACTTTCCCCTCAAAAAACATTCCTTTTTCTTAAAATAATCAGCTGAGACTGTACAGAATATATTATATATTTCTGCTTTTCAACAATTTGTACAGGGCAGAACCACAATGGACCAGTGGACAACACAAACTGATATTTTAATTTCTATTTTAATTTTAGGAGGAGCATGTGGAGACTCTGTTTGGAAATGTCCACTGCGTCATGACAGGGACGCCCAGGGCAAGCCGCCCCGTCATCCTCACCTTTCACGATGTCGGACTGAACTGTAAGTCTTAAACCTCTTAGCCTGTTGATGAAACACTAACACACGCAGTTTGATAAAAACATATTCAAGCTACAATTGTCTTAACACAGGTACCATATCTGATTTATTATTATGACACTGTTGTGTTTATATCAGCAAACTCATAAACTAGATTTCCATTGGTATTCATACATTTTACTGTAATTCAGGATTCACTTCCATTTTCAGTTCTGTATACACTCATTCACAAATACACAAATTTTGTGTGTCAACAGTTCAGTAAATAATTTTTTTTTTCTTTCTGTTGTTCACTTCCTGTAGATAAGACCTGTTTTGAGACTCTCTTCAGCCACGAGGACATGCAGGAAATCATCGGACACTTTCCTGTTTGTCACGTTGAAGCACCAGGACAACATGAGGGGGCCAAAACTCTCCCTTCTTCGTAAGGAGACTGTCTCCTGTATTTAAAGCATTAATTAAACCATGATATGATATGAATTTGAAAGTTAAATCTGATCATTCATTATCATTTTTTATCTCTCAGGTATACCTACCCTACCGTGGACCAGCTGTCTGAAGCACTGCCCGCTGTCCTCAAACACTTTGGGTAAGACCCATTTTGTCTGGGCTCTCATTTGAATTAACCAATAGCAGTTGTCTGATGAGCCCTTTGACCTCTGACTGTTTGCTCTGCAGGTTGCGCAGTGTGATTGGAATTGGAGTCGGAGCAGGAGCCTACATCCTGGCTAAATTCGCTGTGAGTCCAAAATCCTATTTCAACTTGAGGCACTGAGAGAACAGAATCTGAAACCTTATTTGCCAAATATACAATTTGAATCTGAGCCTGCTTTAAAAAAAAATGTTCAATAGATAAAGACAGGTAAAAACTTATTTAGAAAACTCTTGAAATATAAGTTGTGATATTCCAGTCTAAAAGTAACATGGCAGCATAAACATTCATAACTGTAAGAAAATAATATATGAGCTGACCTCTGGGCATCCATGTCTATGCAGCTAATTCATCCTGATCTGGTCGATGGATTACTTCTGATCAACATCAACCCCAATGCAGAAGGAATGATTGATTCTGTTGCAACCAAGGTAAACAATGTGTGTGTGTGTGTGTGTGTGTTTAGATCACTTGTCCTGCATGCTGAATATAGAACAACATTTACTTCATAAATCAAATTTATATTAATAGATTATCTATATTGATTGTTATATCTATCCATTTTTTTTTTAATTGTGTGTATTTGCTGTTATGCTTTATAGATCACTGAATGGACCCACACTCTCCCAGACACAATTATCTCACACTTGTTTGGAACGGTAAGCCTCCTCCTCTGACAACAGGTGGAAACATACGTGGAGAAAAAAACCTTTGTCGAATATTCAGTATGTTTCATAAGGATGACTGAACCTGCCAAAAGAAAAGAAAAAGAAAATAGATAATTCAATGATATATAAATAGATTGATTGCTTGATTAGATAAAAAAGAAAAGGACAATT
The DNA here is from genome assembly GCF_947347685.1 of Pleuronectes platessa. Taxonomy (NCBI): domain Eukaryota; kingdom Metazoa; phylum Chordata; class Actinopteri; order Pleuronectiformes; family Pleuronectidae; genus Pleuronectes; species Pleuronectes platessa. Next base: position 15,587,530 of record NC_070635.1, on the reverse strand, counting down.
AATTTATTTTTTATTTTACACTTTTATTATTATTATTATTTTATTATTTATTATTATTTTACGCAGTTTTGGTCCTTGATCATCATATTACATGTGGGACACACACTTTCTCAGTCTTACTTTTAAACTGACTTTTTCAGGAGGAGATCCAGACCAACCACGACCTCATCGCTACGTACCGTCACCACATCACGACAACAATGAACCAGTCCAACGTGAGTCAGTTCTTGCGCTCCTACAACAGCCGCAACGCCCTGGATGTGGAGAGGCCTGTTGCTGGGACGAACATCAACGTCAGGACACTCAAGTGAGTTTGAAATGACTTCTTACACATTTTAATTCATGGTTTTCAAGTTCTTAATTTGTTAGAGTAAAACAACGTTAAAATGGAAGCAGTTTGTGGCAAAGAAGCCTGGAATTAGATGCAACCAGCAAGTTCCATCTTCACAAACAAAATATAGTCCACGTCAGCTCAGTCAAACCATGTCGTTACCTTCTGTGTCTTTATAACGCGTGTCTATCTGTTTGACAGGTGCTCCACTCTGCTGATTGTGGGAGATAACTCTCCTGTTGTGGAACCTGTGGTCGACTGCAACTCAAAACTCAACCCCACCAAGACCACACTGCTCAAGGTGACCGGACGACTGATTCAAACATGAGACAAACAAGCACAGAATTAAAAAAGGAAACAAAAAGAAATAACTTATACCGATTTGTTATTGAAACAACTTAACACGTGTTTGTGATCTGCTCTTCCAGATGTCGGATTGTGGAGGACTTCCTCATGTGGAACAGGTAGGCTGTGACATTTCATTTGCCGCTCGGCTGACAACACTGTAGAAATCTCCACATCTGATAGGCTGGAAATGTGTTTAACACTTTTCCTCTTTCTCTCCACAGCCAGCCAAAGTGATTGAAGCCTTCAAATATTTCATCCAGGGCATGGGATACTGTGAGTAACTGTAGCTTAACAACAAACCATTTTAATCCTAAATTCTCTGCAGGTGATAATTTATATTGATATGATTCGATTCAAACCAATCACAACATCACTTATCCTTACCCGACCAAAGGGGAATTTAGTTCCTAAAGTTTAGTTCAGTTGACTTAATTTACTGTTGGTTGAATTGATATTGTGTTGCCATACATATATCAAGAATATTCATGAATACGTACAAATGTTAATGTGAAATTATATATTTTTTAAACCCATGGAAGGCAGATGCAAATTATATTGCCAACATGTCTCTCCTCTACCTCCAGTGTCCAGTGTCAGTATGACCAGACTCCGCTCCCGGACGACATCCAGCTCCAGCATCTCGTCCTTCGATGGTTCCCGGAGCCGCTCACACACCAACGATTTGCAGCGAGGCCGGACACACTCGCAGGGCCCTGAGGACAAGCGCGGGCCCTCACACACCGACGGCTCCATGGAGAGTGTTCCCATCAATAATTTGAGCCACAGCGTCTCAAAGTCCACCGAAGTGGCATGCTAGACACCCCAGGGCCCTAAATCCCTTGCACTCACTGTACTTAAAATTAAACCTCACCGTATCTACACATCTTGAACCTATGTTCTGTCTTCACTTTCCCATTGACACCCCTCTTCATTCAGCGATGCCCTTTTATCTGCACTATCTCCGGCTGAAGGGTCACAGGTCATACCTCCATGTGACTCTTCTCCATCCCTCTGCTCTCTACTCTGTACGTCTACCTCTATTGTCTTCTTCTTTACTAAATGTTTTCCTCTCTTTCCCTGCTCATATCCTTCTATTTGTCGACTTTTTACCACTTTCGTCTTTGACCCTGACCTGCAAGCTTCAGCACTGTCTGATGAATACAAGGATACACACTTCATGTGGTAAACATAAAAGTGGAAATGTATTCTTTAAAGAAGGAATCCTCAGGCTAATGCAATAAGTACTTCTTTGTAATGAAAAATAGAAATATGTAAAGATGAGATATTTTCCAGTGTGAAAATTGTACATTCATAACTGTTGAGATGTGTATTGATTGTATGCAACAGTGACAGCTGTGTAAATATATCATTGTAGTTCACAATAAGGATTTAAATTGGATCTGCTTTCAGTTTTGTGTGAGTTTTAGTGAGTTATATACATTTAAATAGTTAATATGATGATATCTTACAAATGATTCGATGTAAGTATTTCCTGTCTCTTTCAGTGATAAAACATTTTAAGGTTAACGAAATACATGCACTTGCAGCTTTCAGTGACTGAAGATTGTACATCTGTGTTATAACCACTAGGTGGAGCTCTCTGATCTCCTCCGTTGTTTTTCTTTGCACATCTTGGGTTTACTGAGTCAGGTTATGAAGACATTGCATTGCTTTTACCGTTGCATTCACATCACACTGGTTTGGGTGCAAATACAACTTCTGTCTAGCATCACCGTTTTTCTAGGGATCTTATATACCCTCCTCCTTTCAGTTAGAAGTGCATTGTATAATTATACTTTTTTTGTATCATGTGCAGGGTCCCTGAGGCTTTAGACATATAAATAATTTAATTCCTTAATGAAAACACTACAGAATTCTGTGAGCACAGCGTTACTACTCATCAATTCAGTCGTTGAAAAACCTCACCTCATCACCTTCAGTACACAGTGAAGTTTCACTACTGGAGGAGGGGCTGCAACTGGCTCAGGTTTGATTGACTGATTCCTCTTTCTCCCATGCAGTTTGATATTATGGAACGGAATGAATTCACACTTAACTATAATACGTTTTTCCCGGCAGCTGCCAAACTGTGTGACTGCCAGATTCATAAAGTATTTGTGGGGTTTACCGGTGACCCAGAGGATATGATGCAACTCTGGTGCCATGAGTTTTAATCCACCTGAGTGTGACCCTTTCTCGCACCATCATCACTTTTCTGAGTGGATAGAAATAATCTCTGAATTGAGTGTGTGTCTGCATGCAATTGTGTGTGTGTGTGTGTGTGTGTGTGTGTGTGTGTGTGTGTGTGTGTGTGGATATTAGAGGCATGCATAAATGTAGTGGGTGTGTAGGTGGGAGAGACACAAGACAGTCATCAAAATCACAACTATTTCGTTTTTACGATTGTGTGTGTGTGTGTGTGTGTGTGTGTGTGTGTGTGTGTGTGTGTGTGTGTGTGTGTGTCTCTCTCTCTCTCTTTGTGTGTGTAGGGTGGGGGGTTGCATTTTTTATTTCAAAGCCTCTATTGTTTGGCTTACATTATGTTACTGTGATGAATTATGCATGACAGAAATCTCTAAAGATTTTCATTTAAACATGAGACATCAGCTCTAGTATACGACAGTTGGTTCCTACATGTATCATCTGTTTCCTCTTTTATCTCTGTGCTGTGGTGCATTGGGCCAGAGAAACACAAAATCCTGCAAATTCCCATCTGCATTAGAAGAACTTTTGTAAGATTTAACTCAGCCAGAACACTGATCGCTCACCTAAAGTGAAATGGAAAAAGTGAAGAGGAATTTCAGTTCAGCTTCACTCAGCCGAGTGTTCCACAGTGAGATAATGACTGTTTTGTTAGCGTCCCCTCCGAAACCTAGAGGCCGGCAACTCAGTTTACACAACTTTTTATTCAACAGCATCAACAATGAGGCAAACAGCCATTATTATAAATAATATGTTGTAAGTGTGATTGTGGCAGTGACAATTTTACTTTCAGACAATCCAAAGAACCCTGCCCCTGACACCCTCAAATCGGAAAAAAATTTCTCCCACCAAGGAGGTTGTGATTTGACCCCTATCAGTTTGTTTGTCCGTTGGTCTGTTTGTTTGGGAACAAAGATTACGCAAACACTACAGGACGGATTACACCGAAACTTGGTGAAAGGATGTGGTTTTGGTCAGGAATGAAACAATTACATTTTGGTATGGTTCAAAATAAGGGAGCAAATCCAGAGTTTTTTTGAATCACTTTCTTTAAGATTGTGAGATTTTTTACGGGGGGGGGGGGGGGGGGGGGTTTACATTTCCATCAATTTCCCAGGGAATAATTAATAGATCTTGATGAAACAATCAGGCAGGTTTAGGGGAATAATTTCTGAATGTTTGAAATCTGGGGCAGCTTGATTGAATCTAAGGGGACTGTTGGGCCTTTGCATGTATAAGTGCTTCACTGAGTGCTACTCTAGTTATGCATGTTTTCAGAGAAGCATTATTTCATAATGGGACCCATTAAATGAGTGGTTCTCAAACTTGTGCACATCCACATTTGAAAAGATTTTTATCTTTTAGATGGATTATTAAAGGAGGGCCAAAATAGTGATGCATTCTGTCAGTGTGTTGGATTGATGACTCCCGAAATCTCTGTCTTTCTGTATGTGGCATATGTTTCTCAGAAACTGTTAATCTTATCAGCTCAAGGAAGTGCACTGTCAAATTTGGTTTGACTTGGAAACAGGATATGTAAATATTGATAAAATTTAAATGAATATGTGACCAGCGCTTGAAACTCATCAAATAAAGCAGGCGATTGCGTCAACAATGTGTTTACGACAACAGTTAAATTCATGCAACGATGACAACAGATCCTCTAGTTTGCTGTTCTGCTGAGTCGAGCTTCACAGAGAACTTTGAATAAACAGGTGAACAGCTCTTTGTGCGCCAGCCGTGGCGTCAGGGTTCTGTGGACTGAGTCTGGCAGCAGGTGATTGTTTGCCTCAGCTCAGTTTCTGCAGGTCACTTTTACAGTTTCAGAGAGAAAGCTGCAACCAGCATCAGGTTAAGAACAAGGTTTCCCCCTGGTCCTCTCTGGAACCCCCTCAACGGCCCTTAGGAGGGTCCCCGGACCACACTTTGAGAACCCCTGCATTAAACCCAACTTGATCACATTCTAACACGGTGAAAGTCATGAATTTGGGTGAGAAGATGAGACTGGACAGCTTAGCACTAAATGACTTGATTTCACGTTTAAGTGCACATAATAAGAATAACAATTGAATGTGGATGTATTATTTAATAACCAGTGAGGACCCTGGGAGGGGGGTTGGACCCGCAGGGCCCCTCTCCTCCTGTCAGTGTCAGCTGCAGCCATGTTGGAAAAGCTCTGGCTCCAGCGGCGCTAACAGCTAGCGTCAGTGGACACCGACAACCGGGCACGGCGCTGTTGTGGACAAAAACACGCAGGGAGGAGGGAGCCTCATAACGGAGAGAGACACACAGCCGCCGCCGCCAAGCCGGTTCTCATATCAGCGTGTGAATGTGGGGAACTCACACGTACTGGCCGGAACAAAGGTGCACGGTTACGGGGAGTAGGTGCGACCGGGCTCCGGGGCTGAAGCGGGTGAGTGTCGATCCCTTGGCTGAGGCGGATTGAGGTGGGGAATAGCCCACCGTTAGCCGAGCTAGCTTAGCATTAAAGGGGGGGTAAGACACACACACACACGGGCAGACAATGGGGTTAACGCCAGTGCAAGACGCGGGGTGTGTATTTTTAGGAGCTGGTTTCGGGGTTTTGTGTTGAAGCGAGGAGACCTGGAGGCTGTGGAAGAGTGGACGGAGTCATTGGTATTCCTAACAGACAGACAGTGGTGCAGTGGCCGAATCCACCCCTCTCTGATCCCATCTGATCCTGTGGTAGGTGCAAAGGTCCAACAGCACTCCTAACGAGATGTTATTAATAATGCAGTGGTTTTGTTGATGAATGAGTTGCTCAGACTGAGATTTGCTGTTTGGGTTCGAGACAAAAGGAGGCAGATCCGACTTAACCTGAGCGTCTCAAGTGTTTTTTTTTGTCACACACAGTACTGTGCACTCACTGGGGCTTTGGGTTTATTGATGTGCATTATTATTTCAAGCAGGTCCAGATTGAGGACCACACAACATTATTCGAACCATCCTTGGTAGGATTACTCTGAAATGTCTCTGAAATGCACAGAGCTGTTTTTAATATGGTGCCCAGCAGCTCTTGTGGATGTGATTTGACATTTGAGTCTCTGGGATTTGGGAGTCAAAGCTGCCTCTGTCCTGTCTCCTTCAGATTTCAGTTTTCCTGCCTTTTCCCCCTTCTTGTTTCCTGCCTTCATACGACTGTCGCCCCGCATCACATCCCTGCACATGCTCCACCAGCCACACCGGAGGGTCAGGACCCAGAGTGTGTCCTCACATGTTTTGACACAACTGCGGATAAAAAGACTGATATTAAATGAAACTGCGAACGTATTATTATTCCTGTAAAGTCAGAAAAGGGTAGCATCAGATCCCTCTTCAGTGAATAAACTCAACATTGTCTTCATGTAAGTGAATCATCCAGCTGTTTCACTTTCCATTGGCCTTTTCATTCAGTCGCTTCCATTTCCATGGCCGTCCACAACCGCTTTCCTGTCAAGATATTACTGAAAGGCTAGTTTAATGTTTGCTGGATTGCTTATCCAGTCAGTGCTGCAACTCCTGGCTTTCCTCCCGTAGCTTAAACATATGTGCAGTCGGATGGATAAAAGCCTGACTTGTGCGTATACCTTTTTTGCCCTATCTGTCTTTCAGCATGTGCTTTTATTTAATTTCTGATCATTGAGTCCATATGCAGAATACATTTCACTTGGATTGCATTTGTAAGAATAAATCAAATTGTGTTTACACTTGATGCTCATTGATTTATAAGGAAGCTTGTGGTTTGCATTACTTCTCTCCTTCCTCTGCCTTGCCCTATCTCATCCGTTTCCACTAGTCTGAAGTGTTCAGGATAGGGTTAGCGACGCTGAGGATGGATCGATCTTTACACCTGTATGTTTTCAGTCAGAGGCAGATAAGGACACATGTTAAGATGAGAAGTGAGTAAAGGAACTGAGAAACCAAGGCTTGGGAGAAGGGAACCAGCGGTTTGGACAGGAAACTCAGCCCCCAGGTGTGTCAGTCAGAAACAATCAGTGGGCGGGTGTTTTCCCTAACCTATAAGTGACAGCATACAGTACAACAAGGAAGTGGAGAGGCAGCAGAGGGGTGGCTGCGAGTGAGCAGAGGTCCGCTCCTCTGTGAAACCAACTGCCAACATGCAGTTCTGGGATTTCCTGGGCTGCACCGACACAGGTATGAGCGTGTGTAGTCGCACTGACGGCTCACAGTGACTGCGTTTGGCTGGGATTGGACTGGTCTATGGGTCCTCTGTGTCAGGCAGGTAGAGAGGGCTACTGGCAGGATGAGGGCTGGAAAGGAATTTGTGCTGTTCACCGCTGTGCAAGCAGTTGCATGTGAAAACCTCACACACAGGTAGAGTGTGGAGCACAAAGAAAGACGCAGAAGGCTTTGATAAAGTGTTCTTCTGTGGAGTTTTCCTTTTTCCTAAACCAGGTCAACTGCTTTTGACCAACCGATTGACAAGGAAGCGTGTGTTTGTATCTGTTGATCTGGCTGGTTTTGGATCTGTGCTCACCATGCTTTCCAGAAAACCTGGCTTGAATGTGTGCGATCCCGCATGTGTGGAGTGTTGTGTGTGTCTGTGATTTTGTATTTTATGATTGTTTAAATCTCCACAAACGAGGGACTAATAATGGGATAGAACAACCATTTCTATTACAACATATTGCTGTACTTACAGTGACTATAGTTCTCAGAAAGGGCTGTCAAACTATCTCAACATAAGACAGAAAATCCTTACTTGTAGGGGTTCATTTGACTGTTCCTAAGATGAGCATTGATTCATTGTGCCCGGACGACGCCTCACACTCATCCTGTGCATCTGAACTTGTAATAGTATCGTCAATTCCATTTACCACACAGAGAAGCAACATAAAGACCGATCTTCTGGTCACTTCTAAACACTGACAGCCAGGTCCGGTCAGACCTGTACCACAAGGAGTTAAACATCAGATTTCTGTTCCTGTATACACAGAGCCAAACAACCACAGGCCACAGAGATCAAATGTCACTTGACTTGTCCACGAAGGCTACACGTAGATGTGCAACCGGCAGCAGAGTATGTGGAGCAGATGTCTGGCTATTGATAAAGTAGTGAATAGTTTTGGTCAAAAGGGAGTGGGTTGTCTTGTGTCTTGTCTCACTTGTGGTTATTTTATTCGTTTTGTATTAAATTCCATTGACGGTTCTACCACCAACACCCATCCTGTGCCCCGGGCTATGTGTTCTGTTATTGCACTAATAGCTACGGCTAAGATACCTGACGGCTGGTGTCATGTTCTTCACTCTTTCTGACAAGTATCGCACATGGCAAAAAAAGCATTGTCGGACACAGTTCTGAATTTTTAAGTTGCCTTTTACATTTAGTTTTGCGCTTCAGCTGATTCTTTCATTCATGACGGTTTCCTGGAAGAAGTTGTCAAATTATAAATAATAGAAAACAAATGTGATTTTAATATCGAGCATATTTTCAGTTCCCAGTCCAAAGTCTGAAAAGAACCGAGGTTTTGTTGGGACGGTGTTTTTCAACGGGACAATACAGCAGCTCTGTCTGGAAAGAACAGTGAAAGGATTACTGGAAACATGTGCTCATGTTGTGTCATCGTCAGTCTTCCCCCGATTTGCATCCATAGCTTACAATTTTGTTTAACTTGTGCCCTGCGGCTAGCACTCACTGCCAGGCACTTTGATTGTGAAATGACTCATATCACAGATCATCAAAAGAGTTTTCCTCACCAGGTTTACATAAGGCTCTTGATGTTATGTGAAATCTAGAGCTATGGTTACACTAAGCAAGTTTATGTGACATATTTGACATTCCCTAATGGCTGACATCACTTTTATTCTCTGTGATATGGAAACAAATCAAATATATAGGTAATTAGAACATCTGCTTCTAAAAATCCACATACATTTGCAACATCTGTTAGGGCGTGGAAAATCCTGTGCCAGGTTTTGTAGCCGATGTTTATCTCACTGGTATATGGTAATAGGAAGTAAAGCTGAGAATTTCGGTATCATTCATTGTCTCCTGAGTAAAAGCAGATGAAGAAGTGATGATACCCTGTCTTTACTGCTAAATCGGTTGGGGGCGATGTGACTAAATTTACATCAAGATTTTTTTAAAAATCAGTCTATATAAAATGTTCACATTATTATTTATTTTATGTTTAAAGAAAGACAATGATATATCAAAATCCATGGTTATTCTACAGCAAGATCCTGATTTCTCACTTCCAGAAAGAATTGAGAGATGTGACGTTTCTGTGAGACTCCAGAGATATGGTGGTTTAGATCAGTGTATTTGTGAATATCTGAACATTAGCTTAGTTGCCTTGCGATGCATGCTGAGGTAGAGCCATAAAACAGCTTGTAAAAAAGGCTTGTTTGTGTAAAAAAAAGAAGAGGGTGGATGTAAAAAAAATCAAACTATAAATCTGTGAATTCAGAGGAAGGCAGCAATAACGAGAGATCATAAATCTATACGAGTGCATTACTGCAGTTCAGCCGTGTAAAAACAGTCTTAAAAGCCTAATACCCGCTCCTTTCAAATGAAGCGGATAAAGGTACTAATAACTGACCCATTAGGACATTAGTAATTTGGTTCATTTCACCAATAAATAGACCCGTCTATAACATAATTATTTGCTTGAAATAACTCATGTTAGAATGACTCGGAAAAAGTATCAGTTTGGATCTGATAGATTATCCCAAGTTGGTCAAACATCTGGATTTGTTATGTTGAGTATCTAACACATTTCGACTGATGTTCGTTTTACTCCTTTGCAAAGAGCAATTTAAAAACATTAAGCTAGTATGTAAATTATAGGAAAATACAATCTGTAGAAAAATTTTTTTGAGTGTCTTTTATTTAGTTCAGGTTCAGATACCCTTTTACCTTCCTAGTACCGATTCCCATTCCTGGGATACGGAGTATGGATCATTACGATGCATACAAAATCAGAATATCGTATTTTAACGCCTTTATGCTAGTAATCCTGTATGGAAGTGATGATTGTTGTCTTTGTTGTCAGGCCTGGCTCAAGTTAAATCCACAAATACACAACAATTCTCTACATTAAATAGGTTGAAAATAAAGTCTTGCATATGGTTCACATTGCCATTTTATCTGTGGGACTTTCCAGCATTAAATATTGCCATATCGCTGACATTTCAGCTAGCTCTGGCTAATGCTAAACTACTGGAAATAAATAAAAAAGGCACTTCTGATGCTGCTATCGGAAAATCTTTATATTGAAATAATCCAATATTTTAGCATTGTCAGAAAATATAATAATTTAATCAAGTCTTTGCAGTAGATTTTGTTGTTTTTAAAAGAGGAGCATGTGATTTTGTTTGGAGGAATGCTCTGTGTGCTCTTGGACTCCGGATTCCTATTGATGAATTGGAATGTGTATTAATGCATTATGTTCAAGCACTTATGTCAATGCACTGTTTAACAAATTGAGCGTACAGCTTCATCTGATTGAGTGTGCACACATACTTGAACCTACAGGGTGGCCTTCCTCGCATTATATCGAGGGTCCATGAAGATTATCAACACTTGTGTTAACAGATACCAAGGTAAAATGTTCAGCGAGGTATATTCTTCTGCCACATGAAAATTCAGATGTGAAAAAGGGGCCTTGGTGTAAACCAGAAAGTCCTCTGCCTCACTTTCGTATCACTGCAGTAGTCCAAATACCACAATAATGTTGTTAGAGCTTCTCCTTACAATGACAGCCACCTCATTAAAGCTGTCGCTGCCACTGTGGTGATTCTATTCTGCGCTCTGATGTCGCACTCGGTGCACCCTGCGTTCTAATAGATCTGTGCTGAGGAGCGGCAAAAAGGCTGTTGTTGTTTTCTTGATGAGAATGGAGTTGTGCAATGCCCTCAGCAGGGTGTCAGCTGTACCGTAGTCTCCACGCTTTACAGCCAGAGGCAGTAGTTTTCGAGAGAGAGAGAGAGAGATCGAGTAGGAGGGAGAAGTGTTTATGCAAGTGAAAATGTTTTAAGCTGCTTCTAGTGACAGATGTTTCAGCGCTGTTTTAATAACAGGTTCTCGTTTGGGGTCGTTATTTGTGGATGTGAAAGATCAAAGTTGGCTTTAGAGCGAGGTCAAATCCTTGTTTCACTGAGGACATGTCACTGCCAAGAGGTTTGTTTGGAACCAGGAAAGGAAGTCTTTTTACCAAAATATGTACGAGTGGTGATGAGCATGTTGTGGCACTTCTGCTGCTTGAAGCATTCCAGTACTACAGTAACTGTATAAACTACACGTAAATGTGTAGGGAAAATGTGTCACTAAATTTCTAGGGCAGTAGTGCTATAGGCATATTTTTAACACCATGAACAATTTCAATACACGCTGGAGCCTTCTTTACCTAATGTTCTGCCAGTCCAGGCTTAATATGTCTCAGTGTGTCAATGCTTTAAATATTACATAAGTCACGAGTGAATATAGAGACAAACTAAGAGAGAGAGAGAATAATGCCACTGCTGCTGTTGTGTTGCTGTTTGTTAATAACATCCTCCTTGTAGCCAACATTTTGGACAAAACCGTGCCAGGAACAAATTGGATTATGTGATTAGGGGAAATTATGTGGAATGGCAGAACACACACGGTACAACAGTGAATCAAACCAAGTAAAATGTATGTATGTGTGTGTTGTATCTCAGTAACACATAGAGTTTATTCATACACTTAATATTATGTTCTTATTCTGGCCAAACTCAAAAACATCATTTTGTGGCTGTGTACGATCTGGCCAAAAAATGACATCAAGATAACATTTTCACATCAGTCAATATTGCTGATTATCACAATAAATATCGCATTACTTTTCATATAAGTTTGAAGACAGAATATTGATCCTGAGTGAAGGATGTGTACAGAGAAAAAAAACTTGATAAATAAGTAGATGAATTATGTGTTATGCCCCTTCACTGCAATGGATGAGCATTACATTGATATAGAACATTTCAGTGTTCACACTCAAAACCTAGTAGAAAATCTATCTGGAATCAGGGCACAACTACAAGTTCAGTTGCATTTTTGAGTTGCTTGTATCTTTTGTAGCTTTTCAAGCCTCAATTTGGTGTGCCTGTCATATTTGCCCTACTAAGAAGTATCTTTTAATTCCTGCATACTGTCTGCATCAAGAACGTACTTTAGGTGATGGTATATAGCTCAGAATGCACGGTAGTACTGGGTCATGTAAAATTGGGACAAAGCTTTTATCTTTCATATATCATAAGACAAAGCCCTGGCAGCCTCCTAAATCATTCCTGCTTCCTGGCTGTTGCTTAGTAACAGATGTCAGCATAGCTTCACAGGGTTGGACATTTCATCATGTTGCTCATTTCGGTGTCATGATAATGTAGCACAGAGCCAGTGAGAAGATGAGATAGAGGAGCAGGGAGAGGAAGCCGACTGAGGGTTCTGAAACAGATTTGATTCGGGCTGAATGAACCCAGCAGGTGTAGTTCCAGAATGACGGCGCATATATATAATTTGCCATGTCATGACTCTCGCCTCCCTCCGGTCGTCTGGAATGTGGCTCATATCAGATCCTCCTGATCATGATTCATTAGAGCTGCTGCCCCGTCAGTGGTTGGTCAGTGCTGACAAACATCTAAAGGCCTATTCATGGTTCTGCGTCGAAGCTACGCTGTAGGTACGCATGTAGCCTGTGCACGGGGCCTATGCCATTGTGAGGATTCCTAGCAATGCGTAGGTGTTTGTGTGCGTCGCTCTGCAATAACACCGAAAGGCTAGTGACTGTAGAGTTTCTATGCTACTGTGTTGAATTTCTTCCAGCTTCCAGTCTGCTTATTTAGTAATTCTATGGTGTCTGTTTATTTCAGAACAATGGCGAGTGTTGGAGTTAGAGCTGATCGATTTTTGATAAATGGCTTTTTAACTACAACAAAGATAGGCGTCAGAGGAAATAGTCTTTACGAATATTAAACTTAGTGTAGCAGGAGTTTCCCGCAAATACTGTCTGCCTCGCGTCACATCCTTGGGGAGGTGCACGTCAGGGTGCATTGTAGGGTTCTGCTTAGGATACACATCTACACTCAGGTTACTCCGGAGAACGGCTAGATTCAATGCAGAAGCAGAAAATGGGCTAAAAGCAGTGGATCTGCTCATTGGGATAAGAAATGGACCCTTGTCTGTCAAACAGAGCAGCGAAGCACTGTAATTATGTGGATTGGAAAGGTGGACTTAACAAGTGATGAATGTCCTCTTTAGTGGAACTGTTGTAGTTACACGCTAAGTTATAAGTAATTAGTCCTTCATTGCACATAAAAGTAAAATGATCATCATGATAAGCGATCAATGTTGTTATTACTGTAATTCGTAATTTATGGCAAATCGGAGAGTTCTTTCTGCCAATGGTTGCATTTATCTTAGCTCTGCTATCATGACCTTTTCTAATCTCTATAAACACATTCTACATGTGAATATGCAGAATCTCTATGTGAGTGACTAGATTATGTTGCCAGTGGCCTCCTAGTTTCATCTTGACCAATCACGTTTGAGCAGGCTTTGATTGCCCGCAGGTAAAAGAGGAGGACACATTGATGGAAATTCATCAGCGATCGGCTTTTTAATTTATTTGCATTCATGTGCAGATAACTGTTAATGGTGATGAGCCAAAATGTTGTCTGGACCTAAAACACCTAGAATATCTCCTTATCACTGTTTTGTTCAACTCATTAAAGCTCTACACTGGAAACCCCAATGTATTGCTGTTGCTCCAGAGACAATTTTTTTGTCGTCAAGGCGTGATTGAGACTTTTCTAGCTCACATCTTCTGTTACGCCTCTACCATCATCATCATCTATTTGAAAACTCTTTATTGCATCTGCCAAGGAGGTTATGTCTTCATTGCTTTTTGTCTGTCTTATTACGTTAAAGTCACTGAACGAATTTTATTGAAACTGACCCTAACCCTAACCCTAACCCTGAGAGGATGTGATTAAGGGGGTAGATCTGAGTTGTTGTTTTTTTTCTTCACTTTCTTTTATATTTATAGGCTGTTGGTAAGCATTTTGTGAAGTTTGTAGGGAATAATTCATGGATATTAATGAAAAATATCATGCATATTCAGAGTACTGATATCTGAATGTGAGCAATGTCGGGGCTTGATTGAAGTTAAAGGGATTGTGCGCTACAAAATGCCATTCTAGCTTTATTCTTTTTCCTTTTCATCCATTCTCTTCCACCTTTGAGCTCCCTTTTTGTCATGTTGTGGAAGGATAGGGAGACGCTCTTGAAATATAAAAACATCCTTAATCTACATCTTGGAACACTTTATCTCACTTAATTTAAGAAATTTCTTGGGGTTCGATAAAAAGAGACACCACATTATTGTGCTATTGTGTCACTTCTAGGCATGCTGTAGTACAATGCTGTATAACAATGATTATCCCTTATACATGACATATACATATATATAGTTGAATAATTTATTGCAAACGTTCCCTTCACAAATGTATTTAAGTAAAATCTTGTTTTTCTTCACTCTTTTCAGATATTTCCAGAATATCATACTACACTGGTGAGTAAAAAGTTAACCATGTCTTTCTTTTTAGTACAAGCGTCTTTAAACCAATCACAGTTGTCTTGTGTAGCACAAAGCTCATGCAGGGGGAAACTTGTTTTAGTGGAATATTGGACGTGAAGGCAATTACTGTTATTGAAAGTGCTAATTCCCAAAAATGAAATCATAAAAAAGTAAAAGAGAAGTTCATTGCGTGATTGCAAAGTCCCAACAATTGTAAAAACTTGCCATTTTTAGAGGGAGTGTTGCAGCTTGGAGATTGTTGTTGTTTACCTTAGCAAAGAGGATTTAAAACCAGTCAATAGACAGGAAGTGGAAAGAGATGAGAATGCCATGTGAAATACGCAGCCATTTGCAGGCGTATATGCCTGCAGATATAGACTGCAGGCAAAACATGTATAACATGCCTAATGAGATGACAGCTAGTACAACAACACAAAACATCAAGTGTGTGTGTGTGTGTGTGTGTGTGTGTGTGTGTGTGTGTGTGTGTGTGTGTGTGTGTGTGTGTGTGTGTGTGTGTGTGTGTGTGTGTGTGTGTGTGTGTGTGTGTGTGTGTGTGTGTGTGTGTGTGTGTGTGTGTGTGTGTGTGTGTGTTCATTCATGCATCAGCCTTTCTTCTGTCAGAAGTTGTATTAATTCAATGTAACTTTCAGTATGAACAGACATGATGCCAGCCTCTGAAATTAAAATTACATCATCCATTCAATTTAACTCTTCTTTTTTATTTTATTAAGACAGAACTTATTTGGTGTTAGTCATTTTATGGTCCTTAGCTCCAACCTGTCTCCATGGCTGTTGCTAGGTAACTGTTGGTCCTTTGTCTTCCAGCAGGGTGTTTTCTATTTGGAGCCAGCAGTTTATCATTCCTGAGAAGGACAGAAACACAATTTACGTATTAACCATAACCCTGGCCACTCTCTGAGTTGCCAAAGTTGAGATCAAGTTTGAGGTTAACTGAAACTTATAATGAGATGATGCTCTCTAAGTCTGGTCGAAAGTAAAAGCAGCATGGTACCCAGTGTACAGAGTGGTTAAAGGGAGCCTGTGAAAACACTCAGTAATGCTGATAACAGTGATTATTTACTAGCTTATTTTGAGTGGTGAGGATAGTGAACTTAACGTTTAGCCTCTGTATCTCCGTCTGAACAGAATTTATGTCAGCTAACAATTTTAAATGGTGATTAGATTTAAAACACAAAAGAAAACATCTGGAGTTGTGTTTTTTTAGTTTCTAAACAATCTAAGTGCCACTTGTGGTTTAGGAGCCATTACATCAGTGAAAGCTGAGGAGATTCCATGAAACATTTGCATTTACATTTAACATTTAAACATTTTGTCTTTAAATGTTAATAAATTGTTATTATAATTATTATTATTGTAAAGTAAATATTCTAATCACTGTGATGGTCTCCTAAACCTAACCAAGTTGTTTTTGTGATTGAACTTAACACGTCTTCAACATTATCACAATATAAAAGAGATTCATTTTTCAGCCCCGATTTGTTTCAGTCTTGAAAGGTACTGACAAACAATGTTGTCATGCTGATTTGGGAGATTCGGTTATTAATAAGCTATTGTGAATCATGTGAGGGTTCATGGACACATAAAATATTACATATTTTATTTCTAATTATTCTTATCCTAAGCAAAACCTAAAATTGTATTGATCTAAATCAGGTCGTTGTTGTCAGTGTTTTGCAGCTGGAGGCGTATAGCTGTAAAGTGTTCTCGAGCATCTCTGGCACATCAGACAAATTGAATGTCAGAGTGCTTTACTGCCGATGAAGAACGTAGCTGCTGCAGAAGCCGGTGAAATGTGTGTGAAAAGGAGACGAGGGAGGACAGAGGGCAGCAGTGACCCGTTGCCTGCAGAGACGGACATTAAGAGAGAGACAGACAAGTTAGGAGTTGTAAGGGGTCAAAGAGTGGAATGTACTCGTCCGTCGGTCCATCCGTCCGTCCATCTCTGTTTGTAAAAGTTGTAGTGTTGATTGAACAGTTTCAACCTATAGCATATTTATAATATATTTATTTATTTAGTATTTAAGTACTGTCCTACCAGTTTGCTCTCTTTCAACTGCATCAAGTCTCAATTACAACATTTCTGTCTCTCCTCCCTCTCCTTCACTGGCCTCCACGAACACACACGCACACACACCCCTTCCTGCCTGTTAGTTAGTGGAGCAGCCTTTTTCGCAGCGTGGTAGCTGCAGCCTATACTGAAAACACAGCAGAGGGGAAACACTTTGCTCACATATGCGCAAACTCACTTTGAGTATATCGCACACTCAAACACACATTCACATATGTATGTGCCCAATCGCATACCTGCTTATCCACACCGAATGCATTCTTGTGTACATTCACTCTCTCTCTCTCTCTCTCTCTCTCTCTCTCTCTCTCTCTCTCTCTCTCTCTGGCTTAAGCACATATTCTCTCACTGTACAGTCTCTATGCTGCACTCATTTGACTGCTCAAGGATTGCGCTAGATATACTGTGTGTGTGTGAGTGGCTGCGGCTGTATGTGTGTGAGTTTAAGGATAGAAATGATGTTGTGATCTAGTTGCTCTTCCGCTGCTGTAGAGGAAAGCCTTCAGATGCCAGACGGAACAATACACAAATGACTGACTTCCATAAGGATTTATTGCATCAAATCTTTTTATCCAGGCGACTCCTGTGAAATTCTTTTCTCTTCATATTTATTCGTCATGCTGTCTGACTGAATCCGAGCACAGCAAATGTCCTTTGCTGTTTTTTCACTCCACCTCGCCCTTCAGGACGCTGTCGCTTTATGTCTCTCTCTGACATCAGACACCTGCTATGACCTGATTTACTCCTACAGGCTCAGAGCATTGTGGGAACGCTTCGGAGGATGTGGGGATCTTCTTCTTACTGGGATTTCGCCGCTCTCTCTTTCTTCTCTTTTCCCATTCTTGTCTTTTTAATTGGCTCTCTTTTTTCATAATTCTGCTCTTTCAAAGCTCATCTTTTAGTCTCTCTGTGCCTCATCTTTCTACTTTGTACATCCTTCTTTCCCCCTCTTTCTCTCATTTTTCCCTTCTGCGTCGGCCACTCTCATACCTCACGTTCACTCTGCTCCATTTCTCTACGCCCCTCTATGCCCTACATTTCCTCTCTATATTCACTGAGGCCAGTTTCTTCTTTTTCGAATCCATCTTTCCATCTCCTTGAGACAACGTTTTGGATATACCGACCAAACTACTTCTTCTCTTGGGAACTGCTACTTTGCTGAGGTTTACTTTGCCAGCAAGGGCTGTCAGCGTTATTTTGTAACCTGCGACTTGAGACTCATTGCTTCAGGGCAGCTGCCTTCTTTGAGTTTCACATCAAGGATTGATTAATTGAATCAGCAGCCCCACGGAAGACCTGCATCTGATATTTATTGGGGATTTAGTGGACTGCAGCAGAGCTTAATTGGAAGAGAGGCATCGCCCGGCCACAGAAGCCTGGCTTGAATGTCTTGTTTTGTGAAGCTTACACCCTGCTGAAGTGTCCTTGGGCAACTTACTGAATCTGCTGCAGCCCAGAGGGCTCAATCTCCTTGACGGGAAGGAGCAAAGAAAGAGCTGCCTTACAGGGATCATTACATATCGCATTGCACAATGGTAAAGGAATTTGGTGGGACTAAAGTTCACAACATAAACTAGGACGGATTGATGACTGAAACCTGGACCCCAAGCCACTTCAACAAGTCTTGAAGTAACATTATGTTTTAGGAAGGCTTAGAAGAGGTTGTCACAGTCCTGTGTTCAGTAACTCGGATTCCTGCACCAGATACTGCACATTTGTTTTTGGAGAATTCAGTGGTTTTAGTATTGGAGAAGAGTGAAAGAAAGCCTGTCCTTTATTGATTTGGATCATTTCTGCATCCTGGACCATTGTGAGAAGCTGAGTCAGACCTTTATCTCAGTATTGTTTAAGGTAAAAGATTTTGAACATCTCTATCAACTGGATCTGGAGCCAGATGATCGATGTCTGCATCCATCGTGGAGTGATGCAGAAGTGGAGCGGATGCTAGAGAGTTGTCAGTTACGGACTGGTGTTCTCTCAACCTCTTGTGGGTTCACTTGCTGTGTCACCACATTTTATAGTACAAAGAATATTTGACATCCTCTGTTTCCTCTCACCGGGCTGTCTGCTTTACTGGAATTACAACCCTGCGGGAAACTGTCTTTGATTGATTTTTCTTTTTTCTCTATTGCATTTCCTGTGGCTGTCTCGTGGCTAAAAGTTACAAATGGATATTACCACCCCTGTTACCATGCTGTGACAGTCCTGGTACCAGCACAGCAAGTCTCACTGTCAAGCTTTTTTGGGAATATTTTTGGATATCTCAATTTGCACATTGTTAGCTTGTTTAAATTCAAAAAAATACATTTTCCCTGGTTGCAAACAAGCCACATCAGCAGCCAGTCTTGCGATCTATGCTGTACTCGGGATTCAAGAGTTTTGGCTGGAGACCTGTGAATAGATCTGGACCTGAACCCTCACAGCACAAATGGAAAACAGCGGCTGTATCCCTCTCTGCTGGAGCAAGGGGGCTTGCATCTATGCACAGCACCCCCTACCAAGTATGTACTTAACAGAATATCGATACAAACATGCTGCAGACCTCAGTAATAGAGAATATTAAAGTCTGTAGTTAAATATGCTGTTGCTTACTGTCCACTGGTCATTTCATTAAATATTAATAAGATAGATCGTAAACATTCATCATAAAATATTCAGCTTTATAATTACAGTGCACCTGCCTTTCTTCCAATATCGTTATATATGAATGAAAAATAAGCTTTAATTCATCATGACAGTGGGTTGGACTCAGTTTAACTGAGCCACAGTATATCTGCTGCTTCGTGAAGTCAGGATCAGCCACTGGCATGGATCTAATTTGTATTCTTGGTTTTGGGAGACATTTTGATCATACGTAATAATTTATATCCATATAATTAATCAGACAATGAAAAAAGTAAAAGTGCTGCATATTTAAGCTTTGTTTTGACATTTCACAGCCGCTTTTTGTTCAGTATAGCTACAGCATGACAGGTTGCTGAAACTGCCCAGAGAGTGCGTAACTTGATGCATCAAACTCCACAGGATATTATTAAGATTATTTCTCCAGAGGCAGCAACACATCACCTCATGTCTCTCATGTGAGCTCATAGGGGAGCGGATGTAAGCAAAATGGAGAGGGGCTAGCTGAGGTTGTAATATAATGGCCTCATAATGTTTACCGTTGCATTGACAGCACCATCAGCTGGTCCGCTCTCCAATTAGCTGTTGGAGAGCTGATTCTGCTTGGAAACAACTTGGGTAGTTAACAGGGTCTTCCTTGGTCCACACCCCACCCGTTCACCAAGTTTCAAGAAAATCGGAATAGTAGTTTTTGTGTAATCCTGTTCACAAACAGACCAACAGCAATGAAAACATAACCTCCTTGTTGGAAAATGAATCGCAAAGATGTTTCCTTTTTCTTTTGGTTTAAGCCTCGGCTGAACCAACTGATCAACAGTGGAGAATCCTTCTCTGTTCGCCAAGGTTACAGCGAATATAAGTGGTGGGAGGTGGTGGCTGTATTCACTCGCCCTTGAAGCTTTGATGTCATTGGAACAACGCAGATCTCACACACACACAAACACACACATACTTTTATTGCATCAGAAGTGACATTAAGACCAGCACTGAACAGTCACACACCATGTCACATATGTTGATAGACAACCAGTGTCAAGCTTTATTCAGTCGCCTCAATGAGAGAGTGAGAGGAAGAGAGAGGGGGAGGTTAGAGGAAATTGTTTGAGGATGAGAGAAAGATGAGAGGGAGGAAGGAAGAGAGTGGTTCAATAGGACGGAAGGATGAAATGGAGATGTGAAGGCCGGAACTAAAAGGTCTGCGAGCATGTGTGACGAGTGGCAGGAGGAGATTAAGCAAGGTGGGGAGGAAAAGAGTTGCTGATGAAGAGAGAGGGATGCAGAAAGAGAGAAGTTCCAGTAGAATTGGGTTGTGGGAAGTGAAAGAGGGGAGAAGATGCACACTTTAGAAAGCAGGACATGAAAGAAGGGATAAATGTGAGGAACGAGAGGAGGGGGGCGGTAAAAAAAAAATGCCAAAGCATCCCAGGCTCCCCTTAGGATTGTGCTAACCAAAGTAACCCAGATACCAGCTAGGGGAGAAGATAAACCATCCTGCTGCTGCTACGGGACAGAGCTCAACTCCAGCCTTCTGTGGTTTAACAGGCTGAGTGTCAGTCAGTGGAGCCCCACTGAGAGAGAGAGGGGGGTGGCGGTGGGCCTGGCAGCAGCCTGCACCCCTCCTGGCTGCCTCCATGGCCTAGTTGATTTGATTCCTCTCTTGTGAGGCGGTGAGAGCATGCATGTGGGGATTTTGTGCAGTTATGCTGAGTAGAAAGTGGTGCAGTGAGATATGGTTTCATTTGTCCTGTTTTTAAGACGTTCATTATTGCAGCTTAGGATCCATATGGTTTACTGCCTTGAATCAATTTTGCTAGGTACTCGGTTGGGACAGCATCAGTAATGTGTTTCGTTTTTATGGCCGTTAAAGAAGTTTTCAGATATGGACTCAGGAAAATCTACAGACCCAATTTAAGTTTGCCCTTAGAAGCCTCACAGCTGGAGATTGTCTGGAACACAACAACAGGAAACATTTCCGAACACACAGGCGAGCAGTGAGGCCCTGTAGAGCATGCATTCAGAATCTCAAGGTCTTTTTAGGTGACATGTCCGTCAGTGTCTTTTACGTGTATGGTACCTCTTTTTCATCCTGACACATTTGTATTCTTCCAATATAATGTCTGCTGGGAGTTTGAAACGTCATCAACTCTCCGACGTGCTCTGGAACAACTGACTCTTACATGTGCATTCTCACATACAGCCCCTCCAGAGAACTTTTGGAAAATGTCCCGACATCAGTGCATGTCTTAGTTGAAAGCATTGTACGTCTGTCATTTGATTTGACGGCATTATGTCCATCACTAGCGAAACCCTTTCAAAACTATTTCAGATATTTTGCTAAGGAACAGACTCAGTGAATGTCGGATAACATTTAATTTCCACTTCCATTTCATTAACTCCATCACACACTCGCTGGAAGTTTTATTTGCAGGTCATATATACTGACGCTCTTTTGATAAAGGCTTCTTAGAAACTACACTTACTCATTTCCTACATGTGATGTACAGCACAGCAGTAAGTAGCTGTGTGTACAATCTGTAGGAATGTCCACTTTTCTAATAGGATTTCATTAAGCTCTCTGTAGTATTTAGGGTTAAGGTTATGTTGTTGGTTTTTGCACCACTATTGTGTTTGTGTCCCCGTGTGCTGTGGTGTAAACAATATTTGCTTAAAGTCTAACCTGATTACTGAATGAATGAGCAGCAGCAGATGGCTGACTGTGGTTTGTGACTCTGTTTCTCCCCTGGTGAACCTACTTCTATTTAAAAATGAGTTCCAGTCAAAATAATGTCCCCAATACATTTTTCAAAGTTGCCCCCCTGAGAGGAGGCATGGAAGCCAGAGCTGGTGCCGTTAAAACAACTGTGTTGGGCAACTGTAACAGATCTTATGTGGACAGCAAATCTTGATATTTGGAATTAAGTAAAATGTTTTGTAGTCAACATAATTCTAATGTGTTTTTCTCGATTTTCAACTCTAATGTCCACTAAACACAACCTGACATCTGCTCTCTCGCACAGTCTGAATTCATACAGTTGCACAGTGACAACAGAACATTGGAGGTAGAGACATTTGTCAATTATGTGAAACAGTAGTGGTTGTTATTGGTAAACATTACTCAATTAAAATGATGAGCTGTGCACTGCATTGTATTGTGTGTATAAGATTAATCAGAAAATTGATTTTTGCATATTTTTGCTTTGTTATAAAAATCATCTGAAGAATCAGATTGGTACAGAAGCTTATATTTTTTAGGAGGAAGTAAAAACCAGGTTTAATGCACCGGCACTGCAAATAAAGTGACAAGAACAACTGGAAGGGTTAAGAGTTTAAACCATCTTCCTTTTCAAGCACTTCACTAAGGTTGTAAAAAATTATAAAAGCTAACAGCAACTATTAAAGTGACAGTGACTATAAGTGATCTGCTCAATAAAACACTGCTGATATGATTATTAGGACCAATAATCATTTTAATAAATTGCACCTTTTATATCTGTAATTATAAAGGAGTTATATAGTGGTAATGTTAAAGGATTTAGAGCACTAGCACACTCTGTTTTAGGGATTAAATAATAATCCAGTAGTATCACAGCCAAAGTACTGTAGTATCATTTAATTGGATGATGTTAGTAATTGTGTTTGAGTGACATTTTTATTTTAATCTAAATCTGCATTAATCTGTTGTAATAAAGCCTTGAGTGAGGGATCTTTGGCTATTATACAATGACCTCAGTTTATCAATTCTCCTGTATGAGATCATATTTACACAAAGAATAGGCTGTTGTAAAATCTAGAATTTATTATTATTATTATAATCATTATTATTATTATTAGCAAAAGAAAACAAAGTTTGTCCAGTTACCATTCTAACAACTTCAAAGTATGCACAGCTCAAGTGGAGGTAAGAAAGATGTGATTGATTCATAGAACAATAAAACTATAAGCTTAATAACACAAAATTAGTTTGACAATATGAATGCAATCTCGAGAGTATAGACTAAAAAAGAAAGCGAGCGCATTCACACACACACACACACACACACACACACACACACACACTATTGATACAGCCAGTTCTTAAGATAATGCTGAGTCAAGTTTCAAGATGCTTGATGTCATCCAATACACTTCTGTTGTACTTGCCGTGTTTGAAAAGTCAACTGTAAGTCAAGCTGTTAAAAGTGCTGAGCAAACTTTCCCTGGATCAGTTTCTATACTTCTGTTGCTGTGTTTCCTCCTTTTTTCTCAGTATGGAGCCTTCTGGCCGTAACCTTAGCACAATACAGAAAAATGCTGATGTGATTTATTTGGCTCACTACTGAACTGTATTGAAACAACCAAGGTCGACGGTAACAGTAAAACACCATTTGGGAGTTTTGAAAAATTTACTGACTGACTAAATTTTCAATGGGTATTTTGTAATAACATTTTGTTTTTGATAACATTCACGATTCTGGAAATGAGCCATGATAATATTCTCTCAGACTTGTTTCACCACCGTGACAGCCAGAATTCACAGTTAGCTGAAACCAGTCACTGGAGTGACGATGACTCAACAAGGCCTGCTGGGATATCCACAAAGTCACAATATGACACAGGAATAACAGGGAGCTGCAGAGAGCGAGTCTCTCAAGACATGTGAGGATCAACCTGCAGTAGAAAGAAGATGTTACATAAACAACTTACAAAGGGAGTCAATGGGTTAAAAGGGAGCAGAGAGAATTTCTAGCAGGATGGTTTGTCCCTTCCTCTGCCAAGCAGGTTATGCTTCAACCCCTGTTTGTTGGTTGGTTTGTCTCTAAGCAAGATTGATGTAAAATGTTTCATCATAAGGGGATTGCTGAGCCTTTATGGACGTATGCTCTCCACCGAGTGCCATTCTAGTTCTGGTTTGCAGTACTTTAAATATATTCAATGAGATTTCATTTGGTTTTGTAGGCTCCTCTTATCCGTATAAATTATTATTTAGACCTCCACCTAATAGTAGTATCGAGTTACTGACATGTGCTGGGAACCTGGACATACACTGACCAACTTGTCTGATCCACATTAAATACTGTTGATTAATCAGTGTCTCTGTAAAATTTGTCACATCCTTTTCTAGATGTTGGAAACAGAGATCAACTAGTGTTGGCAGAAGACTTGGGTAACATGAGCCAGAGCCGATCCAAGTCCACTAAAGTGTGTCCAGAGCAATTAGGTAATCCTCCTACTGCAGACCCTAGCAGGTCTAGCCGTATTATTTTTTTCAAACCACCAGATTGCAAAGTGTAGCTGAGTAGCCACGCAGGCAGGGCAGAGTAAATGTGCTTCCAAAAGAGTTCAAATGTGGCTTTTGCCTGTTGGCAAGTTCTGCTCTCCGCTGCATGGAGGACTGAATGATCAGACCACTGAGTGACTGGAGCTGCTCAAAGATTTATTTATTTATCGAAACTCAACTGATTTAAGTGGAACGGCGTGTCCAATAGGTCCTTCGGAAAAGACCTTGAGTCTGTATTCTGCAGGGTTATATTGACTCTTTGCTGACTGACTGTCTGGTTAACCCCTCCTTATCACGGCGGCTCATTTCGATAAAGTTCAATGCCAGCGGTCTTGTTTTTTTCTGCTCACTAACAACAGCCGTTTGTTGAGTTTCGTCCCAGTCTTTCTGTCTCTTCTCCAGCTGGATTTGTTGTGCATCAGTGATCTTTTCTGTCTTACTGATTATTAATGCAGCTTGTTTTGTGTCATGATAAATGTGTATAGTGTAGCTTTAATGAAAGGCTGCCGATGACGTTTGTGTGGGTGTTTCATTGTCTTTATCAGATTTGTATTTACATTTTTGAAGTTTTTTTTTTTTAAAATATCTTTTTATTTTTTTAACTTTTGACTACCCCCCCCCCACCCCCCCGCCCATATAAACTCATTTCACAGATTACTTGTCAACTATGAAGTCATGTTTTTTGACCTTCTATGTATTTGCTTCTCTTTTTCAGAATATGACGGACAGTTAGCCCCAGCAGCAGCATTTGAGTCAGGCATGGCGTCGTCTTCCTACCTGGAGCCCAACCTCAATCACTCGGCAGCGGGTGGTTGTGGGGTGAAATCCCGGTCCGGGATGCCTGGCGTTGGTACCAGCAGCTCTGCCGGCGGCCTCGAGCGCCCCGCTGGCTCCATGGACCGGGTGCTCAAGATCTTCCATTACTTTGAGACAAATAGTGAACCAAGTATTTGGGCTAGTAATATCAGGCATGGAGATGCCACCGATGTCAGGGTAAGTCACACAAATGTTTATTTTCTTTCCATCTTTCCATTGTCATTTTCTCAACCCTCAACTTCTCCTTTATTTATCGCTGTTTTAACAGGGTGTTATCCAGAAGATAGCGGAGATCCACAAATTGCGCTGTGTGTCCTCTCTGGGTCTCCGTCTCACCCATCTGCACTCTGATGCTCTCCATTGGTTACACCCAGATTTGGGCGTGTCGCACGTCCGGGAGAAATATGAGAAACAGCACCCCCAGGAGGAGTGGAGGTAGAACTACAATAACGTTCGATGTTTCAGATTCATACTTCTGCGTCAAAACTACTAAAACTAGCCACACGCAGGGCTGAGCATTCATAGTTGTCTGTTTAAGTTGCTCTGCAATTACACTGCCGAAAGCTAGTGGCAGTAGAGTTTCTAAGCTTGTGTTGAGTGTCTTCCGGTTTCTGGTCCACTTCTTTACAACTTCTCTGGCATCACTGTTTACTTCAGAACAATGGCGAGTGTTACTAAGCTGATCATGTTGAAGTTGGAGCTGATAGCTGATAAAACACTGCAGCGAAGAAAATAAATTCCAAAATGGCGGCGAGTCTGCCTGAGATGCGATGTGTAGTTACATTTTTGGGGAGCTGCACATCAAGGCTCTGCGTAGGGTACAGGTCTACATGTAGGCTACGGCGCAGTTTCAACACAGAAGCATGAATTGGGCTTTACGCTGTTTGCTCCCCCTCCCCATTTCTTCCCTTGTCTCAGTAGGAGTGTCAGGATGTAATGTGTTTGTGTGCTCACTCAGTCGATGAGCGGGGCTGGATGTCGCAGTCCCTTAAAGACCATTAGTACACACTCATGCTTGATGATGCCTCTGTATGTGTTTGTAGCTCAGGTAGCTGTGGGTCGATACCTTTAGGGTAATCAGGAGGGCACTCACCTTCCCTAATGGTATTCTAGTACCAAAGATCAGGCGTAGTACGTTTGATTATTTTCAGAGGAGAACAAGAGATCGTTACTATAAAGTCATCTTTACAAATTCCCTGTTTGACTGTATAGAAGCTACACAGCTTCAAGCTACTAACCTGCCAACCAACCATATGAAATTGATACCTTTACAAGGTTACAGATATATAATATGGTCCCAATTAAACCATTTTATAGACACTAAAACCCGAAGCACACAGAATATACGCATAAATAAATACAACAACCAAGTAGTTAATATTAATTTCCTCCTTTTACCAAGGCTCTTGTTGAGATTTTCTTGAAATTCAAGTCTGTATATAATGTGTTTCCTCATTCATCCATATCTAATATCTAAACTTGAATATAGAGGACATGATAGCCAACAGGGATTATGGCATTAATCTAAAGTCACCTGGTCAAGGTGGCAATGAGTAGTTTATGTTGATACTATTGGTTTGCCTATTATAATTCCTCATGCCTTAATCTACACATTTAATTATCTGTTCTATAATAAAGAACATCCATTGGTTCTCTGTGCTTCTCATGATTTGAAAGCAGCTCTGTCTGTTTTCCACCTACAGTCCGACTGCGCTGGCGCTCTGCCACGCTACACTGATATTGTTAACAGCTTTCTGACAATTCAGTCCATTGTCCTGCAGTCAATGTGTGACACCCAAAGTCATGAAAAATTTAAATGTATTTACAATGAACCTGTTGTTCACACCACTGACATGCAGCAGAGCAGCACTGCCAGTTGTTGCAGCTCTGCCTCCGAGGGTGACGGAGCTGCAAGCCCACAGGAGCTTCTGCTGTTGCCAAGCTATTGTTAGAACAGCAGCAGTAGCCCAGGGGATGGACCGACTCTATCTCACTCCTCTCTCACTCCCTCGCATGCTCTCCCTCTCTTATGCTGTCTTGCGTGCTCGCAGTCACTCTTTTTCACTTTGATCCTTCTCTCCATCCTTCTTTTCCCTATCTAGCATCTGTTTCCTTTCTCCTCCACTTTTTGGGGTTCATTCATTATAGAACAGGGATTTTTTATTCATTTTGTCCTCAACCTTGATTACTTTTGTTATCTAGCTGCAGGCCTGTAGCATCACATCAGCTTGGAGCTCACTACTCCCCTGACCCATTTCTCTCAACCCTAGTCACTGCAATATGTCAGTCATAAAATAATATTTGACTATAAACAGGGATGACACATCTGAATACGTCCGTGACACGGCTAACTGGCAAGTGAAACAGTGGGAATTTCGTTTTGCTATATGGTATCATATTCGGTTAGTTCACTGTCAGCTTAATATAAAAACCACGTCTCACTGTGCCACCAGACACTGACATAGTGATTAGAAAGGGAATTTTAAAATGTTAAAACCGGGTTTCAAACGCCCTTGATGGCAGTCAGCCATCATGCCTAAGTGACTCTGACTCAGAATCTACCAGATGCTGGGATGCTCATGGGTCGCTGACATTAACTTTAGCCTTTTTTGCAAAAGAGTGCAAACAGCAGTGTCATTGCTAAAAAAAAAGCAACTTCCCTGTGATAATTTACAACATGCATATATATCAGATATGTATGTATAATCTCTGAAAAGATGTGAGATTGAAATGCAAACTTCTGTGTTAAAGGTTGGTGGGTATTGTTTGTCTAAACATGCCAGTTTTCACACTGTTGACAATTTCTAGGTTGAGGCACAAATATTTGAGCTATAAGTGAGACACTTTTCTATTGGAAAGTGTTTAAAAATGTTAATAAAATGTGTTGATCAATAAAATACATTGTTAAAAATAATATTGCCAAAAACCACAGAGATCTGTTTTTTAAATCCGAGCTTGTCGTGCCTTTCATCTCTTCTATAGTTCACACTGGGCCAGAGCAAGGCCTTTATATGCGTTGAGGTTTGTGTATGCGTCAGCTGCATGAATGAGTAATCACGATCCTTCTATGCGTCAGACATGCATTGAATATGGATGCTGCAGGTTGTGCGTGCGTGTGTGTGTTAATGTTATTTATCCAGATTGTCTCTGTCATTCTCAGGTATGAGTTGCGGATACGGTACCTTCCTAAAGGTTACCTCAGCCATTTCTGTGAAGACAAACCCTCTCTCAACTACCTCTATCACCAGGTGAGACACCACAGTGGGATCATAGAAAAATAGGTGATAGAAAGCTGTCCTCCTTGTGAAATAAAAAAAATAAAATTTGGTTTAATTGCTGTGTATAATTTTCTTGAACCTGCCTCATCTTCTCTGTCACCTCCTCCATCACCTTATGTCCATCAAGGGGTATCTTTAAACAGGTGGATAAAAAGATACCAATCCACTCAGCTCTTACCTGACACTACTGTCAAAGACTACGTGTATTGCATTAGTAAATTTAATCTGTTCAACAGTGTTGTTATTAAATGTTGGGCTGCTTCTCTGTGTTTCTCCAGGTAAAGAGTGATTATATGCAGCATATAGCTGATCGGGTGGATCAAGATGTTGCCTTGAAACTGGGGTGTTTGGAAATTAGGTAAGAAACACGCACACATTTTTTCTTATGCCATAATAATGACAAAAACCAACAGTACTGTTTTCCAGAGTGTCTGGAATAAAATTTAAATGTTTACCATTTAATCCTGTTTGTTAAAAGAATGTTTCCTTCTCTGTGTTATCATACAGGAGGTTCTTCAGAGAGATGCCAGGCAACGCCTTGGATAAGAAATCAAACTATGAACTACTAGAGTAAGAATTTAAATTTTTATAACGTTACTTCTAATTTAAATTAATGTATTATAATGATTTATCTGAAGGGAAACTTTAACTACTCAAATATAAATGTTCCAATTCTGTTTCTCATTTTAGGAAAGATGTTGGTTTGAGAAGGTTCTTCCCCAAAAGCCTGTTGGACTCTCTCAAGGTGAGAATAAAACACTTATAAAAACTAAATAGAATCAGTAAGTTTCAAGTGGCCAAAGTGTCCTATTGAAACTCCATAGCCTGAAGTGACTGAGGAAGAAATGTCTTTGGGAATCCTCGTTCTGCTCAGTCAGCTGGATGCTCTAATGGCTATTTGACTGAGTGACCGGCTGACTGGCAGGGAGAGCGGCTTGATGACCGACTGGATGTCTGGCTGAATGTCTGATTATCTGATTGTCTTGAATTAAGTTAAAGCTCCTGTTGTCACTCGCACTGGGCCTCGTCACTTGTCTGTTGTGCATTTTCTTGGCTCTCAACCAACTTTCTCGCAGACAGACTGAACCCTTGGGAATGTTTTTTTTCTTCCTTCTCTCCCTCTCTCCCTCTCTCCTCTCTTTGTTAGGCGAAGACTCTTCGTAAGCAGATCCAGCAAACCTTCAAGCAGTTCGCCAACTTCAACGATGAGCAGAGCATCCACAAGTTCTTTGAGATACTCTCGCCCATCTACCGCTTCGACAAGGAGTGCTTCAAATGTGCTTTAGGGGTAGGACCACATTTAATGCATGGACACGATGTTGCATGTGAAGATGAACGGAAAACAGTTCATTCATGCATTGTCAGTAAGATGTATTCATAGTCATGGCGTGGGAGGTTGGAGCCTGTTTAACATGCACAGGGTAGGAAACACGCAGAGTGAGGCTTCATCTTTAATTTAAATGGCTTGCAGAGCTACACAAGAGAGGTTAGCATTTGTAGTTTTTGCATTTTTCCACATTCATACTAAGCACCAGTATATGGTTATTATCTACAATGTTTTATCACTGTCATCTACAGAACGCACATAATCCTCCGTCCTAAATCGATCTGAAGTAATATTGAAAATAGATGAGAATGTTTAAATCGCTTAATGGAAGCTATATTACAGTCATTATTGTGTATAGTTTATAAAGCAGATGATATGATTAAATATGATATTTTATTATAAATCTATTTTAATGCTGTATTTCTTTCTCTCACTCTCTCACTCTCTCACTCTCTCTCTCCCTCCCTCCCTCCCTCCCTCCCTCCCTCTCTCTCTCTCTCTCCAGTCTAGTTGGATAATATCAGTAGAGTTAGCTATTGGACCAGAGGAAGGAATCAGCTACCTCACAGATAAGGGCTCAATGGTGAATAAGTACACACACGTACACACACGTACACACACACACACACACACACACACACACACACACACACACACATACACACACACACTTTCATACCATAAAAGTTTCCTCTCAGCAGCACTGTATACAACATGCTTTTTTATTAAAGATCATTTTGAGGACATGGTGTTAATCACCTGTACTGCCCTCTACTGGTTGATCCGGCCTCTCTGATAGTT
The DNA here is from genome assembly GCF_947347685.1 of Pleuronectes platessa. Classification (NCBI taxonomy): domain Eukaryota; kingdom Metazoa; phylum Chordata; class Actinopteri; order Pleuronectiformes; family Pleuronectidae; genus Pleuronectes; species Pleuronectes platessa. The sequence continues at coordinate 15,556,898 of NC_070635.1, read as the reverse complement.
GTCCAGGTCGAAACGAGTCTTGAAATACCGACGGCCTCGTAGGTTTTGTAACAAAACAGACAGTAAAAGTAGAACAAGACAGATGTTTGAGCAGCAGATGACGTTATTATGAAAAGTGCACAGCTGCATGAAGGAGGTGCTCAGTGCATTGACAACTGGAAATGTGTAGCTATTACTTCAGTGTACAGATTTAGTTATTAAATTCTGAAACAGTGAAGACAGACTGTCTGTCATAATGTCAGTGGTTAATTAATTGAATTAATCTTTCCATTAAAAACGAACAAGCACTTTTCCTGTAAGGTCTTTATGAACACATTCAAATTCCCTCTTGATGACACAGTGTTAAATGATTTACTTCTGTAGTCAGCATTGTTTTATTGAAAAAATACAACATATCAACATACGTTACACGTGTTTTTTAATATTTCTTTGTATCTGTCTTTTCCCCTGCAGCCCACACACTTAGCTAACTTCACCCAGGTTCAGTCAATCCAGTACTCTTCCTTAGAAGAGAAGGACAGGAAAGGCATGCTGCAGCTCAACGTAGCAGGAGCTCCAGAGGTAAAAAACCACACAATACACACACACACACACCTTGCAAACCATTCTGTCAGCTGGAGTTTGGATATTAAGTTTGGAGTAATACTTCGTGTTGTATGTGACTTAAATCATAAAGGATAAAGAGCTGTTATTTTATTGAATCAAATGGACTCGATGCATGTGATCAGTAACACAGTTCCTACATATGAAAATAAGGCAAAAGTATGTGTTTTTAGTTTCTTTTTTACTCACCCTGATATCCGGCTAATCAGATTTATTTTCATGTTTAACAAATCTTATGTAGCTTTTTGGAAGTACCACATTAACTTAAGTTTAAAGACATGTACGGCTATAGAAAGGATCAGGGCGGGTTTTGCCATCTGCACTGGAGTGTCAGGCTGAGTGTGTCTGTTTAGAATGTGTGTTGATCACAGGAGGCTTGTACCAGAAAAAGAATGTGTGCAGCCAGAGCATCTGTGTAGCTTGTGCATGTGTTAAACTGTGTGTATACGTATGTGCACCGCTAGAAGACTTTATCAATTATAATGCTCTCATTGTGTCACTGTGAAGCAGTTCTCTGCCCTACTCACACTAATCCTTCTGTGTCTCTCTCTGTGTGTGTGTGTGTGTGTATGTGTGTGTGTAGCCTCTCACAGTCACGACGGCATTGCTGACTACAGCAGAAAACATGGCTGACTTGATTGACGGATACTGTCGGCTTGTCTCCTCAGCTACACACTCCTTCATCGTCAGAGTCCACAAAGGTAGGATCCACTTATTACATGTATTTGATGCTTAATACAAATCCTAAGTAAATAGATTTCATGGGGTCTTTTGCACTACGTGGGACAGTTGTTTGGGATTATTGAGACATTATTTTGTATTATTCAGATGAAAACTTAAAGCACCATTTTTTTTTTTCCAAACATGTTTTCCCTTCTGCTATAAATAGTTCACAGGACTGAAATCAGTTTCAGCCATGTTTCTAATAGTTGTCAGGTCTGACTGTGGCTGTTGAGGCTTTGTGCTTGTCACTTTGAATAACCTGCACAAGTTTGGTTGGGCTTGTCTAAAAATAACTATGGCAGCAGAGTATTTGTTAGAATCATGTTGTTGCTCTAACATGAAGTCGGCCGGTTCTATTCTCTGATTCGTGTTTTCTTTTTGTGTCTGCAGAGGGGGACAGAGCTCTGCCTTCTATACCCAAGTAAGTAAACTGCTTCATTTTTCATCTGATCAACTCTTGTTTGTTTAGCACTTTTATTTAGCATTATCACTTATTGTATACATTTTTTTATTATCTGAATATGAATGTTGAACCGTGAAGCTGCCATGTCAACCTTCACAGATTTTGAGATAAAAATGTTTGGCTTTTGTAATATAATACAATTGTCATCTTTAGATATAAAAGGGTCTTAGTTTTTGACTTTGTGAAGCAGCACACATGACAGGATGTGGGAGGATCCCTCATTACTCTGGCTCCGCTGATATCTTCATGACTGTGACTGGAGGGGCATTCAGAATACATAGACCTGTCACCAAATGCCAAAAATCTTTTTTCTCATCTCTATTGCAGAGTTTCAAATCATGAGAGGCGAATGGAGAAGCGGATGGAAGGAGTACGGACCAGAGCTGTTTGCGTCTCAGGTATAAATCCCTGTCTCGCCTTCTTTGCCTGTTTGTCTCTTTCTCTTCTGTCGGTTCGCCTCTGCTCTGTCCGCCGCTCTAAATGTCATGAATGACAGTGACTGCTAAGAGTGAGATAAAGGGACCATAGATTATGTGTGCACACCCTACTTCCCTTATAAAGCCTAATCTGTGTGCGGAGTGAAGGGCCCTTGTCTCGCCAGATGTCCCCATGGAGAGTTATAGTCCCACTGTCTACTCGCCTCTGATAAACTCCCAGCTACACAGAATTAAATGATAATAACAAACATATCTCATAACATTTAACCTATAAAATTAAAACTAACACTTCTCTCCCTTTCCTTCTTCTTGCTGCATGTGCAGGTCAAACTAGTGGCGATGGTAAACAACATACTTTCTCTTAAACTAGTAACACAATATAATTCCTGCTCTATGTCTGGATTTAATGTGTATGTGAGAACAATCTGCATGGAACAGTTTCTGCCTTATCCATGACTCAACCTGTTTTTCTCCAGCTTGTTTCTCTGGAAAGAATGAACTTTCCATCCCTCCCCTTTCCTCATGTCAGTCTCTCTTTATCTCTCTTGCTCTCTCTCTCTCTCGTTGCATTGTTGTTAGCAGTTCAATAGTCCATGAGCATATTAATTGTTGTGCATGTGTCTGGAGTCAGGTATGGTGACAGGCTTTTGGAAAGGTACTTATTGTCTGACAATGTTGTGTTTCTGTTGCTATTTGAGTGTGAACGGGTGTTCACTCGACTTATTGAGCTCCACATTGTGTGTCGTGTGTGTGTGTGTGTGTGATTTGGGAGGAGGTGGAAGTAGAGACGAGGAATATAACTACAGGAATAGATCCCGGTGATACAAATCCTTTTGTATTGATGACAGAAATTGCACTTTGTTTTGTTGAGCTAGTTCAATGTGAATGCTGTCCATAGGTCTCTGCTTGTCACATCACGGTGTGAGTTGTAGATTTGATCTTGCTGTCAACTCTTCTCTGCAGAAACGGACGACTATGCTGAGATCATAGACGAGGAGGACACCTACACCATGCCTTCAAGTAAGTGGACATGCACATGCTGGCATAAGTGTGGGAGTCAATGGGGTGATTAAGAAATTAAATGTGTGGTGGAGTTGTATAATTATTTATATGATGGGTTTAGATCAGAGTGAAGAGACTATAAAAAAAAAAAAAAGACGTGAGTGTGCCTTGACCTTATTTTGATTATGTTTGTGTTGGGGGGCTAAAATTTCTTTCCCAAAACCGATACGGATTATCATATTAAAGTCGCATGCACAACAAAGATTTACATCAATATAAAGGGTGAAGAAATGAACTTAGAATACAGAATATAACTCTTTTCAGATGGGGTGATAACAGCGTGACTGATGCTTTAGTGAACATATATTTTCCGAGGACACATGCAGCAATCTAACCTAAAAGGGGAAGCCACTTGAGCCACGTACTGTATGTGTGTAATATTGGGCAGGAAAGCTATACTTGTCTGTGTGAGTTGTCAGAAGATTTAAGGAGAATCACAGCTTCCTCAGGCTGTATTTACACATTGTGTAACCACAATGCTACAGAGCACTTCCCCATATCTGTTCCATCTAACAATGTGCTGTCAGTTCAGTTTGAGGTATCTGTGTCAATGCTGCTCTGGCCTTAAAATATCAATTGATTTGATATTGAAATTGAATTTGATCTGAGTGATATGAGGGTCTGCTGTGCTGTTGCTGTGTAGTGCGTTATCACCAGGTTTAGGCCTGTTGTTTTTATATATATATATATATATATATATATATATATATATATATATATATATATATACAATACTTAAGTGGTGATGCTACATAGGAAACATTTAGAGGCAGTGAACATGGATTTGGTCGAGACAAGGTAAATGTGAATAACTTGCTGTGTTGCGGAAATTAACTACTTTAATTTAAACTGCCTCAAAAAAAAATTGTTTTATGCAGCCAAATCCCTGCGTGGCTTTGTTTTTTGACCATTCATGAATAACAGCTTTCATTTTATTCCTGTGGATTGAGCTGTGAAAGTTGTGCAGAGAAAACAAGAGTCAAACAGCACACAGATAGTGAGCTTCATTCACAGTAAAGGATTAGTAACAAAAATGACTGTATCCATGTTATTTACTGGTCTGTTAAACACGTTTCATGACTTTTTCTGATTTCTAAATGACTCTTGACATATTATCTAGTTAGAACATTGCACTGACACAGAACACAGAAGCCAGCAGAGGTCAGATTTAGTTGTTCATGTCTAGAATATTTTTGTTTTTGTTACATAGCAGGTTGCGAAGCAGTTAGATAGATAGACTGTAAGGGTACTCAGAGTGTATATCTCCGCCAAGGCCCTACAGTCTCCTTATGAAACCACATTTCATTCTCTAGATCCTGATTTTTGGGGGGATCTGCATTAAATTCAACACACTCATCAATATCAGTCCCCTAAATGTATATCTGAAAGTACATTTTATGTAGAGTTTTTTTTGCAATTCAATACTCTCTCCTTTTTGAGTGTGTAATGGTGAGTGTGAGGGTTTGTTGCTTTGTTTGCTCTTTGTATGTTCACAACAAAATTACCTTCTTCAGACAAAACACACTAAAAGCCTTTAACTATTCAAGAGCTGGTTACTTGATATTATTATCAGTGACATTAAACAGGCTTAAGGAACCTTTAATGTAGCTGCATCACTGACACACTCACAGTAACGGAAATTGTTATTCTATGGCTGTCTGTACTCACAGCTAGTTATTTCTGTCTCCTATCACTAACCCATTTTCCCAGAATACTATGGACTAGATCAAGGTAAAGATTGGAACGTGCCATAACTATGGTTTCATTGTGATGGCTCTTTCAGTTGATGGCTGTTGTGATCCTTTTTTTTTCTGTTATACTTTTGCTTGCGACTGGAAATTAAAATTCAGAATTTATATCTGTGTTTGAACCCCGTTGATTTCCCTCCCCCCTTTTTTCTATGTTGATGTGTGCCGTGCTGTCAGTTGTTGACAAACTAGTTGTACCTTCAGAGCTGAGACCTGGTGGTTGGACTTCAAATTTGGCCTGAAGGAGGAGGTGCAGTGACATAAAGGGTTCAAATAGAAACTCACATCCACTAGACAAACAAGCTAGTCTCACTCCTTCCTTTAATTATAGTTTAACTGTAGTGTTTGACTTTTTAAACATCAGGTTACACCAGCGACATTTAGAGGCTAAGCTTTAATCTCGGCCCACTGTTTTTGTCACTGTGTGTTTTTGCCGATTTCCAAATTTAGCTCCAGAGATCTTATTGCCTGACATCATTGCCTCTAAATCTACACATGTGCTGGACGTTTTTACAACAGTGATCATTATGAAAGAGAAACGTGAGGTTTTCTAAATGTAATCTGACATGTATGGTTTATTCGACTGTTGATTACATGGACAAAGTCAGGTCAACAGTGTCGTACCTCACAGAGCAAAGCAAACCACCAGCCTCTCAACAGCCAATATCTCACACAATTGAGATATCAAGATTTCAGATAAGAAAATTGACAAACTACAGTAACACGTACAAATTTGCTTTTGGACCAAGAAAATGTAAAATCTGTCCCATTACAGCCTGTTAGATTTCACCATGATCTCCAGTTATCTTTCAGCCCTATACAATCAAACTGACTTTATCCGTATTACATTTGAATTACTATAGAGGTTCATGTTCATATATCCATTCGGTGTAACTGGCTGTTGTTTGTCTGTTACTTGGCATGTCTGGCTGTGGTTTGATGATGTTGTTGCATGCTGTTGACACTGAGCCATGCTGATTGCTGTGAAGCCAAGATTGTCAGAGTCGAGATGTAGATTATTATGATTCATCCAAAAACTTAAAATAGATTTACGATACAAAATTATACAAAATGTTCACATCCACATGAAATTGAGGAATTTGTTTCTCACTGTGTTGTCATGTCTGAAATGTTCAGAAAGGAGCATCTTTAAAATATATATATATATATATATATATTATTTCCCAGAATTGGTTTCAGAACAGAACAAACCTGCACAGTGTAAATCACTCTGACAAGCTTGGTAGATGCCTGACTGAAAAGTGAACGTGTGTGTGTAATATGAAGTTGTTCTCTGTTTGTTCTCGCTGTGCGTCTGTATCTGGGTGCATTCATGTTCGTCTTCATTGTCTGTCTAGCTCGGGACTATGAGATTCAGCGGGATCGTATTGAGCTGGGACGCTGCATAGGAGAAGGTCAGTTTGGAGACGTCCACCAAGGAATCTACATCAGCCCGGTATGTACACTGGTCTCATGTTCTCTGTCTCATACTGTGTGAAACTAGTTTTCATCCTTTTTGCATAGAGGACACCACTGGCCTTGCTTTCCCCTTAAATCATGTGTTACAAAATGTGAATTGAGACCCGGTGTGCAGTTGCACATCAGGAGATAATTATTGTGTTGAAGGCAGTGAAATAGCTTTTGAATCAGTAGCTATTCATTTCAATTTAAATAATCTAATAAATCCCTTTTAAAGTCTAAACCAAAAGTAATATGCTAATCTTAGTATATTTTAATAGGCCACTATTTAAAGGTCATAGGTAATTTTGTGGCCACATAATATCTTAAATTTTGAGTTACTTATTTTCTTTTGCTCTATGAGCAGACGCTGGATATGCTGAATATAGATGTTTCTGTCGTGATGCTGATACTGTTATTTTGTGTTGTCATATACGTGTCTTGCAGGAGAACCCGGCTCTTTCTGTGGCAGTGAAGACGTGTAAGAACTCGACATCAGACAGCGTCAGGGAAAAGTTTCTCCAAGAAGCACGTAAGTTCATCATGTGGATGCATTTGTCACGTTGCCTAAGAGTATTTACTCATCCTCGGCATCAATTTGCAGAATAGCTTCTCTAGTAATGTAAAAGTTGTGAACTGACCTCTACTCCTCCCTGCAGTGACCATGCGTCAGTTTGATCATCCGAACATCGTGAAGCTGATGGGAGTAATCACAGAGAATCCAGTTTGGATCATCATGGAGCTCTGTACACTCGGAGAGGTAGGAGACTTGTATGATTTGGTAGAAGTATCTATCTTGTATTTAATTGGTCTGTGGGCTTACATAAAACATAGAGCACGTTTTATTCAATAATTGTTAAAAAAAATATTTATTTACTATATTATATATTATATTAATTTAATATGATCTGCAATTTTACCTATTAGCTTTTTAAATGAGTAAGATTGTCTATGGTACATAACCAGTAGCTCATCTTAGATTTTCACTCACATTTTTCGCTGAATCTGTGAAGACAAAAATCCGACAGAAAAGCTACATTTTTATATTTAGGTATTTATGGAAAATTGTTTTCATTTTCCAACAAATTTCTCCTCAGATGTTTCTTTTTCTTTGTAGCTGTGGCTCAGTTTGTTTATTGAAGTGTTTAATTGGCTGTTATTGTTTTCACACTGTGCTCGTCTCTCTCTCCCACCACTCTACCTCAGTTTCTCTTTGTCTCACTCATTAAATCTCTATTCAGTGTCTTTGTGTGTTTTCAATGGGTCTTACACTCTCCTAACATTTTATTTCTCTGTCTGTCTCTCTCTCTCTCTGTGTTCTCTATAGTTGCGCTCATTTCTCCAGGTGAGGAAGTACAGTTTAGACCTGGCCAGTCTCATCCTTTACTCCCACCAGCTCAGCACAGCGCTGGCCTATCTGGAGAGCAAACGCTTTGTACACAGGTAGATAAGAAACCACAGAACACCAGAATTGTAATACATCATAAAACTGTTGTTCCAAATACAAGCCTTGGGCCAAGCTGTAGTTTTCAGTTTTTAGTTTATGGTTTATCTGACCAAATTATTGACAGATTATTTTTTCCAAATAGTAATTCATCATGAAATAAAGCAGGTGCTGCCATCTATTGGTAGGACCCTTACAAGTTCTGTCCTTCTCAAAAATGTATATTACTTCCTCTAACGCTGGTTCTGTCGTCTTTAGGGACATTGCAGCGCGGAACGTGTTGGTGTCTACAGTCGACTGTGTGAAGCTGGGAGACTTTGGTCTGTCGCGATACATGGAAGATAGCTCTTATTACAAAGGTAACAGAATCATTTCCATAGTCACAGGTTACCCATACGAGCACACTCTCTATGTAATGTTATCTCTTACAACATTTATAAGAAAAAGACGATTTTATTTGTCGGAATCATGTGACCTAAACGGAGCAGTTTAACAAAGTTCTTCTGAATCCTGTCTTTTAGCATCCAAAGGTAAACTGCCCATTAAATGGATGGCTCCAGAATCAATAAACTTCAGACGCTTTACCACAGCCAGCGACGTCTGGATGTTCGGTGAGTTTAAAGCCCTCGTTGCTTTCTTTCTGTGTCAGTTTTGTCCTGTAACAATGTGTTTTCACTTAATCACCTGTTTCACCTTCAATAGGTGGTTTCATTATTATTATTATGTTTTTCTGTCTTTCCGTAGGCGTCTGTATGTGGGAGGTTCTAATGTACGGCATAAAGCCTTTCCAGGGTGTGAAGAACAACGACGTAATCGGCAGGATAGAGAACGGCGAGCGGCTGGCGATGCCCCCTCAGTGCCCGCCTACTCTGTACAGCTTGATGACAAAGTGCTGGTCTTATGATCCAAGCAAGAGGCCGCGCTTCACTGAACTCAAAACACAACTCAGGTACTAAATATGTGTGTGAGTCTCTTTTTTTAACCTCTTGGCTTTGGTACGAGTACATCGAGTGAAAGTAACACAAAGATCAATTGGACTTGTGGAAGAAAAGATCCACTTAGTGCATTTACCAGATTAGGTTAATTAAATTTGCTCATGAACTGAACATTTTAAATGATTGTCTTTACTTAGACAGCCTCTCAATACATATACCCTCTATTGCTCTATATTTCTCGATTTTGCAGTAAATGTATTATGCAGTTAGAGATAAAGAAATTGAATATAGTCTTTTATGAGATTGGAGATTTGACTCGATTTGAAACAATTTCTAGCTGCTCTCTAACAGCAGGTGTCACTGTCAGTCTGTATCGATGTGATAGAGGTAGAGCAGACAGAGTGACAGCAGATGTTCCACCTTTTTAAATTCAAGACATGTGCTGTGTCTTTGTGTGTGTGTGTTGCTGGTTTAACACCAGACCAGAGTGAACAGTTAAAGATGGGCGTGAAAGAGAAGCAGATGATATTTCAGTCTGTTACAGGCGAATAAGCAAAAAAGGCAGTAATTTCATCCAGCTGAGGTCACTTTTACATACCTCCTTATTTTCATTGGAGAGGACAGGGTGGATCATTTCAGTGTGGTCGCAGGAAGGTGATTCATCTGCTCGGATTTAATCCACTTTTCAATTTACTACTTGTTTTACTTTTGACACATGGATGTAGTGGGGAAATCATTTCCTGTGTGGTTAGAGTATATAATGAATTAATGAATGAATAATGAACAAAATATATTCTGATGTTGTACAAATGTTATTAATATCCTCAAATACTCTGTTGATTTTTAGATTTTGGCAGTAGTTACCAGAAGTTTTGAATTTTGCCCATTCCTTCCCTGCAACAGCGTAATTTAAAGTGTAGACTATAACTAGACGAACACTAATATATTTTTCTTTATTTTGGCTAAACCCTAGCACACTGGAATTTAAATATATATAAGAGCTATACAGGTTTTTTGTGATGTCTTTTATATTAAGTGAACAGTGTAGGACTAGTACGATTTCCTCTCGGGAATAATTGTAGGTCATACAAACTTTTTGGGGGTTTATGGTTGATTTGATGTGGATTTGAATTAAACATGAAAGTCAGCTCTTTATCCTCCTTCGTAAAGTTTCAGTGTGTAAGATTTAGGTGAATATAATATAATTCTAGTGATGTTTTCACTGGGTGTTTCATCTAAATTGTATAATTTGTTGTTTTATTTACCCGAGAAAGGGCCCTTTATATTTACATACTTTGTATTTACATCTGGACCGGGTCCTCTCTACGGAGGCCGCCATGTTTTTTACAGTAGCCCAAACTGAACAGACTAAACACCTTTTTGCGTTTTTATCACAACTGAAGGCTACCACAGGCTCTGTTTCATGTTTGAAAAGGGAGGATGAGGTGAGGGGTGTTCAGCTGCAACATGCAACTTCACCACTAGATCTCACTAAATTCTACACACTGAACCTTTAAAAGACTGCTCTGTACCTCCAGTTTGGTCGAATGGCATTACTGTTGGCATAGCAAAACAAATTTGATGATGACAGAGATGGATTAAATGAAACACGCCTTGCATCCTTAAATGACACATCACTGTCTTGTTACCAGCTTTGCCTGGAGACAGATTTGCAGTGATCTTATCTATCAAGAGTCCCGGGCATGTTGCAATCAGATAAGTAGGAGCTAGACAACGCCGCTGGTAAACCTGCTGCGTAAGCCCCAGAATAATACATCACTATGATATTTCCATTCAACAGAACAAACCAGCCTATTGATTAGTCATGTAATGAAACTAGACCAGACAATTAATCATTTATTAAAAGTTTGACAAATACTGATTGAAATACCTTCATTTCAATCCCAAGAACAGTGGGGCAAGGTGTCATTCATCTTCTGTCTGGAGGAGAAAAATGAAAAGCAAGGAAAGAAAGTCATTGACTCCATAAAACTGACGTGTGATTTATGTCTTGCTAGTGAAAGGCTACAGTATGTGATTATAATTAATGCTAATCATAGGATCCTTACTGCCAGGGTAGCACAACCAGCACTCTGATTATAATTTTCCACAACACGCATGCACTAAAAGAAGGAACACCAACGAACTCAATGTTGCTGTGTAAGATCTGTTCCTGCATGATGATGCTTGATAAGACCATTCACTCTGCCTTGTGTCACAGATTCAGGATTCCTGTTAGAACAGAGATTAAGGGATCCCCCTTCTCACCGCCAGCTCAACTAAAATAAGTAAAGTATCACTCAAATGTCTCGAAGACGTAGTAAAACAAGAGTGGAACATATTTCGTTTTACAATGAGGCCAAATTACATATTCTCCTTTTTATTGTTATACAGTGTACAGGATAAGAAGGTGTACAGGAGGGGTAGAGCTTTCCTCAGCCACCATGATACAACAATTCTTAATCATTCAGGCATGTACAGACCTGTAGTCTTTGGGAAGTGATGTTTCCTCATCGTCTATGATGGTGAAATAGATTATAATAGCAGGAGTGGTCGCGATGAAAGAGCTACCCTGTGAGTCTGAGACTGCTGCTGTAAAAGCACAACCCGTCAACGGCTCATTACACTGAATCGTGAAAGAGGTTTTACATGAGTTGTACATCAGATAAAGTCATTATCTGTACCTGAAATCAGCCATTACTGGAGCTTAATAATACACATGTAGTGAGGTTGTTTTCTCTTTTATTTAGACAGTATTACTGGGGTCTGAGGTCAGTTTAGTTTTCTTTTACACAAGCAAGAATTGCCAGATTTATAGAAGAAGGCAGTTTTCACAGCACTGATAGAAGTTGGATCAGTACTCCATCTAAGTAATAATTATACTAAAGATGTTCTCCCCTTAAATACCAACTCCCTCTCTTCTTTAACATTTCCATGCAACTAGGTTTTATTTAAATTGTTGTTTTTTAATGGTTTAAATAGTCATTTGCACATTTATTTTTACTACGCTTGCTTATCAGACCTGGTCAGGTTGAAACTTGAAGGAACTATAGTGGGAATTTATGATGTCACAAAAGACCAAGTACCATTAAGTCATTATGTGCACACTTAACAGATGCTGCAAAAGTAACTGGAGAGAGGAGATGTCACTCATACCCAATTTGTCCCATAGCCCTGGCCAATGGAGGGTTGGAATATAGATGTGCAGTATGGAATGAAATAATCTCATATTTTAAGCTTGCGAAATGATCTTGTAGTTGTACATCAACCTTTTGTGTGCGGGTAAAAGAGTTATCCATTATACTGTATGTGAAAAGTATGTGCATCAACTTCAATAGATGATATATCATGTATATACTAACACACAGGATATCATGAAGAGTTGAAGTGAATGTTTTCATGCAGTGCGATTGCTTATCATACCAAACTTAATTAGCCACGAGAAAACTAAATATAATTTACTGCATGTAAAGTTGTAGATTAGTTCACATTATTTGAGCTAAAGCTTGAAGCAGTTTTCTACACACACTCACATACACCAGTAGAAAAACGCAGGTTTCAGGAGCACAGCAAGATGCCATCATTGTTTCCTTCAGCAAGCACATTCTCTCTCCACCTTGTTCTCTCTCTCTTACGCTCACAGAAACGGGGAAAATAAAAAGTGCACATTAAACACCCGTAGTTTTACGAGTTCGCTTAAAACCAGCATGACTCACACCTTAAATTCCACCACGATTCCTCTTCCAATTTTGTCGATGTCAGCTTTCCTCTCTCTCCCTCTCTCTCCCCCTAATTCCGCTCCTCTACTGCAAACTCTCTTCTACTCCATCGCTTGTCTTTTGAATCCTGAACTCTTTCACCGTTTACCCTGTGTCCTCCTGCTTCTCACTTTCTGTCTTTGGTGCCAGAAGAGTTAGAGGCCTCCAAATCACAGAGGTCCACTCATCTGACAAATGTACAGTATGTTTGCGGTCGTATGTTTTAATGGGCTGAAAACCCAGTGTGGAAAAGCACATGGGAACTGCCTTTGGGTGCAAAACTGACATTTATTCTATTGTAATTGACTATGAAACCTTGGCATGAAGAAATAGCGAGGAACCCCTTATGTGCCCCATCCAGTGTCTTGGAAACCAAGTCAATATTGACCATGTCCACTGTGGTCACTGGTTATTAATAGGAGAAACTCATGCCATATAAGGTTCTGCAGTTTGGTGTACTTTGGGTTTGGCTGGCTTATATATCATAATATCAATTATAGGTCTCTCCTGCCAAATATGCAGCTCTCAGCTACTAATGCAGCTTTCCTAGACGGCAGACCAACGTTTGTGTGTGTGTGCGCGTGTATGTGTGTGTGTGTGTTTGTGTGTGTGTGTTTACACAGTGGGCAGCTGCCAGGAGCTACAGCTTTCCAACAGAGAGGGAGAGAGAGAGAGAGAGAATGTAAGAAGGAAGGAAAAAGAGGAGCAGAACTAGTTTAGCTCTGTACTTCCATGGTCAAAGCTCGCCGACCCAGGTTTCCAATCCTCAGATCTTATTAGCCTCATAGTGAAGTATGCGTGGTGATGTACTGCAGTTAGTGAAGTAAATAATTGCATCGTCCTGCCAAGAGGAGTAGGTTTTATCTGTGTTGAGTGTTGCTGGGACCCAGTTATTCATATGGAGTATTAGTGCTGAGTGCTGCTGGCCCATCATCAGCATTCTAGCGGCTAAGAGGATGTTCTTCTAAAAGGTCTCGACGGGAAATACTGCTGTGCACTCTGACAAGCCTTTTTTTGTTTAAGGTAAAGTATGGTCACTTCTGTCTCATTAAGGATTTTCTCAACTTTATCAGCCTCTAGTAAAATTAATGGTTTATTTGTTTGTTTGTGTGGACGAGTGTTCTGCATTCAGTGGATGCTACAGTGCCAAAGCTGTTTTTGAGGAACCATGTTGAACGTTTCTGCAACAAACTCTTAGTTGATTGCTCGCCTACCCTCTACAGAGGCATGCATGTCCCACTTAAAGAGTGGGTTCTTCTTATCTTGTCATATGTACATTGTTACAGTGACTGGTTTCTTTGATTGTTACCGGTACTGGCTGCTAAGCGATCACCAATAATGATGACAAATTCTTATATGAGGGTTCAATGGATAATTCATGTTTTTTCATAGATGATGTTTCCTTACCGCTGCAGTGAGTTGTTAAAACAAATAAGGAATTATTTATCTTTAACAAGAACAATTGATTAACAAGTCAATGTCTAATTGCATGAGTTTCAGTCTGATTTAAAGGTGAGGAGTACGTGAGATTGAAGCAGGGTGGAGCTGAAAAGCCTAAGATTGTGCAGTCAGCCTCAGCCTGAGTCAATAAACTTAAAAGGCTGTGTTATTCCATGTGGTGTCGTAGTGTATGTGGGGGAGGAGACAGTTAGTGTTAATGTTGCTAGGTGCTGGTGTTGTCATCATCACCCATGCATACATACATACATACACATTGTGTCATTTACTGTTAATCTCCGAGGCAAGGTTTGCAGATTAATCGAGGACTGATCCCATTTGGAGTTGGTTTGTAAATGCTTTTTCAAACAAGGCCATGGCCTTTACACGCAGATACAAACCATTGTAAGATTTAATGCTGCTATTGTGTTTATGTTTAATTCACAGGGTTAGTATGATTTAGATTAGAAGAGGAAATGAGAAACACAACTACAGGATTGTTTTCACAAGGCATAGGGAAATGTTTTTAAACAAAAATGAAAGTTTTGTGTTTCTAACCTTATAATTTAAGTTTTTGTATAATATAAGATATCATTTGTTTTATGAATTTTTAGGGTAAATTATTGAAACATTATGGATTGGGTCAGGGTTATTTCAGTGTAAAAATATTATCCTTAAAATATTTGTGTTGTGATGGAAAAGGACAAAACGTGACGAGAGACTGACCAGGACAGGTGCAAGGACACACACACACACACACACACACACACACACAGCAGGGGACAACAGAACAGGAGGATAATGATGTTACTAGAAATAGCTTTAACCCTTGTTGAGGAAAGGAGAGCTTTGTGTGTGTGTGTCTTCGTGTGTGTGTGTGACTACTCAGTTTTCTGTTTTGTGGAAGCATCGACTCTTAAGCAGCAGCTCGTTCCTCTGGGAACCTGGTTTTGGTTTAGCAGCCGTTTTCCTCAGGGAACAGGTCAGTGAGTTATTTAAGTAGGTCAATTCAATTGAGTATCTTTGGCTACATTAGTCCTAAAAATGCTTTGCTTGAGTTGTGGGACGTTGCTTAGTTTGCAAGTGATTTAGTTTAATTTGCTAATTTCTTAAGCAATATCACCCAACTATTACTGTTGTAATTGTTGTCAGAGTTTTGTCTGACACAGCAAAAAGATGTCGGTAGTTTTTGTCAAATTTACAATAAAGAGTAAAATCCTAAATTTTCACTTTGAACAGTTCAGTTGTTTTCAAGAAGTAAATGTACAAATTTAACTAAACGCCTGATACAACAGTGACGAGCTCAGCACCCCTGCAAAGAAGAGAGATTCAAAATGTAGTTCATAAAGCATCTGAGGCCAAAGCTGCTGACACAGCTGTTGAATTGGTTCTATTACTGTAGCTGGCAGAATTCACTGTAGTTGAACACTGGTGGGAATTATGGGTTTTCGGAGATGGACTGTTGTGGTGGTAAGAGACTGAGCAATAAGACATTTCATAACTAAATGGAATTAGTTTTTTTGTGTTTTGACATTGTGTACGTGTGAATGCATCAGTTTGTGTGTCATGAAAATCTGAAACTTTATCTCTAAAATTGCAGATAGAAATTCACATTTTGTTATTCTGTCTGGGAAGACCCTCACATGTGGATACCTGACCTCAGCTAGTCAGGACTGTTTGGAACCCGTCCGAATCCATCGGGACCTGACGAGTGGAATTGGTGAAATGATATTCACTTTTGGATTCTCTCACATGTCAGGCTTAGGTTTGGTCACAAAAAACAGAATGCCTCCAGGTTCGGGTCAGGCTTTGGTTTTTGTTTCTGGCTGGGTTGTGTTCAGACAAGGTATAGAGTAGTGTGTACCTCATATTTTCCAGGTCAGGTGTTTGAGTGTGTCAATAGCTCAACTTGGAAGTGGTATTATACTGTCTTACAGTACGTTAGTAAAAAGAGAAGTCTTCTGTGACTTTTTGTGAAGAGATATCAGTCCCAGATGTTCTAATATCAGGATTTATAGACATTATAGCAGCAGATGGTGTTGCACTGTTTGGTGTGTATTAATAACAGCCCATAGTGTTTAAAGTCATGTCCTCACGGTTGCATTAGTACTGGAGATTGTGGCAGAGACAACCCTTTCTATTTATTTATCATATGCAAGCCTTCACTTTGCCTCTCTCCAGTGCCGGAGTAAAATACTCAACAATTCCGTGAAAAAGAAAAAAAAAACACCAGCACCATGTTTGTCTCACAGGCTCTTTTTACCTTGATTTGCAGCACTATCCTAGAGGAGGAGAAGCTCCAGCAGAAGGAGAGGAACAGGATGGAGATGAGGAGACAAGTCACTGTGTCTTGGGACTCCGGAGGGTCTGATGAAGCACCACCAAAGGTAAAACATACATCACACAAGTGTGTATCTTTGTGTCTATTCGTGTTTGTTTTGTCTGTGTGCAGGAATACAAAAAGTCTGTGGCTTGCATTCTTTAGTTTTAGATGCTCAGATATGGTTTCATGTGGAGTTTTCTGCATTGCACTTTGACTTTAAGTGGCCCAACATGTACATTAAGGGTTCTGATGGACCCTGGTGACATCCTTAATTCAGTTCATGTTGAAGTCATCATTCAAGGGAGTTTTTCTCACCATAGCTGTTTGTAGACATGATCTCAGGAAAATGTCCGGAAAATTGTGCTCGGACATTCTCCGGAGTTTGTCTTTCAATATGAAGGAAGCAGCAGGATACTGTCCGGGTCAGACATGTCCACAACAACAGGAACAGGTACATCAGTAGAGGATTCAGTGAGCAGGACATAACGTTTACATTTTGCAACAGACATCACATGTTTGTTTACAGAGCATCAACGAAATCTAATTAATCTTATTTTCTGTATGGCACCTTTTCCCCCTGAGAAATGTGTATTCTTCTTGTTTTCTCAGTTTCTCTGGCTTGCTGTGAATTCTCCAGAAATTTTCCCGCTGTATTCTCACACACACACACAGACAAGACTCTGGAGAAAGTGAATATTACTGTTGTGATGCAAAAGTATATATTTTAAATGATCAAACATCAAGGAAAAGAGCTTTTTGTTACTTGCTCCCTTAAAACATCTAAAAAAGGTGGACATCTTTAATAATCACCTTTTTACAAATGTGATTAGTAATTTTACTAAGACCGTAAACCCTACCCCCACCCCTTCCTCCTCCACTAGTACCATCCCACACCTCACAGCTTGTTGCCCCAGCTGCTGGCTGCTTCACCCACACTCACTGCCCCCCCCCCCCCCTGCTGTTTTCGCATCTGTTACCTGTTTCTTTTGGTTACAACTAAAGCCATATGTGCTGAACACTAGCTTTTGGATTAAGAGATTAGATTTCTTTTTCTTCTTTATGTCAGTGATGCAGTTGCCCCAAACTCAACTTAGTTTCCACTATGTTTTCATTAATTTGACAATAAGTAACAATTTAAATGTTGTTTCTTTTACTTTTATTTTCACATCACTCTGTATGGCTTTGGTTATAGTCGTGCACATTTTGTGTCTGTCCCTCCCTGTCTCTCTCACCTGTCAACTCTTACCTCTATGATACTTTTTTATTTCCATTCCCCCCTCCTCTACTTTTGTCTTTCTGTACGCAGCCCAGCCGTCGGCCCTCCCTGCAGCCGACCTTCAGTCTGGATTGTCTTTCTGCTCCTTCTTCTCACCACCATTGCCATCAAAACCAGCACTTTGCCTCCCAGCTTTCCCTTTACCATGGAAACCCTGCTTCTTTATCCACCTACGCCTCCTCTCACTCACCCGCTCCTCCACTCTACCCCTCCTCTTTGCAATTTCCCCATCACTTTTCCTCTTCTCCTAATCCACAGTTTGTACCGGCTCCCCTTCAAAACACCACTCAGTACAATCGCTCTTTCTCTCCACACCACACTAGATTGAATCCCGACTCCAAAGCTTGTCCGAGCTCGTTGCAACAGTTTCAAACAAACCACTGTTCTCTACCTCGCGCAAATTCAGACAGCATGTCCAACGGCAGCTGCCCCCACAAGATAAATCCCTCTTCTAACAGCCACCTGCTCTGTTCGTCTCAGCCAGCGTCACACATCTCCCACTCCCATCCCAGGAACTTCTCTCCGCTCCTCTCCCTCTCCAGTCCTAACATTAACTCTCTGCCCAGCAGGATGTCAGATGTCTGTCCCCTCACCCTCCAAAACAACCATCCCAAGTCAAACTCTAATCTTAAAACCCCGCTGTCATCCAGCTTTCACCACGGCTGCCAGACTAATCCCAGAACCTCACTCCAACCTGACTCTGACCCCCAGGCCCAACACCATGCGGTGCAGTCATGTGGGAGACCCCCGCTGGTCTCTGTTGCTCCCCTCACTCCCTATACTCTACCCTCCACTAACCTTCATCCCCCCAGTAGAAAACCAAGTCCCGCTGTAACTGCCCACATGCCATTTTCCATCCCCTGCTCTGAAAGACCCATGTCCATACCTCTGAAGGCAGGTGGTGTTAAGCTACTCTGCTCAATGTCTGTTTTTAATAACTGAAACAAGGCTGTGTGTGTCCGCATCAAAGAAGGTTGCAACATTCTTGGTAGTGGAGCTTCTGAAAAAGGTCCAGGGGGATTCCAGAAGAAAATTACATGATTTCGATTGTGGTTAAGGTTTCGATTCGGAGGAACTGATAACAGCCAGAGCTAATGTTAAAGTTTAAAAAGACAGTGAAATTTAATAAGCCAGTTTTATAGAAAAACAAACAAACTTTTTTGCCTGAAGGCACATAACCAACCCCAAACAATCCACAACCAAAATGTTGCAAACATCTTAGACGTACAACTTTAATCGTCACCACCTCTGACTAAACTCAATTAAGGCTGCGAGTCATCGATTGGAACTAAGTGCAGTGATGTCGATGCCAGTAACTGTGCAGTCAGCATGTTTGTGCTTATCCTGGTGGCATGTGCTTTACAACATGAAGGACGTGCTGTCAGAACGTCCTCAGCTGTGATTGAATGTGGTTACATGTATCGCTGTTTGTCTACGTCAGGCCTTGTGTTGATGTGTCCTGGGATTATTGTAGCCTATTTCTAGCCTGTGCCGGATGCCTGTGCAAAAACCTAATTCCGACTCTGACTCACCTCACACACTTGGAGCCTAAATGCTGTATTTCATGCATAAGCAAACTCGCCACCTCCTGGTCCCATTTATGTCCAAGAGGAAAGACTTTAAACCTCTGTAATACTGAGGATCCTCATTTTGTATTGAATTCTGCCACGTTATATTTATACACACCTGGAGCTCAGAAGAATGCATGTGACTCTTGTTTGTTTCTATCAATAGCATCTATGTGAGCGTGTTTACACAGGGTACGCTCTCTTTCACCTTGACCCAGCTGTTGTGTTCTAACACTCGATGAAATCATGAGCTTGATTTTGCCGGTGACTCGGTTTCAGGGTGAAAGTTCAGTCGGCCCTCGTAACTGTAGCAGTACTGTACCCTGAGAGGTTTCTTGTAAACATTTGAAATGCTGCTGCGATCAGAGATAGTGGTACCATTGACAAACAAGAGATTGAAAGTTGTGAACAAAATGGAAGTTATATAGAAGATATCAAGTTGTATGAGACAACTGAAGGATGGGTTGAAGTAAATTTCCTGAAGAAAACTCATCTCTGTGATAAGTGACTGTGGGTCCTCCCTGTTCCAGAGCTGCTGGTGTGGGTTTGTGCAGCACTGTGACCCTTGTAATGGTGATAGATGTGTCTCTGTGGAGGAGGCTATGAGTCGTACCCCAGAGATACATGAGGCAAAAAGAAAATCTTAATTACACCTCGCTGCTCAACATTCCTGAAATTCTTCATTGAGTTATGCCATTGGGCGATGTGCTAGTAACGGGTATGCGCCTCACGACAACAGATTCATGTTAACAAGAATTCCAATGACTGCGTGGGCGGCCCTGACATTTTGAGTTCTTGATTTATACAATCAGTTTAAATGCTCGAGGTGATGACACATTTAAAAACAGTATTTTCTGGCAACACATAGACATAAGTGTTATTAGGTGCAAAGTACCTCATGGAGACAGATTATACAGGGTTTCTGCAGGGTCTTAAAAAGCCTAAATAGGTCTAAAATTTAATAATCTCATAACCGAGTCTAAAAACCTCCTAGTCAGAACTTATCTTAGTACACTCAGCTTGGCTGTGGAAAACACATACTTACTGTCTCCGTCTGTAGCTTGCAAGATAATGTAGCCTATCAAGTGTTATTCTCTACTAGGCTTAGTTCACCTTAGCTTCAATTATGTGAAAGTGTCTTCTATTTATTCATTATCATCTAAAAAGGATTTAGAACGTCTCAAATTAAACTTGTTGAAACCTGCAGAAACCCTGTTCCAGTAAACGCACACTGTTTTGCACATTTACTTTCGACACGTTGCGGACGCTCCACAAGGTGACCCCCAACGGTTCATCTGGTGGTTTATGTGTATAATTGTATTTTTGCCCGCAGATGGTGTTCATTGGAACATCTGCAGTTGTAGAATGGCAGTCATTTGGTCATTAATCCTGTATAAGTATTCATCCATACGTCTCCAGATAGAAACAAGTGTCTGTGTGTCAGTCCCGTCTGATTAACCTCCCGTCTGTTCGTCTGTCTGTCTGCCGTCCCTCTGTTTATCTTACTATCTTTAAACTGGGTATTCCCAGGGTAACCTCTCCTGACATGGACTCACTGTGACAGGGCTGTGAATTTGGAGCACATCGAAACTTAGGATATAATTTTCCTCTTGTGTAAGAACAGTGTGTCCTTCCAAGTGCGAGCACGTCCACAAACTTGCTCATGTTGGTCTGACTCTGTCTGAAAGTGTTGCAGCTCCCTTTTGTCTCGTCTTGAGTTTCTTTGTCTTGTCTGCTTCTTTGTCCTACCCCCTTTTTTTCTTTCCTTGTCATCCCTCCCTGTCTTTCTTTGCTGTCTGTCTCCTTTCCTCCCCGTGTGTCTTTGTTTCTGTCTTGCTGTCGGAGGTGTGGTCCAGAGAAAGCTACTATGAGAGACTGTGGAAGGTAGAAGTCACTGTAATATTGTACTGTAGACACTGGCTCTGTGTGAGAGCAGTTTGAATCATTAAGACAAACATGTCCCCCCCGGTCATTTAAAGAGAAGAGGGGAAACTGTTCATCAGCTTCTAACAGCTTCATGTCGACAAATCACCTGAAACCAAGAAAAGAAACAAGGCTGTGGGTTCACCAAGGACTTCTGTTTTTATCTACAAGTGTTAACCAAAGGAGTAGGAAAGAATATAATATAATCTATACTCTGTCCTCTACTAAACCTTAATCCTTTTGCATCTCATTGTCTTACAGTCAAACGTCTTTTAGCATGTGAAATCCAATTATTATCTTGATAGGAAATGTTTTACACCCCATTTAGCCTGGTTACAAATGTACTGAAAATAGTGGTTTTTGGTGAACATCATAACACACTGTTTACACCCCTGTATCACATCTAATCCGATTTCCCAGGAACTAGTTATCCAGGAATATAACATAGATTGCACCGGTGACCCGTGGATGTTGATGTTTAGCATAGGGACAGTTGCTCATGCCAGTCCAACTAACAGCTTGCTGGACTTGCAGCCCAGTGGGTAGTCCCTTTTGATTGACAGCTAACCCAGCCACACAAACAGCTCCTGGAGGTTTGTGTGTTGATTGTCTGAATGACCTGGTGTCCCGTCCTCCACCGTTCAGTCTGGAAAAACAATTAACAAGCATTTTAACTTTGTTTTTGTTTTTCCTTCTCAACCTCTCCTCCTCTGTTTTTCTTCGACCCTCTGTCTTTCTCTCTCTCTCTCTCTCTTCTTTGGTTCTCTCCATCTCTTTCTGTAGCCGAGTAGACCAGGCTACCCCAGTCCTCGCTCAAGTGAAGGTTTTTACCCCAGTCCCCAGCATCCTGGACACTACCAGGTATGTTCACAAACTCCACAACTCGTGCTACTGAACTACAACTCATATGGTGTAATACAAAGTGTTCTGAGTTACAGTCATGAAAACAGAAAGAACTGATAAAAGACGTTTTGTCTCTGTTCCTGTGTCAGATGGCGGGGTACCCTGGCCCTCACACGCTTCCCTCAGTGCCCAGCGCCCTGTACCCGCCACAGGCAGCCATGCTGGACACGCACCACGCGCACACACACCCTCGCCACAACGTTCACACACACTCGCACTCGCAACTCCTTCCCCAGCCCCATGGACAGGACATGGCACTGTGGGGCTCTGCAATGGAGGTAGGAGACATCGTACTTGTAAAAACTCTATTTTCATACATTTGTTTTGAATTTTCAAGACCTCTGTCATATGCGGCTCTAAGAAGTTAAATATTATTATTTTTTACATTATAGTAAATTCTCTTTTGACTCCTTTGAACAAAATCTGCCATTTTGCAAGAATTGCATTTGTTGCCTGGTAGCCGTAAGAGACTGATCAATCTTTGAGAAAATATTGTGAAGGGGAAAAAAACTTGAGCATCATGAGTTCAGACGATAAAACCTATAATCCATATATGAAAATATTACAGATTATAAAACCATTATTTTTAGTTTGTATGTGTGTCGATTGCCTCCCTTCAGCCTCTCATCAGTCTGGTGTATGTGTCTGTTTGTCTCCATGTCCTGTGTGTTTGTGATTGTGCATGTCTCTCTTCATTTGTGTGTCCCTGTGTCGGTGTGCATGTCTGCTGCTACGCCTTGTTTTCTTTTGTTGCACGTTTGTTTGTTTGTGTTGTGTGCTTGTGTGTAGGACAGGGCAGTAGACATGCAGCAGTGTGTAGGCCAGCAGTGCCTGTTAATGGAGGAACAGCTGATGATACAACAACAGCAGATGGAGGAGGATCAGAGGTGGCTGGAACAGGAGGAAATGCTGCTGGTAACACACACACCACACGGTGCAAAACACACAGACAGACACATTTGCATCACACGCAATAACACACAATACTAACAATTATGGTATATTCACATACTAATACTAACAAGTACATTTGACTTAACTGGAAAGTTTCCTCCTCAAATTACCTTAAACATAACTAAGCAATCTCAGAAGATTACTGAGAAACAGGTCTCCAGTCTCCTCTGTGTGTTGTTGTGCATGACACAGTGTGTTATCCTTACTGTAATGCAAAGCTATAAGTTGCCATCTTCGACTTGTCAGTTGTGTTCTTGAGTTTTTTTTAAGTTCCAAGATGCATGTTGTTGTGTTTTTGTTATTTTGTTGAAGGTTTCTCTGAAACTCATCACATCCGTATTAATTGTCTTAATAAATAAAAAATATCATCATTTAATCTACCTCAGATCAGGAATAATTCTTAAGTAATATTAGATTTATATTTTCTAATAACAGTGCCAATGAAGTTCCCAGCTGTCGTGGCAGTAATAATATACTTGCTTAGAATTTTTTACATTAACTAAGATTTTTGATCAATATAATCAATGATCAACAGCCATCTCTGCTGCTTATAACAGGAGTGTTGAGCAAACTGCTGCTCAGTTTGTTTCAGAGCTCGGCACAGCCAACCAGCCACCGCGGCTTCTTCTCGTAAAACTCAAACTCAATTGTTGCTGCTTCGTTGATAAAGTGTGAAAATGTTAAATGTTTTGATGGAGGGAGCCTCGACAAGAAGAGCGGGGGAGAGAGGAGGGAGGAAACGTTTCATGTAGGATGCATATTTCTGTGAACGCTGATTGAGGATGTCTGGGGTATTTTGCTCAAGAATTTAATTTTGTTGTGTTTTGTGTGTGTGAGTGTGTCTGTGTGAGAGAGAGAGAGTTTGTAGGCTTGTGAATTCCAGGCTAATGATAGGCTTAGAGAATCTAACAGCCCTTTCAACAGTCTGTATTTGACCCACAACCACTAACTGACAACAGACAAGATTACTGAAAAGTTTGGGAGGTGTGTGTAAGTGTTGCAGGCTGATTGTTTTTATAAAACTGTCACTTGGGAGGGGCGAGTAAAGGAGGAGGGTGGGGGGAGAAAGGGTGGAGAAATGAAGGTTTTTGGAAAGAAGTGTAGGCATTCTCGTGGACTGTTGGCAGCGCGTTCCATCCCTCCTCCCTCCCTCCCTCCCTTCTGTCTCTCTCTCTCTCTCTCTCTCTCTCTCTCTCTCTCTCTCTCTCTCTCTCTCTCTCTCTCTCTGCGTCAGAGTCAAATATAAGTGTGGTGGAGGCAGGAAGCCGGAGTTGAATTTGAATTCTTGTCTTGATGAAACCGCTGGCACAGACAGGGGTGAAGGCTCAAATTCAGACAGGGAAAACCCTCAGTTCCAGAGGCAGACGGAGCTACAGCTAAATATAATAGGGCCAGAAGACAACAACACAGACACAACCTTTCAAAAACAAACTTGGACATAAACAATTCATCAGGGAACGTTGATGAACTCAGTGGCAATGCTGGTCTTCAAGTCCTGTCTTGGAAAACTGGTAGGCGAGGATGGGTGTGTGTGAGAGCGAGGTGGATTGATATGGTTATTCGTATGTACGGAAGTTGTATATGTAGACGTGGGTATGTTTTTTTATATTTTGGGGTTAAATTTGGGTCTGAAAAGTTCTTGAAAAGTTGGAAATGTTAGTCGGTTGAAAGTTGTGGATGTTTTTATCCCGAGCTTTGAACAGTGTGTTCCTGTTTGGAGGTTTCATGCAGGGAAAGAGTGTTCTGATGATTTTCTTTTTCGTGTGAGCTTCACTGTTGCGGTTCATTTCCTCATCTACTTAATCATTGGTAATTATATGGAGAGCAGGATTCTGCCCACTTGCTCTGTTTTCAAACCATCACTCATTTACTGATGTCATGGTGACTTGTTTTCATGTGTTCCTAAACTGGCTGCACGTGGTTGTCATTCGGTGGTAAAAGATCTTTTAGGAATCAGTAAATCAACCGGATTATTGATGGAGCTTGCACCCTGTAATGCATCATTCTGACAACAGCATGGGACATGAGCTCACAGCATGCCTTAAAAGGGTAAATGTCTCCAAGAATATCCCAGGAATCGAAATCCATCACTGCTTGGAAAGATATTTACAGAGAAGCAATGTGATTTTCTGCTCAGTGGAAAAAACAACGGGAATCATTTTGAATAACCTGATCTGTCTCTCTCTCTCTCTCTAATCGATTGATCCACTGCTGCCCTGAGCCCCTGAACTTCAATACTGATGATATGCCGAGGCGTCTAATTGAATCTTTCTTATTTGTGTGTGTTTAGAAACCGGACGCCAGGACTTCTCGAGGGAGTCTGGACAGAGAGGACGGTGGACTCCAACCTCCAGTGAGTTGTTGTTTCTGTGTTAGTTGGTGCTCTTCATGCAAGCAAAAGGATGATATCCCTGAGATTTGTAAATGAGTAAAGATGTGGTGAAGGGAGGTGTTTTCTTTTTCTTCCTGGATGAACTTTGTTTCACCCTCAAACTTTATCTTCACTGTCAAAAATCCTGACCTCCATCACGTGTCCTCCTGCTTCACATGCACATCTCAAAAATAGAAGTTGTTTTTCTGAGCTGCTTGTTTTTGAAGCGAGGAGGATGTCCGATAGAGACACACGCAGACGGAAGTTCACACTCTGCTCGGACTCGCTGCGATTGGCCGAAGCATGTGTTTGTTTTGATTAGAGCAGAGGGGATTGATCCAGGGACAGGAAGTGACCTGCGAGGGGGGTGGGGTCATCAGTGAGGGGGTCAATAGATTCCCATAACAAGCCTGAGTCAGCTCTCCATCTGACTGGTGCACAAAGTACCTCAGCCTGCTGCAATCTACTGTGCTCTCACTAATTGCACAGGTTACAGTGTGAAAATGTGTTAAACCATTAGAGGAGGAAATGGTGAATGGGGACTCTTAGAAAGTCGTGGGCTTCGTCAATTTGAAATAACTTACAAAATGTATGAAAGAAAGCGCATAGTGTTAGTTTTCTCAATTGTTTTTTTTGGTCTTATTTGACAGTAAACAGGATATGTTCATGTTTTTTACTGTTGAGTAACAAGAACATTTTAATCTGGTGCATCACCTTGCGCTTTAGGGAGTTGGGAGAGGCAACACACACAAATGATTACTAGTTGAACCAAGTAGCAGATTAATCGATCATGAAAATAATCTGCAGCAGTAGTCACATGAATAATTAAAAACTTGCCTCAGTCCCAGTGTGTGTGTGTGTTTGTTTGTGTGTGAGCCCCCTTCAGAGAGCTCACCACATCAATCTTACATTCAGAAGAGATGACACAAATGATTTGCACAGTGACAGATGCACATTTTTATTCAGAAACCTCCTGATGGTGAGCAGCTGATGTTGATGCCTCTTACGTCTCATGGTTCTAATCAAAGAGTTCAAATAGGAGTCCATTCTGTAATTCATCCTGACATCAAAACGTGTTGTTAATCTGCGATTTTACATAGCGTTAAAAAATTCGAGGAGCCGATTTCTGAGTTGTGTGTTGATGTACGTTGTGTCCTTGATGCCAGCAGAGCTTGTGACAGAAGTTACCATAAGAAAGACAGATATTTTTATCTCTGTAATTCATCTCGCTGCTAGTCCTCCTCCTCCTCCTCCTCCTCCTCCCATCGAATGGCTGTGGTTTGTGGTGGGAAAACCTCCTTCGTTTGTATGTGAATGAGTGTCTTTGTGTGTCTTTGTGTGGGTAAAATGCTGTAGTAGAGTATTTTGGGGTGTTGGTGGTTGTCAGACCATGACTTTTTGAAGGCTGTTTCAAGCTCTCTGTGCTGTTTTCTCACACAGAGGAAACAACAGAGATGCAGTCAGTAATAATGCAACAGAGTTAAAATATGAAATATTTCTGGTGCCACAAAAGAGTTTGTGGCATTGCTTTATTCTCACGACCATCAAATGATAAAGAGCTGCTCTCAGAGGTTTGTTTCTGGTTTTCAAAGAGTTGCACTAACAAAGGAAACCCATATTCCTGTCATCCCTGCGTCGCCAGACAGAATATCTTTCTTAGAAACACAGTGCTCGACCACACACCACTGGAAACAGAAATGGCTCCTTGACTGGTTTTACAAGAACAAATTGAGACTTGATGTCGTGTAACATGAAAATTAAATTGGATTCCCTGAATTTTTCAGAAGCAGCTGGTGGTTTTTGCTTGTGAGGTTCTCATTTCCTCTCAAGCTTTGGACCGTGCAATTTCTAACCCAATATTTTGTTGTTTATGTTTGTTTGTGCAGACGGGAAACCAGCACATATACCAGCCCGTTGGCAAAGCAGGTAATACACAGACCTTTAACCCTCTATAATTACAGTCAAGCAACTGCTGTTGTTTCTCTCGCTCCTCTTTTCCCGTCTTCTAATCGAAGTTCACACATCACATGGCTTTCCAGCTCTTCTTCACTCTCTGTAAACAGATCCTTTATCTTCAGATAGTGTCAGTGTGTGTGTGTGTCAGTGTGTGTGTCAGTGTCTGCCGACAGAGTTCACAGTCTGTTGCCACAATATGACAAAATCCGCCTGTTGGCTTAAAATGAGTAAATGTATTTCAAAGGACGCAACATGTCAAGATTGATATTCTGGGAGAAAACACCACAGCCCTGCAAGCAGCCGAGTGCAGAGGACATAGAAAAACATTCTGCTGAAAATAGTTCCGCAGTGTGGAGACAGTTTTCTTTTTTTAGTATGAAGAATTGCATTTTTCCACTGTAGCTTAAGTTTTTTGTTTTTCTTTTTAGACTGGGACAAAGCAGAAAAACACTGTAACAGTTGTTTTAGCCGTAGGAACTTGATACTCATGCACTGCCCGGGCTAATCCCTGGTTTATGCTTTTCCAATCTAAATATGTCACAATACATTATTATTATAGAAGTATAAGTAAGGGCCGGGTCATATGTGAATATATTTCAGTGCTGAAGCTTCACACACCTCTACCTATAGCTGTGTGAAGCTTCAGATAATCACTTCGCATTTCCTATGTGTGACCGTGCCCTTAACCTGATACACATAAAAAACATTTGTTTTTGTTTACTTATTTTTTATTGTGGAATTGTCGTGACTGGAGATTAATTAATTCATTCACTTTTAGTTTTAGGTTTATCTATAAACAACCAAGAGTTGAGTGTTCAAACATGAATAAAATGTATAAGGAATACAGGAGTAAAATACAGTTAATTAAAATTTAACTAAATTAATATGATTAACCACAAAAACAGTCAAAAGCCTGAGAGAACATGTGGGTCTGTGGAGAGGGAATGTAAAAGGTCAAATGTTCCAAAGCTTTCTGAGCAGCATGAGACCATCTGCCTTTTTCCCATGAGTTATACTTTTTAGATTTGATTAAACCGATAGACCAACAGAACAACGCATTGGAAGCTTCAGGAAAACAAAGTGATTATGAAAATAATCTTTAGTCGCAGCACCATGATGTGAACTAGCACTAAGAGGACAGACTCTAGGCTGAGAGCCGCTGAGGGATCAATGTACAGTCTGTCCAGAACATCTTTAACATGTAACACGAGATTTAATTCTCACTTTTTTTGTCGTTTCCTGCAGAGCATGCAGCTCCTCCAAAGAAACCCCCACGACCTGGAGCCCAAAGCCAAGTGGGCAGTCTGGCCTGTCTAAATACTGGAGACAGTTACAATGATGGAGTAAAGGTATACACAAACATTACAAGCGATGTAAACAAAAATCAAACATGTGACTTTTTAACACACAAACCCAAGAAGAAAATATTTTAATGCAAATATGCATGGACATTTTGATAAAAACACACTTTTGTATAAAATATACACAAATACACACAGTGCATGTTTTAAATGCTTTGAGCATTAATATTTTCCTGTTATCTTCTTCTCCTTTGGCTGCTCCCCCTCTTCTCCCTCCTCTTCCTCCTCCTGCACTCTGCCTTAATGCTGAACCTAGCCCTGGCGGGTAAGCAGCACACTGTCTGTGTGGGTTTACTGTGCGTCTTGTCTCCTGGTGGATCACACACTGACTCATTTGCTCCTTTTTCTTCCATCAGTGCAACAGATCAAGTTTCTGTTAACTAGACAAAACAAATATGTGTCATCCCTGTAGTTGTCGTGTGGGAAGCTTTTATCGTTTCGATTTTCTTTTCCTCTTAAAACTAACATCTCAAACTAAATGGTTTGGTTTTGTTACACTAACGATATCTAACCCCCGTCACACTGGAAATCCTGCGTAATTAATTTACTTTACTCTCAATAGACGGGATTTTTGAAAATTTAGATTTACCTCTGTACGATTAATATTACCAGTGGTTTCTTTATGCTAATAATGGAGGGTGTCGTTTTCTGTTAACCTTGTAAAAAGCCTGTGGAGGGAAATTTGTGTTTTTCGACTATAAATTACAAAACTCCACTCTAACGTACTTATAGTATGTTAATCTACATGAATATGAGAAGCAGAAGTAACAGGCCATAATGTGAGCACGGATCAGGGCTGTAGTGTTTTTTTAGATCCTGTGTCTCAAAAGTAATTTAGCACTGGAGGGAGAATTGGGTCGAGGGTGATTAAGAAGAAATAAGATGAAGATGATGATGATGATGATGAGGAGGAGGGAAATTGTTCTGAGGAACAGAGGATTAGATTCTAAACAATCATACATTGATTCAGGAACAGGTCATAACTACAACAGGACACAATTAATCAATGTATAAATAATCTGCTTCGGGATTATTTTTAGATTCAACTGACATGATTAATATACAGTAACTGACTGGACCGGTGTGACACCACCATCTAGTGGCCAAAATAGAGAATTGATAACTTCTGTAGTCTGCACGAATGTCGAGGCATGTCCTAGATCCGAATAAACTACTGACACATCCATTCATCCATTCATCCAATCATCCATTCATCCATTCATCCATTCAATCAATCATCCATTAATCCACTGGTTCACCTCTGTGATGTAGTTTAAAAGTCGACAGTGCTCCAGCTGTGGCTTCACCTCTCCATCTATTTGAAAAGCAGTGTTGTTAGTGAGTTAGTGTGATGCATGATGCATGATTCATGTTCTCTATAATCATGCAGAACTTGCAACTCTAAATGATAATTGTTAGGATGTTTTTCTTCCATATTGTCTCAAGTGGTTTTCTGTGTTTAGTTGCTTGATTCTCAGCATCAGTCTCCGTCCACAGATCTTCATTCAGTAAACAAAGCACTAACTGGTTTTCTTTCTTCCTCGCTGTTTAGCTGCAGCCCCACGAGATAAGCCCGCCCCCCACCGCCAACCTGGACCGCTCCAACGACAAGGTGTACGAGAACGTGACGGGCCTGGTCAAAGCCGTGATCGAGATGTCAAGCAAGATTCAGCCGGCTCCTCCAGAGGAATACGTTCCTATGGTCAAGGTAGCAGATGCAGTCGGAGTGTTTTCCCCTCAGCAGCTCACGTTGAATCACAGATTAAAACTATATTTCAGCCCATGAAACATCATCTAGGCTTTAACCAATTTAGTAAAAATGTGTTTGATTTTGTTTTAATGTATTCGTAGAGGTTTCAATGTGTTTTAATTAGATTAAATATATTTCTGTGATGTTTGACATTTTTTTAATGAATACATAATTTTGCCCTGATCACAAACGCAATGTGTGTTTCTGTGCCTTCCAGGATGTGGGCCTGGCATTAAGGACGTTATTGGCCACAGTGGATGAGACATTACCACAACTTCCAGCCAGTACACACAGAGAGGTATGAAAACAGGCACTTACACAGTGATACGTGCAGGTTCCTTATCTGTTTTACAGCAACAAAGGGTTGGTAAGGACGCTGTGTCTTATTTTTCTTTAACAGATCGAGATGGCTCAGAAACTGTTGAACTCTGACTTGGCTGAGCTGATCGGGAAGATGAAGTTAGCCCAACAGTATGTGATGACCAGGTAGGATCACACACCAACTTCACTACGTGCAAAGAATAGTTTTGCTGCCTTATGAGACAAAATCCAGCAGCTTCAATGTAATAACTACCGTATTACATTTTTTGTCAATTTACTGGATAAATGCGATAAAAGTGTAGAACACCGCAGAAGCCATAGAATAATTATGAATGTTCTTTTTATTGATTTCTGGGAAAAAATATTTGGTAACAGCCGAAAAAGGCATCTACTCACTTGGATTAATTTTATTATGGGGGGTTTGTTGGTATTTTTGATCTCTGCTGCATTGACTTTTTTCATGCTACCACTGGGAGGCGCTAAATCGCTACACCTAGCTTCCTTTTATAATCGCTACCCTTCTACCCACTAGTTAAAATCTGTTGTATTATAAATGTATTTGTCTGTGTCTCTGCCCCAGTCTCCAGCAGGACTATAAGAAACAGATGTTGACGGCGGCTCACGCCCTCGCAGTCGACGCCAAGAACCTGCTGGATGTTATTGACCAATCCCGGCTCAAGATGATGGCCCAGTCCCGCCCACACTAGCCGGGCCAACAGGAGCTGGTCTGCTGTTTGAGGGACAGCATGGTGACGGTTCCTGCCGGCGGTGGAGAACAAAAGACTCCTGAGTCGTGACTCCTGATACGGGAGAAACAGTGGCTCTGTTCATTACATGTTGAACCCTGCTTTAACCGAGGTCGTCCGTTCATCTGGGATTAAACTATCCACCACTGTGACTTTCTTTGTACAAGAAACCTCTTCCTGAATCAGGGACTTTACAGCTTCGCTCTCTTTGGACATATATTTAAACTGAGCCGGATTCCCGAGGGGGCAGAAGCTCCACCGTGGGCGACTGGATCTGGATTTGATGACATCAGGTAGATCAGTCTTGGTGGAATCCAACAATAAGCAGGGCCATCAGATCGGACTGCCTCTGGTCGGCAGTGGGAATAGGCTTCAGACATCAGCCAGCAGCCATGATGACGTCACGTGTTCTGACCCGTGGATGTGAAGCCTCCAGCTCAGTTGAAAATACCTCCACATCTCCATGGATGCTCATGTTGTGCACGGTGCTTTTTACGATGGACGCTCCAACAGGAAACCTCCCAGTAAAGAGACACTCCTCGGTTTGGTCAGGAGCTGCAGCCTCACGCCCTCCTCTCTTTTCTCTCCTCCACTCCCGTCTTCCCTCTGTCTCACCAGCTTTTATTTATAGACTCAGAAATTGCTGAGGAGGAGACAGAGGGAGAGGCAGGAAGAGTCGGTTGAAGTTGAGCACGGTGCAGCGCCAGTCTACTCCCTGAAGAAAGAATCCACTTATCCTCCACTCTCCCTCTTTCATTCACTTTCCATCCTCACTGCTCCTCTCCCTCCTGCAGTCTTCCTCAGCTCTTACCTGAGCAGATTTTTAAGACTCCAAATGTGAAGAATCAAACTCCCTGCTCGCACTCAGTTTGGTCTGCCCTTTTTATCGGCTGCCTCCATGATTTTGTGTTATTTTCCGTGGTCACAGTCTTCTTCCTCGACACTGAAAACTGTTTAGGACTTGGAATACAAGCAAATATTCAATCCCAGCATGGAAAGAAAAAACAAACAATATGTGGACTTTGAGGAGTCGGTCTGAGTGACTGGATACTTTCAGATGTGTTTCGTCTTGACCTGGTGTCACACCTTTAACAGCCCCTTTCCACCAGTGTCGTAAAAGGAATTTTCCTGCAAACAAACCTCACAGCTGGAACCTTTGTGCTTTGAGTCCCAGTTTCTGTCAGGTGTTACACTTTAAAAATGTCCCTCCCAAACAACAGTCCCTAGGGAAATAAACACACATGAAATGTGGAGCCACATGAGTGGAACTCGTCTCGCACACGCAAAACACTGAACTGAAAATACAGCAGATCCCACGTCTCTTTGTTAATACCAACCCCACATGGAATATGACATACTGCTATATGACATATACTGGTGACTGTACTAGTGTAGCATGGTATACTGGTATGGAGAAGAGCATATTTGCACAGCAAACAGCTAATTTTCTGGCCCTTCTTTACACCCAGATTTGATTCAATGTTTAGCCAGCAATGAAACTATCAAAAATGTGGGTGTTATAGGGTTAAAAATGAAAAAAAATGAAAAAACACATCTATTTTATGTTGTTGCGTAAATCTGCTCATGTTGGTATATTGTAAACTATACTGGCGTGTATCACTGGTGAATTGTACAGAAGTCGTACTAGTAAACACTGGTTTTTATTTTGTCTGCTGGGCTCAATCAGCCACCTTGTCAAATAGGAGGAAAAAACAATGAAATAAAATAATGATGAATGGAAATCCGTCTGTCCACTTTCTTATCCAAGATAGATTTATTATTTTTCATCCTTTCAGATTCTTTATTTCTAGAAACTAGAGTTGGTAAATGTTGGTGTGTGAAGGGAGGCTCCATGTTGTAGTCCATTTTGATTCTTTCCAAAAAGGAGGGAAAATGATACCTGAACATAAAATGACATTTCATTTCGTTTCTACTATAATATTTACAAAATATTTAAGCCCAAAACTAGACTTTATCAGACTGCATGGGCCCAGGATTGTGTCATCTGGTGAAGGGTTAATACTGGAGAGCCTGAAACCTGTATTTTCTTGAATGACCAGAACAGGGCGTCTATATTTGCTGCAAAATGTTTATGAATATGGTGCTGGACAAAATCCCAACCTCCAGGCTAGTTAAGGTCAAAAATCTAATCAGACTTTCAAAGATTCGTACAGTTTTCACCAAAATATTGACCAATAAATTCAAAATGGCAGATCTCCTGCTGAGTTTAGAGTAGGGATCCAATTAGGCCACACCCATACTTAAGACCCATACAATACATTTATCCTTCTCATGATGTGCAGTACAACCACAGGATGGTACATAGACTGTATGTTAAGAGGGATGAACAGGTTCATATGTCAATCATGTATATACAGGAGTATTAATATGAGCTTTGTGTGTTTACAGCACAGTCTTCAATATAATTAGAAACAGTTTTAAATAATATAATATTACATCATATTACAGCCTGTATAGATCCATTCTATTCAGAGACATTTATCCCAGCAATGTCCTATACAGAGCAGCAGGGTAACTTAGAGCATCCTCCGCTTTTATACAGAGTTGGCACATCACAGTGACAACAGTCGTAACACAACTCCAGTGAGCAGCAGAAGGGTCGTGTGCACGCGGACGGACTCGGCGCCGCTAAAGTTACACAAGTTGAAGCTGTTGCAGCAGCTGACGGAGTTTCCGTTTCCGTTTGCATCGACTGAGGAGGACGCGGCAGCTCCGCTGCACGTGGCCTCACTGGCACATTGCTTCACTATGGCTTTGGCTTGACCTGAACAACACAAACACAGGAAGCAGGATGAAATGTTTATACTTTTATTATTCAACCAAACCTTTTACTTACTACCAAGAAGCGTTAGAGAAACACTGACAGAATGCTGAAAGGCTGCAGGTCTTGTGTTCTCTGCTTGTTTGTGTTTCTGAGTCACAGTCACCTTCAGTGTCGACGGACGTCATGCACGTGTCCAGCGGTGACTGACAGTCCTGAGAGTTCTGGTTGCATTGTTCGTTGGTGGAAGAAGCACTGCACACGTAGCACTCCAGTGCCAAAGCTGAAGGTGGGACAACAAAAAACATTGACACAGATAAAGAGAGAGACAAGATGGAGTCCACAAGACGAGGACATGTTTAAAACCCGATGATGAAGGCCCAATTGAGAACATAGAGTCGTATTAAAAAGCCTAAAGCAGGGAAGGCAATATTGTGACTGTGTCTGAAAGTTAACCCCATTAGCAGTTTATACATTTAGTTATGTTTTAGAATATGGTTGGTTACTGATGATCAGGTGAATAGGAACAGGTAAGCACGTCCTCTGTTACAGTGAAGCTCTTAATTTGTATTCATCACACACTGTAGATCTGGGTCGTTTACACTGTGAGACTGTGAGAAATTGTTCAGTTGACAACTCACCAGTGAAATACGTACAACTCACTGAGTCACGTGATATCTCTCGTCTACTTTCAAGAGACGGTATCAAACAATCTCTACAGACATAAACACAAATGAGTGATCTGCGATCGTCGGTGCTAATCTTGTCCATCTTTATGTCAGGAATCCAGATGTTTCAGAGAATGACGCACAGCTAAAGCATAAAGAATTGCTCCTGTTCTCGGAAGAAATTCTGAATCAGATTAAGGCTCCTGATCGTCTGCTCCTGTTTTTAACCAAGACCAAGCTTGTTAAGGGTTTCAATGTGGCTGCAGAGGAAGTCATAAAAAGGGAGAGACCTTTGTGTCACGCCAAAAATGTACCCAGAAATACTACTCCCAAACTTGTCAGGCTCGCTTCTCTAATTCTAAAGACAATTGAAGAGGAGGTCGAGCGCTGCTCCTCCCATCCACTGGTGGTTGTTCTGCTGTCGCCTGTCATCAGGCAGATTCGTCGCAGTAAACTCTGCTTTCTCACGTTCATGAAAATAACCTGGATGAGTCATTTGATTCAGTGAAAGTGTTAGAAGTGCATTCTGTTCGTCTGTGATGAATGCTTTGGAATGACTGATAGAAATCTTTCCAAACAAGATTGTGGATTTAATCTTTGCTAAAAGAGTCTCAGGATTGGTAAAAGGACTGAAGCGGCTAATATTATTCTCTGCACGTTCTGAGACTTCAAATCTCTTCTTGTTAGAGACACATCGAGACGACCAGGACATGTGAGGTTATTGAATGAGTCACTGAACTAAGACTTTCTACAGACACAGCCTGACGTGCTTGGTTGAATCCGGGATGGTGGAGCAATGCACGAGTGCTATATTGACTCAGTTGTTGCAGTGTTTTTGGTCTTGCCACTATACACACAATATGACTTTAACTCTTAATGGGACTGGAGTGATTAATATTGTTCAAATTATATAGGAAAATCTTCTGCAGGTCACAGAGACGTTCTTAATTATGTGTACAAATCTCTTCTCGGTATAGAATCATGAACACTTTGGAACCCTGAGGAACTCGTGCACATCTAATGTTTGCACCATACTGGGATTGATTTCAAAGATTATTCATTTATTCCGATGAGAATAATCCACAAAACACTTTAAAACGTATTCTTCATCTTACCGAACCGCGTTATGTTACATGTCTTAAGAATGAATGCTATAGTTGCACAGTTCCAGTCTTACAGCAGCATTAACCTGTTGCAGAACCACTGCAACAAACAATACAAACACAATTAAAGTACACAGTTGAACACATGCCTAAACCAGTGATACCAGTTTATTTAAGTTCAGGTAAAGACACAGCAAAATATAGTATGCAGCCTCCCTTTTAACAGCACAGCCAGTATGAGGGTTTTTCGTGCTACTCTAAATAAATCTCCAGAAAAATGAATCTCAATTTACAATAAGAAAACATATGACAGTGTTTTAATTTTGTTTAGTCTTTCAGTTTCAACAAAAGGCCGGAAACACTCAAGAACCCTTGAGTTTTAATGACAAAACACAAATTCCTACCTATGACCCTAAAGCGCAAACTCACAACCACAACAAACCTTTTTAAGGATCGAGGGATATGGGTGTTTTTTTGTAACCCCGAGAAAGATTTACACACACGTCTCCGAACTGAGTACCACCCTCACCCTGCCGCTGTATGAATGTCCCTGACCTCTGACCTGTAGCCAGTCTGAAGTGAATGTATGCGTACCTGGGGGGAAGAGGAGGGAGAGGAGCACAAAGCTGAGGAGCATCTTCATCACGGCTGTTGGCGTGTGTTCACCTGCTGAACCTCCGCTATCTCCTGTCGAGCCCGCTGTGCCCTGCCCTGTGTTTTGGTGTGTGTCTGACGGAAGCACTACAGCTGATCCACCAATAACATGAAAGCATCTCATTAATGTTGTTCCTATGTGTGTGTGTGTGTGTGTGTGCGCGCGCGTGTGTGGAGAGGACATTCCTGGATCGTGCTCTGGTTTCACAGATACCTGTCCTGTATTTATCTTTTGTCAGTTACAGTCACACCGAGGCTATTAACTGTAACATTGTGTGTCTGTGAAGATAAACATGTGTTATGTCATTATTGTTAGCTCAACGTGTGCAGCAGGACACGCCAAGAACTGTTGGCTTTATTTTCTTGAGTCCGGAGGTGAATCCTATCTTTATCTCACGTCCAAAAATATTAAATGAAGAAACAGGAATCATTTAAGTGCGGACATTAAAATTGACATTGGCAAAATGATCTTGCAGCCAAGAACACAAAATCGAAATCTAAGCGTCTCTAGTCCATGAAGGTGCAGTTGCAGTGAAACTAAATATCAACTTTGAATATGGAACATGATCCTAAATATTGTAAGTATACAACTTATTTGTCTCTGGAATAATTTGTGGATTTTTAAAGTATATCTGACTTGAAGTGACTTCATATCTGTCACATCACATCTGTCCAGTGTCAACAGAGGAATGCAGCGACACACCCAGACCTCACCTAAGCTGCAACTGCACACACCCACTTTTATAGAGACAACCCCGTCAATTAACTTTCATACCAACAGGCCAAACCTGAAAGTCAAAGGGGCACATCGAGCATATTTTATTTTGATATATTTATACTCACAACAAAACAAAACAAAAAAAACACAAACACACACAGTCACACCCACACACCCACCGATATGTCCTCAATAGAAACCAGTCGGCTGAATGGGTTGTGTTGTCTCCTGATTCCATGTGTTGATAGACTCAAGCACATCAGTGCGTTCTCAAAGTGGCCGATCAAATTTAGATAACTGCTTATATTATTCCCCCTTTTTAAATGTTTAGCTTCCAAAGTGATGACAAATAAAATAAAATAAGCTGTTCAGTCAGTGGACAAGCAGAATTTAGTTCTGAGCTCAATGTGATACAAAACAGTACTCAGAGTACTCAGAGTAATACTACAAGTAGGTCATACCCCTCCCATCTTAAAGCTCTGCGCTCATTTTGATCTCACATACACACCTGCAAAGATTTCTCTGTCCATAGAGACTCACATGGACACACACAAACACACAAACACACACACACACACACACACACACATACCAAAGTACTTGACACCAAGTCTCCAGGACACAATTTTGCCATGGCAACAAACAAACACACACCAAATACCAGCCCTGCTGTTACGGCTGATAAATATGAAGTACTCATATAATAAAGTAGTAGTTACTACCGAGTACTTCGTTGTCAGAACATCACCATGCTGAATCTATTGCAGCTGGTGGGATCCCAGCACAAGTTGTACTTTTACCTCATGCCTGAGTGGATGGGAATGATTGACCCTAAAAATGAATGTGGCCCCTTCCCTTCTGTTCCACCCTTCCACTTCCAGCACCCTCGGTCTGACCACAACCATCTTTCCTTCAATTTGATCTCAGCTTCACAGTTTAGTGACGGCATCTTGTGACGCTCTAGCTGATAGAAGAAAATCTGTCCACAGATGAACACACTAAAACTGTGTGGTAATAGAAACAATTTGTATAGTTCCATCTTAGTGCTGTGTTTATGTCTTCTCAAGGTAAATGCTTCCTGTGATGCTACTGGGTGAAAGGAAGCAGACTTATTCTTCAGTCAGGCAACTACATTGTAAATTGTCAAACTGCTTTGTGAGGATTTTACAAACACAAACCATCTGCAGCAACTTGTCGGGAGCAGTCGTCTCTCTTTATAGATTATCTATCCATGATCACGATGCAAATTATTTTTTAAATCATTTTACAGTACAATGACAGAGCAAATACAGTAACTCAGTATGTAATACATTGTGGTGAACATTACGAATGACAAAATACAAAATAAACGTAAGTATTGGCATTTTACACTTAAGAGACATTATATCGATACATCTGGTCGTAGGACCCTGTGACCTGTTCACCAGCTGATCAGCTCGGACTGAACTTCCATGCACCTTGATGTAAATACAATTTCAGGATTTGGAGGAACCTAATGTGGGTTGTCAATTAACAAAAATATAAAACAATAATTTGATTTATTTCCCCAAATGGATAATCAAAAGAAAATTGCTTCTCATTGCTGATGTGTTTAAAGTTGTGAACTTTGCTCAGAATAACAAAGTTTCCAAAGAACCTAAAAATGCTGCTCTGAGCTGATGCATTTGTGCAGAATAACTTACATTTGATGTAATGGTGCATCCATAAATTGATGTGATACAAGAGTATAGCTTCATGTAGCTCAAATGAAATGCTTTCACATTTTATTGGGCATTTTATGCCATTATTAAAAGCGATCCCAGCTTCAGTTAAATGTTGGATCAAGCATACAGAATATATTCAATGCATATAAATCGATACAAAAAATATGTCAGATTATTTTTTTTTGTCTTTGGAGCCTCACAAAGTTAAGAAGAATAATCATGATTCAAGCTTTTGAGACAGCAATATAAAAACCAGTGAAGCAAAAGAGCGAAACTCAGTCTAGTCTAATCGAGTCTGGTTAAAGCAGATGGGAACTGATGGATCAAGCTATCTGTGCTGTGGGAAGCTCCGTCCTTCACAATGTTTCAGGAAACACCCACATGTGCATATAGAGCAGAATAAAGCATTGCATGTGCAGCAGAGAGAACCTAGAGATGAATGAGTCACTGTCGATCCCAGTATCGGTAACAGAGGAATCATGAATGTCAAGCAGAAAGCAGCAGCACTGTGAGTGTACAGCAGCAAGGATCCAGACGCAGAACCACTGGCCTCGGATCTGACGATGGTTAGTCTCTGTTTCACATCTTCCCTTTTTTTTGTTTTTCATAAATGAGTTTCACCACATTCACTTCGGGAAATATATCATTTCTCGCCTCCTCACTGAGTTTTTACTTTCTTGCTGTGGCTCCCAGAGTCTCGCCTCCTGGCCTTGGCGGCGTAAAACCTAGTGGAAACATGAGAAGAGAGCAGTTATCTTAGCAACACAATAATAAAAGCAAACTAATCATTGAAGTGAGAGACCATAGACTGAATGATGGACAACTAGTGGCCACTATCCAGAAATGAAGCCAAAATATGCTGGAAATGAACGTCGCCATCTTGTGCATTAGGAGCCAGAGTCTGCGCAGTAGAGATCGAGGGATGGAGCTGCCTTAGCGAGGTCCCACCAATACACAAGCTCCACCAATCACGTGTCAGTCTCAGCTGTCAATCACGGCGTTTAACTCTTTTTTAGCATCAAAAAACTAATTAATACAAAACTTACGTGAAAAATAAACACTTGTGGGTTATAAGAGCTTCCCTAAAATTACAGAAAAGTCCTCTTACAAAAAGTTTTATTTGACTTTTTAGTTCGACCCATGTCCCATTTGCTAATATGGAGTAAGTAGGGGTTATGACCTATACTGTAGCCAGCCACCAGGAGGCGATCGAGATGCTTTGGCTTCACTTTCAGGGAGCCCTCATGCCGTCCATCTTTATACACAGTCTACGGTTTACATGTCATACCTTCGCTGGTAGAGGTAGAGGAGGAACAGCAGCTCATCTCTGAAGCAGGAGAGTTGATGAGAGGAGGAGAAGGATCCGGAGGTAAAGAAAAAGGAGGCGCAGGAGCACAGATCTGAGATAAGGGTGTTCACTCCCTGGTGGAGAGAAGGGCAGAAGGAGAAAGAGAATAATGATCGTCATTATGAAGCAAAGTCTCTCTAGAGGGTAAAACTGGTCACAGAGCTAATGGCCTTCATCAAGGTGATGTTTCCAGCTGTGTTTATCTGTTAGTTAGCAGGAATACACAAAAACTAACAGACGGATTTACACAGGACTTGTTTAAATTATGCAGCATGGGTCAGAGAGGAACCCAGTCAATATTGGTGTGAATTTTCTTTCACTCTCTTTAACATTGCAAGCTTCTTTTTCTGCTTTTTACCAGACATGTTTAGAGGACTAATATCTATGAGTGTGTGTAATTTGGTGCAGCTTGAATGAAATTAAAGGGATTATTTTGCTAAGCTAATTTTGTCTGACAGCAGGAAACAAGTGAATGTAAAACTCAGTATAAAACACAGGAGATTAAATAACTTGCAAACTGGGACTATTTTGCAGTAAAGTAAGAAGTGCTGGGTGCACATGAGTATGATGGAGCCCGAAAGTGTTTGTACTCACTCTGTACATCAACACCGTCCCCTGCAGGTGACTCACAGACTTCAACTGACAACCAGACAACCGGAAACACAAGACAGAGCCATAAAAAGAGAGGATAGAGTTCAGTGTCACTCAGCACGATCATCAGGTTATTATAGATACTTAATACACTTATGGTTTTCCTGCCTCTGATGAGGTTTGCAGAACAGACCTTGTGGTTAATGAAGAGCTGAGGGGCCATAGACAGGAAGCCAAAGGCGTAAACTCCTGCGAGGAGATAAGCGATGTAAAAGTAAAGGTGTCAACTGACACTAATTCAATTAAGTCATCATTATAAATATTAATATATACCATTCAGTCATATAGATGAGGCTGTTTTATAAAGACTCACCGGTCACCAGGCTGTTGATCAACCAGGAATAATAACTGTCAACATACAATACAATTTAATGTTAGTTTAACAATCACGAAAACAGATAGTATATCTACCAGCTTTCAATATACAGTACATTTGGTAGTAATGCTACACAATAATCACTAAAAACATCTTACTTCACAGGTCTGATTTGAATCTTACTGGATAAAGCAGATGCTTGTACTGAAATGTTTGCACAGGACCTGGATATTTGCTGGCACTGCACTAAGACCGCATTTGAATTATGCGGCAAAGCAGAATAATGGTGATCAGCTCACCTCTTTTGGCGTAAGTAGGCCAGAGAGAAAATAGCTCCACTGATACACAAAGGATAAACCAAGTAGGACAAGTATCTGGACGCCTGCAGAGAGAACCAGATAGAACATTCAAATGAATTAAAGATGGAGGCCGAGACGTAGAATCAAGAGCTCTGACAGACGAGACAGAAACATACTGATACCTGTGTGTCATACTCCAGCGTCTTCCTCTCTTCTTCATCCAGTTTGTTTAACTGCACAGTGAGAGAAGAGGACGTGTTAGAAATAAATAAATTAATAGAGTAACAGGGCTGGAGCCAGGAGGCTGGACTAAGCTATTTTATAAGAGACTTTGAAAGTTGTTTATACCACAACAGCTCTGCCACTTCATTTTAACTATTAACTAAGTTTGAACACAAATCAGTGACTCACGTGCAGGTTGGAGCTTTTCCACAGCAACTTGAACTTAAACACTTTAAACACCTTCCACACCTGGTGAGAAAACACTCTTAGTGTCATGATCTTTACATCACTCTTGTTTTGTTGGAGGTGACAGATAAAAACCCTAAATACCTCCACACAGGCGCCCAGTCCAACAGGGAGCAGCACCAGCAGACTGGTCTCCTCCAGCAGATGGAGGAAAATCAGCAAAGTACTGAGACTACGCCACAGAACTGCAAATACAGGGGGGGGAGAGAGAGACACTAACTGTTTCAACATTTCTCAGGTGATGTCTTAAGTTGTGTTCCCAATGTGGGAACTCTCCCCAGGAACCAAGAACCCTTGCAGGGAGGTGATTTCAAATTTTCTCTATGTTTTCTGTTTCTGTGTTGCTCGATTAAAACCGCTCATTTACACCGCCACCTGGTGCACC
The DNA here is from genome assembly GCF_947347685.1 of Pleuronectes platessa. NCBI lineage: Eukaryota > Metazoa > Chordata > Actinopteri > Pleuronectiformes > Pleuronectidae > Pleuronectes > Pleuronectes platessa. The sequence goes on along the minus strand of NC_070635.1, from coordinate 15,514,283 downwards.
AGAGATGAACTGCTCGATGTAGCTGTTGGTTCTTCAAACATCAGCAGGCCGAGTTGTCTTACCTCCCCTGGTCTTTAGATCGAAGTGGAAACGTAGAACTTTTAGTTCCTTGAAGAAGTTGCTGGGACCACAGAGACCAGGTGATTTTGGTCGAAACCAGACTTACTGTTACCTACTGTTTTAGATCATTAACATCAAAACTGTAATGATTCTTGTCACTGCTCTCAATTCCTCCGACATTATCTCATTGAAGCCTTAAGTGATGCAAACTTATTTAAAAAGTCAAGCTTGAATAATGTGAAGATGTTCTCACCTGACTTTCGGGACATTCCCACCAAGTTCTTCTTTTTTCTCCAAGAGCTGATGTCATTTTTAAGAGCCAGGAATTCACAGATGAGCTTAAGAAGAATAAACAAACACAGAAAAACAACATGCTTTTAATTTTACAATGCCTCAGTTGCCATTTTCCCTCATGACACTCACAAACTGTGCTCTATGAAGTAATACATGACATTTTGTTTCAGGTGCATTCCAATATGTGTGGTACGGTGTTTTACTAGGTGTAACATCATCTTACTTGCAGAGCTGTGATGAGTGCAGTCAGCACTAACAGGTAGAGGTTGGATCCCATCAGAGTTTCTTTAATTTCATCAATGTTTTCCTCAGTGAAGCCTTAATAAATACAAAGAGGCAGCAACAGAGGATTCAGATCAGTTTCGTGGTTATGAACATCAACAGGCCTATATTTAAAAAATGTATCATTTGCTAAATATTGTGCGAAAGTCATTCCTCAAACATAACAAGTTTCTATTACAATGAAAAATACTAAATAACCCTGAACCCAATCAGTATTTGTGTTAATCAACTTTCCCTTGATCGTCATATAACAAAATATCTGTTGTGTTATTAACTCACCAAACTGTCGAAGGGAATAAACCACATCCTGCAGATGAACCCAGAACCTGAATCCCCTGAGAGAGATTCCCTCGTAGGACACCGTCAGAGGGAGGTGGACAGTGCTGCTGTTGATCTCCTGTTGAAGGACGGATACATACATGTGTGATCAAGTTAAACTAACTGACCCAGTATTTAATGGAAAAAGATTTGACTTGGCGTCATGTGGATAAAAGTCTCCAACCATGAGGTCTCTGACTCTGACGCTGAGTTCATTAACCAGCAGCAGAGGGAGGTAGATCATGTGATGTCTGTCCTGAGACCTACGATGGGAGGCAGAGAAAAACAGTTATATTCAAGCACGTGTGCTCCTACAGAGCTGCAATCATCTGGTGATGCTGCACTGTATTTTCTGAAGTATGTGATTTGTGAAAAACAAAATGATCTATGCTGGTTATTGCTAACTTTGGATACAAGTGTTCATAAAGTGTTATACAAGTAAATACAAATTAAAAAATATTCTTACTTCGTTGTCATCTTTTTCTTGTTGATTATTAGATCATTTTACCTCTGTATAAAATATGATATATATATATATATGTATGCTACTGGTGTATGAAGAGTATAAGCAGCAGGGTGTACAGATGAAATAAATGCTTATTTCTCTAGTTTGCCACAGCACATTAATATTGAGAAGTTTGGACTCTCCCATGCTTCTCTTGATATCATTCAGTTCATCATTTTTTTGTATTTTCTCATTCTCAAATACTATATATAATCCACTTAATTCTCTTGCAAACGGCTAATAGAAGAGCTTCTTAAAGCGTAGCTCCAACTCTCATGGTGAGCATCAGTGCTAAAGCAGTGATCAGCAGAACTTTGCCTGATCCCCTGGCGTCGACCTCCAAAGGTTCCTGTGGACACTTACACTCTCATGTATCGCCGCACATCACTGGGAAGCCCCGCCTTGTTGAAGGTGAAGTCCTCTGACATCATGGTGACTGACAGGTGAGGTCTCCAATGGGACACAGGATTCTCTACTCTGGGGCTGGACCTCTGATGGGGCCAGAAAAACGAACGTATACGTACATGGCGCCTCACATGGCTTCTGACACATGAAAACACTTTGAGAGAGGAAGCTGAGTTGCATTTTTACCTTGTGCGGGTCCCTCGGCCCCTCAGTGTGTGTGGCCGTGATGTGGGTGGTGAGCTGAGCCGCGTAGTGGACTTCTCTGCTGTCCTCCAGAGGGGAAACACTGGCTTTGTGAACATAGACCACTGCGAAAAGAGTGCCATTAGACCGAGTCTGCTCTGGCAGAGAGACATTCACCTGCCTATGAAGAGAGACAGAGAAAGAGAGAGAGCGGGGGAATGAGGGAGGAAAAAAGAGGAAAGGGGATAAACATTCATAATATACTAATGTTGCGCTTTACAAATGTTATTTTAAAATGTACATGTTTCTATGCTTTTGGTTTAAGTTTTACCTCTTTATGCTCTGAGTCTATGCAAGATGCAGTTGTGGAGGATGTACTACTGAAGTAAAAGTACAAATAAATAGACAAAACTGTAATCAAGTAAAAGTACTACATTTACTTTTCTAGTGGAGTAAAAGTAGGTCTCTACTTGCTTTTTAATATACCTTAGTTAAAAGTTAAAGTACTCGCAGAGTGTGACCCATTTCCTAATGCAACAGTCTACTAAATCATTATGGTGACCTACAGTGGTACAGATATTTGCTAAGCATCCATGAAATAAATCTACTTAAGTAAAGTAGAGATACATGAAAAGTGTACTTAGGTACATTAATGACGTAAATGTACTTTATGCATCCCACCACTGGCAAGAGGTTTACAGCTTTGTAACTGCTCCTTTAAATTTTACACATAAAACTAAACTTTCCGTCTTCTGTGTTGCAACTATTATTGACCTGACTAATTTGCATGAATAAGCGAACTCTGTGTGTTGTTTAACAAGTTGGGGATACATGGCTGTATTATTAACTTCTCAAACTCACCTTTCAAATGCAGAATGTGGGTCAAATGGGTCTATTTTTACAGCGAGGCTGAGTTGGCTGTTGTCTGGCATGAGGCAGGTAAACACACTCAGCTGGATGAAAAGAGGAGAAGCAGTGAGTTTATCGGGAGCAGCAGAAAATATAATGCGGTGGATTTTTAAGTCATTCACTGAAATTAAACACTGCATATCATAAATACCTAACAAAGTTGACCCTGAGGCAGAGAAATAATCATTATTCATTTTAAAGAGAACAATGCATCAGGGGGTTTCCTGATTATAGTACATGATCAAAGATAAACCCAACTCAACCGGCCGTGTCTTGTTCAGAATAATAAAACGTGTGGTGATTTCCAACATCACCAAATCAGGCCAGAGGTTCAGACTGATCTAGAATCTTCTCTGTTGACAGGTCCATGTTGTAATAAATGATAATTATCATGATAAAAGATACATTATTATTTCTTTCATGTTTACAGGTTGAATTAGGTTGAATTAGGATGTGGTTTCAAACTCTACTTATTAAATCTTAGTTTAAATTATACAACAGATACCAACAACAATAGATTACAGTTAAATAGTGTCATAGGTTATTCCTAGAATGGAGCACAAAATGTAGACAACTATATAACTTACATTCAAATGAAATAAGATTGGAATGAACATTTTAAACTCGGTTTTATGAGCAGAGAACAACAAACACTTGATAAACAGCAAAACCGTTTACAGATCGGATATTGGCCAACTTCTACTTCCTCACTGTGATAACACAATGCATAATTATTATATTGATACACACTGGTCCTTTGTTATATTTCTATGGATGAAAATGATAGTGCACTAGTGGTTGATACTGTTTTATGGCCCAGCCCTGTGCGTTGCAGTGGTCTCGACCTGGATGTCACAGAAATGAAAGGCTCGTTTTATTACTGATGGCTGACTGATCTGCATGCTTGCTGGGATCAGAGGCCCGTGCTGACCTGGAGTCTGGGTCTGCCTGTCAGGTAGGAGGTGATGCAGGTCTCTCCTCTGTCTTCGTCGCAGGGTCTGGTGTTGAGGAAGCCGTACAGCAGCCAGGCTGTGTGCAGCGAGTACACCACAAACACACCGAGCAGCAGCTTGGCCACGGAGCTGCTCTTCTTACCGCTGCCGTCCGCCGCGGGTTTGGAGCAGCACGACGGAAGCATGGCGTCGATGCCGACGCAGGTCTTCAACAAGAACAATACTAGATCGTTTTTTTTTTTAAATGTCGGGTTTGAAACGTTTATAATCCGATCAGATGGTCAAAGCGACACAATCCCCCACGCTTCCTCCTCGCTGCAGCATCCTTCCGGTGATCTGTGTCCGGCAGAGGATGCTGATGCTGACTAAACTCCGCCGGCTCAGCACAGACACGTCTGAGGAGATAGTCTCGCGATACCGGGAACGAACTACACGTGGTATCACAGTCTGTGTGAATGGCTGCGGTAGAATGGTCCTGAGCTTTTTATATCCAGTCTATGGTCCTGATCAGGCACGTGCACAGATAGACCCCTATGGTGCTCAAGCACTGGTCCTTTTGCCCTGGATGAGAAAAGTGCCCTTCTGCTGGAGCCCAACTTTTTCTTCATTCATCAATATTTAAGAATAAAAATTACTCTCTGTGTCATCAATTCCCCCCAAATGTGTTTTTATATCTGACAGGGCATTTATTTGAGTTCTTGCGTTCATTGAAGACGTTCACCTTTATGAGAACGATGAACTGAACGCAACTCAATGACAAATAATGAATTTGAACGGTGAACACGTTCATATTGTAGCGTCCTCGCATATAGACGTCGGGAAACTTCTCTCTTTATGTCTAACTTTATTAAAGTCCAGCGAACACGACACACTTCTTGTTCGTAACTCCGACACTCCTATCATCCACCACTAGTGTTGTGTCGTTCGTGAACGATTCGTTCGTTTTGAACGAATCCTTACAAGCAGGGGCGTTTTCTAGGATTGAAAGAAAGGGGGGACTTAGCCCCTAAGGATGCCCCGAAGGAGGCTCATTTGGGGCTGCGGATATCCATGTTTCATACAGTTCATAGATTGGCTCAATCAGAAAGAGTGTGATTTTTCTCTGTATCTTTGCTTGCATTCATTCAGTATAAGATAACAGAAAAGACAGAATTTCAGGGTCATTGTGAAATTTGACAACACAATTATGAACTGATTATAAACAACAACATTCTATAGGCACTGATATTATTGTTTTAAAATACTAAAGATAGATATTAATGCAAAGAATAGAGAGCTGTCGATAGTTATTTCTTACATTTTAAATTTACTCGTTCACACTCTTGCTCACTGGAGACGTTTTCTAACAAAATAGCTAGCTAGCTAGCTTAGTTAGGGTGACCATACGTCCGTATTTCCCGGGACATGTCCGTATTTCACGACCTGTCCCGGGTGTCCCAGGTTATTTTTAGAAAGTGAGGAAATGTCCTGGTTTTTAAAATTACCTTCTTTGGACCATTACATTTACATGCACTTGCACTAGGGCACTGCCCACGGCGCTGCGTGCGACGTAGCCTAATCCCCGCCCCTATGCTGTCAGCCCTATTAATCAGAACGTAGACAACGTGACTGTCAGTCATACGCAAGCAACATGCCGAAGCGCAAGTGCTCGTTTACCGACGAATTACTAAAGAGTTTCCCGGCTTTCAGACCGGGTCGAGACAAATGAGAAGCCTTGTGCACAGTGTGCAAAGCAGGCACATATGTCTCGGTGTCCAATGGAGGTGCAAGAGATCTGAAAATCCACCTGGACACCGAGAAGCACAAAACAGCTGTCCGAGGCGAGGGTAGTGCTAGCTCGATCACACAGTACTTTCTCAGAACAGGGAACGAGGATGCAGTGAATGCAGCGGAGGCTGCATGGTCATTTCACACAGTGAAACACCACAACAGTTACAGATCCATGGACTGCACTAGTGCATTGCTCAAAAAGACCCTCCCCGATTCAGTCATTATTGGAGTTATTGTTATTGACTTTTACTGAAAAGCATTTTTAATAAACCAACTGTAAATATCTTGTTCTATCTATATAATATAATATACCGGTATAATTGAATAATAATAAAATACTATTAAAGCAGCAGCATCCTCCACATGACCGCCCACCCCCCAGCCCCCCCCCCCCCCCCCCGCCCCGCCCCAGCCACATTCTGTAACTACCTGTACTTATCATTTCACTCCGTGCATCATTTACTATGAGCTAAACTCCTTGGCTGTAATCCTGCTGTCTTGATGAGAGACGTTACTTGGCAGAGTGAGAAAGCCAGCGCAGCAGCGATGCAGACTCCCCAAGGTCCTAGTGCCTGGTCTTTTATTGTTAAGTATGATGAGAGGCTATTGGATTGTAATTTGAAGGGGGAGAAAACATACGAACCAGAAACGCATTTACATATGTAGCATGTTAGAGTTATAAATAATTTGTCCATGTGTAAAACAATAGTTTAATTAAAAAAAAATCTAAAAAAATTCCAATAATTATTTTGGGGGGCTGAAGAACATTTTAGGGGGGCTTCAGCTTCAGCCCCCCTAAAAACAGGCCTAAGGACGCCCCTGCTATCTATTATAGTATAATATATTCTATTTGTATTTTTTAATTGTTTTTATATTTCATTGCATTAGTAGATGTTACGGTTTGGTGGAGGAGATGGACCCAGGATGCAGAGGTTATAACAAAAAGGGGATTTAATATACAAAAAGGTCTTTAAACAAGACAATAAACAAAACACTAACACTAACAGGTCAACTTCTGACGACAAGGCGCTCGGAGAACAAAGAACGAGGAAGCTGGTCGAGACAGCAGAAAAGACTAACCATATCTGACACGTGTAGACAACGAATACGAACCCACAAAGGGCTTGGGGAACACAGAGGCTTAAAATAGACAGACAGAGGGAAGGCAGGAGCAATTACAACAGGTGAACCACATGAGGATTGGAGAAGACAATCAATGACAGGAAGTGAGACACCGAGAAGCTGAAACAAGACAGTGACAGCGGGGCTACAAAATAAAACAGGAAATAGAAAACACAAGACAGAAAACCATAAACATAAATGACTGAGCGTCACAGTAGAAAGTATTACATGTTCACTTATTATTACTTTTCTGGTGTCTATTTCTGACTGTCCCCTTTGCTGCTTTATCAAGGTAGAGGGTGTCGCTCCTTGTACAGGTTGTTGAGCCCTATGAGGCAAAATGTGATTTGTGAATACTGACTATGCAAATAAAAGAAAGTATTGATTTGATTCTGGGTCTCCATCAACTAAGATGCTAAATGGGAAAGACAGTTTAGAAAATTGATGGAATTATTACTCTGATTCATCACTCGCACGTATATACAACAAGAAACAGTACAAATTATTATCAAAATGTTTATTTACAATTGGGACTCAGTAGTAGATTTCTGTATGAACAGAACTCTCCACAGCTCACAAACCCCTATCGTGCACAACAGAACAGATCATTTATAAAGTGGATAGAAGTTTTATATAAAGAGTTAAAGCCTGAAAATAACTTTATTATCTGGATTTCAACTTGAGAAATTTGTAAAGTTAGAGTTTAAATGTGTTATATCATCTTAAATAAAACCTCTATTTAGTTCTCAAGTAAACAAATGAAGAGGACAACATGATCAGATTAACTCAACTTGGAGCTGCACTATCAGAAAATGTATGAATATGAGTCTGTTATCAGGATTTGTTATGTTTCCTTCTCTTCCTTCATAATTACTGGATGCAGCAGTTTTTCAGAAGCACATATTACGGCGATAAGACATCACAAACCAAAATCACACTCTGTGTAATATCATGTCATATCCTTTATTTAGAATAGAAAAAAGCACAAGTGTATTTACATTCACAAGTACAATACAATTTTACAATAACGGCGTTCTCCAAAGTCTGTACAGGGTTAAAGTGACAAATGTTGAGTTACAGTGTGGAGCGATGAAGACGAGCTGGAAACTTTCAAACCGCTGACTGAAGGAACTATTCACCTGAGGATCAGAAACATGATGTAAAAGTTTTGAAAATATCTCATCTCTCATTTGCTATTTGACACATTTTCATAAAATCAGACACTGATAATAATAATTATTCTTGCTGACAATGTGGCTGATGATACAAACAGATCTCTGCCTGTTTTACTCTGTTTCTCTGCAGCACTGCGTAAAGTAGCCAGGTGGATAGTATCATGTTGTGGTCACCTTGCCTTCACCGTGTCCTTCAACAAAAGGGAGAGCCTTGGTGCCCTCCTCCCTTTCTCTGCGACGAACTTCAGCTGGTCATAGTACGAGTCCATCACCTCCCTGGATGTGACCACCTCCAGGTCCTGCTGGATGAGCAGGAGGAGCTCACAGAGGCTCTCGAGAGACGGCCCGTCTCCATTTTGCAGCAGCGTCCTGATGCAGTAGTGCATTGCTTTCTCATCCAGAACCTTGGAGAGGAACAGCTCCCCAATAAACCGGATGGTATGTATGGAGCAACAGGAGGGTTTGGCGTTGTTTTTCTCTTCCCTCAGTCGATCAATAACCCTCACGTCCCTGACTGGCTCTAGGCAGGACCCCCCCTTCCGAGAAATGTCCTCCCTTTCAAAGTTCTTCTTAAACTCTGCCTGGCAGTGTTTGACCAGCAGGGACCTGAAGGAGACGCTGGCCGACCAGTCGGACAAGGATTGGAATTCCACCTGAAGAGAAGAAAACCATAAGGAAATATTAACACAAATGCAACTCACATACTTAGGAAAACATTGTGATTATTTATGTGTAAAGAATAACTTTATACAGCAAACACCAAATGCAGTCAGCAATTATCAGTGTGTGCTGATTATTATCCTCAAATCTAAATTAACTTATTGTTTGATTAACCAAAGTGACGATTCATTTTGATTAATTTAGTATTTCAGGTATTCCTCAATTATCTTGTTTTTGATTAACACAAATCATTATTTTCTTTTTTCCTTTCTTACCTGATGAACAAATGTAAATTATTATTAAGAGTTTCTTCACAATCCAGTACTAGTGAGAAAGAATAATATGTCCAATACAAAATATATGTTTGTTCATAAAGTGATAAAGGAAAAATAAAGATCAATATTTCTGGTAATCAAAACCTGGATATTTAATGAATACCTGGAATATTAAATTATATAATACATTTATCTCAAAGATATGAGCCATGGTGTGCATTAAGGGGTTAGCATAGCCTGTTTATCAAAGTTTTAAATGAATGTTACAACCTGCAAAAAAAGATCAACTTCTCAACTAAGTAAGAATCAGGATAAAAGTAGCTTCCAGTCATAGATGCATCACTTACTGTTGAGAGGCGCTGACACAGCTCCGCGAAGACTGCAGCAGAGTCTGGTTTCTGCACGGCCCTCTTGAAGATGAGCTCAACCGTTTCCTGCAGGCTCTCCTCACCGTCCATCTCCTCGTGACTTATGAACGCTTGAAAGTTGTCCGTGAAACAGCTGACGGTCTCCTCAGGCCGGACCTGCTCCTTCCTCACAGCTTCCTCCTCCGTCTTCTCGGTCCTCTGGATGGATGGAAAGCCAAAGGCGATGTTCACCTGCGGCTGATGCTCGTAGGAGGCAGCGTGGAGAAAGCCCACGGGCTTGGATGGAACGATGCCACTTCTCGCCCCTCCGATCAGGTGGGGTCCATGGCTTCTTGCTATGGCAACAGTAAACGACGTTAGCAGCTCTTAGCTAGCTTAGCTAAATCATCTGAACAATAATAACCCATAATATCACAATTCAGCATATTAAAACAAAATCAAAAACGTTTCCTACTTTGTTTTGGACATGTCTCAAAAATGTAGCCTAGCCAGCCCCAACGTTACTTACCATAGGTCCGTCAGTTTGGCACAATTAGCAGCCTCCACCCACAGAGACTTCAGCTTTTTTTTTCGTTGCTTCTCAGCGCCACCCGGGCATTTTTTACTCTTAATATCCATTTTAAGTTTCTGTCTCAGCAGCAGCCCGTCCCGCGACTCCCCCCGCCAATGCCATGAGGTCCCGCCCCACCCTGGTTTGTGTTGTGATTGACAGCACTGTCAGCCCATGATTGATTGACAATGACAAACAATAGACCAATAATATGTGTCGATGCTGGCAACACACCGCTAGCCCTCTGTAGCCAATTGGCCGGCCAAATTGGAGGGAATTTAGAGAGGAAGAAGAGAAAAAAACATAGCGGACCAGACTGGCCCACATTGGGTCAACGGCCCACCGGGACGATGCCCGGTATGCCAGATGGCCAGTCCACCCCTGTATGCAGACCAAACAAGCAACGTATTCCAAGTGTTTTCTTCTCTGGCCAATGTCTCGGCTCCGAACCGTAGTTGGGAGCTCAGCTCACTGGTCAAGAACTTTTGGACTGTAAACAGATGCACACACAGGCAGACAAATTTGTAAGCTATAAAAACAATAAAAATATATAATAAAATATATCAAAAGAGTCCTGTACTGATAGCATATCATGTCATGTCGACACAAATAAACATTAATGATGTCCACAATCGGGGTGATTCTTGCCTCTATATTGTTCTTTCCTCTCCAGGGCTACTTTGCGGTGCTTTCTGAATTGTGCACCTGGGTTACGTCAGGGACACACCTGAGACGGAAGCGCAACTTCTGTGCGAGCCGCCGCCTGACTGTTCACACAGGGAGCCATCCTAGAGGATGTTTTAGATGCTGGCTTGCATGTCCACGGAGCCTCGGGTGGTGACATCAGCAAATGTCCCTACTATGCTGCCAAAAGGAGTGGGTTTTTATACCTCTCTTTGTATGCATCATGCTTCTATGAGGAACTGTTGTGAAGTGAAATGAAACTCTCTTCTTTTTTTTCTGTTCACGCTGAAATAAAGTGGATTCACTTGGTCTGACGTTTTCGATCACATCTTTATAAAACACCTCATTAGCTTCCCACTACAAACCCTATGGGGGGGGAAATATTTTTTGAGAAAAGATTCCAGATTCATTCATTCACAACAGGAAATTAAAAGTAGATTAGAATATCTAAATAGTTGATGAGTAATTTTCGGTAGGTCGACTTATCAGTTCATTTATTAAAAGCTAATTTCCCCCTGCTACTTAGTCTATAGGGTTTTTATATTGTGTTTTATTTACATTGTTTATATTGGTTTATTTTTGTTGTGCACTGATTGCTGGTTGTACATCAAATTGCCCTTGAAGGATATTAAAAATTGTCTTTTATGGACAACTTTAGTTAATCACAAGCTGCACAAACCAAGCTAGAGCAGCAGAGGAACCCAGCAGCCAGCAGGGGGCAGCCTCAGGACATCACAGCAGACTGTGATTCTTGTAAGGCGTTCAAAGACAAGGTTGGAAAACGTACTGGGTTATTCTCTAACAATCATCCAGTATCTAAAAGGCACAAATATAAAAGTAACTTTTAACTAAGGCTGTCAAATATATGTAGTAAAGTATAAAATCTTTTCTGTGAAGCAGCATAAAATAACACGGACATACACACATGATAATTTGTCCATCTTCTTGGTGTGCTTAGTTCCTCACAGCAATCATCAGGCGGTGTGGCCTAGTTTTTAGAGCGTCCGTTCTTCGACAAGAAGGACCCGGGGCAAATCCCACTCCTTCCCATCTTTAAGCTGAAAATATATTGAACTCTTAAAATTTATAGGATTTCACTTATTAATTGCAAAATATCTTACACTATGTAAATTTAAATTAATTAAATATAAAAACAGGGGAAACATTTTATTGAAAAAAAAAAAAGAAAAAAAAACTGCGCACGCAATTTCTGCGCAATAGGCTTCTGCGCAGCATGTGCGCAATGGGCTTCTGAGCAGGATGTGCGCAATGGGCTTCTGAGCAGGATGTGCGCAATGGGCTTCTGCGCAGCATGTGCGCAATGGGCTTCTGCGCAGGATGTTTGCGCGCAGTTTTTTTTTTTTTAATTTTATTTAATTTAATTTAATTTGATTTTTTTATATTTAATTTGTCATCATTATCATCATTTCTCCGCGCTGGTTCAGGGGTAAATGATGCTGGTCTTCACAGGAGATTATATGCGTATGTGTGGCCGCGGAGCTTCCTGGTTCTTCCCAGCACTACGCTGCCGGTGCGAACATGGGCGAGGAAAGGAAGCGGACCGCTTTTCGCAGCGCTTCTACCTCCGGTGCGTCCCCGGGGTTAAGAGAATGATGGTGTGACTTAATGTATTGTTTTACATTGCATGTGTCACGTCATGAGAAATCCGTCTCCTATGTCGCCTGTACCAGGAGCCGCCCCTGTCACTGGTTATCTTGGCTCGCTGTCTGGCCGGTAACCAGCTGTCCAGACCGCTCCGTGAAGAAGGGGGAGGAGATGTTTCTTTACTTGGAATGCGGCCACTCTATTTCTCGGATATACAGCAGGAGCAACACTGGCATCACCTCCAGTTGGTCCGTCACTTCTCGTTATACACACACTTTTAGCGTCTTTACCCACAATACCCAGGTGCACTACGTCACACACTACAAACTTTCCTTAAAGGGGCAGGCCATACCTGCAACACATCAGCTCTTGGTCTCATATACAGATGGCAAGAGAAAGCAGAGAGGGATTTTTACACACACTGATAAAGATTCCGACAGTAAAGGCAAGGGGTAGTGATGAATAAGGTTTTCTTTAACAAGTTAAGTCTTTCATTCTCACTTTCCACCTTAAAACTATGACATGAACTGAACTATGAATTGAACTGAAACCAGAATTTAAATGGTGAACTATGAACGTGAACTATTCATGTTTACTTGTATGAACTGAACTTTGAACTAGTTCACGAGAGGTGTGAACTTGCACAGCACTACCCGCAGCATCAGCCAACATGTAATGACGGTGTTTGTGCAATCCCCGACGTTGTTTGGTTATAAATTTACCACATTTTCTAGAAAATAAACAAACAAAAAACTCTGTGATTTCAAAGCCTTGTCCAGCTGTTTTCTGACGTTTGTCATGTTTAATGAAGAGAGAGAGGGAGAGAGATACAGACAGACAGACAGACACACCGACAGACAGACAGAATTTAAAGGCAGTTTTACTGTTCTACAAATTAGACAACTTCATTAGTTTTGTTTCACTTAAAATCGTAATTATTGAAATGAAAGGTAGGTCTTAAGTTGAGCTACATGACAGTCTGGTGAGGTATATTGTGGTATATTACTAGTGTAATGCTGCTTATGCTTCAACTCTGTCAGAAAACAGTAAAACAATAATGTGTGTGTACTGTGCTGTCAGCTTTATAGAGATATGTAAGTCACTCTTGATAATTATGCCCAACATTGATTTATCCTATTTACAAAATGTCCAGCATAATGCCAAGAAAAGAGAAACTCCAAAAGCAGAAGGATAGGGGTCTGCAGCAAGCAGCTCAGGATAGCAGCTCTCTTTTATCTTGGATCAGGCCATCAACTAGTAAAACAAATGAGGGAGAATCAATAACCCTACCTGGTCCAGAGGAGCCCATCACATCACGAACCCTAACCCTAACATATTATTTGGTTATTCAATATGGCCTTGTTTTGTCTGTTTTTGCCTGTTATTCATTTATTTATTCAAATTGATAATTTGAGTTAGTTTGTTAACAAAAATAGATATATAAGTTGAAAATATCTTACTGTGTTTTTTATTTATTTATTATTATTATTATTTTTAATTTCATAAATAATTTTGGCGATGGGTGCCCTTTTTTTTGGTTTGAGTATCTGCCCCCCAAAATGTCTGTGCACGTGCCTGGTCCTGATAGAGGAACTACTTTATTGAGGGTCACCTTAACATAGGTAAACATGACAACACTTGTACATGCCACCCCGTAGTTATGCTGCTATAGGTCTGGACTGCAGAGGAAACTCCCATCATGCACTGAGCACTATTTTTATTTATTCGACTACTTGTCACTATCTCTGTCTGTCTGTCTGTCTGTCTGTCTGTCTGTCTGTCTGTCTCTCTCTCTCTCTCTCTCTCTCTCTCTCTCTCTCTCTCTCTCTCTCTCTCTCTCTCTCTCTCTCTCTCTCTCTCTCTCCCTCTCTCTTCTCTCCATCCCCCCGATCTCTTTTCCACCCATCTCTCCTCTCTTCCCCATTTTTCTCTACTCTAAAAGCTGGTTAAAATTCTCCAAAATGATCAAGGAGATAAAAAGCTGAATATTTTTCTGAACTGTCATTATGTTGAGGTGAAGGGTCGGGTTTATTCTTTTTTTCAGTTCGAGTGATTCACTTTCCCACAGACGATCTTTGCCCGTTGGTCCCTGTCACCGCGGTGCATTGTGGTCAGGCACGCTGCTCTTGCTAGTGTCCTCTCCATCATGCTAACACCTGCGAGCTGCGTTTTGGGACCAAAGCACAGCGTCACGTGTTGATTCACTTCAGTCTGTTGTCATCCACAGGCAACATACGTGTGTCCGTTGTGTCCTCGTTCCATGTCATGGGGGATTTTAAACGGATAATTAGCAAAAAAAACAAGCTAACGGAGCTAGCATAACACGGAGGAGCTGCTGAAAACACCGTGAGGAAAGTTCGAAAGTGGCTCAGGCAGGAGTGTGTGACTGGTGTCACTGGAGTTGAACCAGTGGCTACACCAACTAGGTCTGTCATGTTAACTTGGGAACACTTGTCATCCTCCTCGTGCCTGTGGATTCGGACTGTCACCACACAAACAGCTGGAGGAAGAGACCACCAATGACACGGCTCAAGGATTTGACACATTCAACCCGAGTCTGAGCGCCTGAGAGGAACACCAGCCGCCATGTCCGCCTGGGTGAAGGCTGTGTGTGGGTGTGCTGGTGGTGGTGGTGGTGGTGTGGAGACCAGGCTGCATAGACTGCTGCTGGCTGGCTGCAGGAGCTGCATCAGGATGTACCCCCCCTTCAGTGGGAACTTTTATCCAAAGCGACCCTTCACTTGTCTCAATGCTTTTCCCCCCTGGAGACATGGCGTCCGCCGAGGCCTCTGCCCACTGAAGTACAGTGTGCCAGCAGGAAACAGGAACGTGTCTGTGCACAGCAGGATCTGGAGTGATGCTGGATCAAGGCATCAACACAAAACATGTCAGTCCGGTGTGGGGAGGAAGGAGAAGCTGCTACAAGAAGGAGCATCGTGGCCTGGTGAGCATGAGGGATTGGTTAGTTAAAGACATACTGACAACAGGTGACCTCACTGTTACAGCTGGTATGAGACATGTGCACATCTTTCACTGTCCAGTTTGTTGTAACACATAATCGTAGACTGATATTAGTCAATCACAGATATATTTGCTGTGTGTGTTTCTAAGGTTAAGTAAAAAGACTCTGCAGGACATAACTGCCACGTTGTAGATCATGTTTGTGTATGTAATGTGTTAACGTCTAAAATATCAATATCACCATTAATCTCTTAAAATCCAGTATCACTCAGGCTCTACACTACTTGTGCCTGTAGATGAGAGTAACTCTATTTAGGATTCATATTTCTTTCCACTGTAGAGGGATATTAAAACCATGAAGAACCAGTTACACAATAGCCCAGACCTAATGTCATCCTCTGTCAATAATTGTCATCAGTGTCTTTAATAAGAGTATCTATGAAACTGACATATATTAAAGATTAACCCTAATTGATTTTGCAGGTTCAATACGCATCTGCAGGGTTGTTTTTAGACATAGAAATTCCTTTGCCATCCTTTGTAGCTCCTCTACTGTAAATGTTAATTTTATGCAACTGCTTTTGACACCTTCAAAAAGCTCCTGAAACAGAACATGGAGAGGTTACTTTGTGATCGAGTATCCTTGAAAGTCCCCCCAATCGTAGCCAGTTAGCTGTTCAACATCATTGGGATTTAAAAGCTAAAATGAGTTCATTAATGTCAATCCAGTCAAATAACAGAGCTCAGTATATTCATATTTTAACTATCATATGGGTATAGTCAAGCATAAAAACAATAATTTCCCAGTGCCTACATCGCTCTAGTAAATCTCTACAATTGTGCAGCTTCATGGTTGAAATATTTAGCTTCACATGTAGTTTTCCTTGTCTTTTTTTTAACAGTGTCCCTTGTCCGCTGCAGAGTGACAGATGCCCCGATTTCCAGCGTGCTTCCAGCTTTCGTAGTGGTAAGAAATTCACAGAGAGCAGTTGGCCAGGATAATTTCAGTGGTTGCTGAACAAACTGTTTTTAATGGAAAGGTGCTAATGTGAAAACAGAGGCAGATTGGAAATAATCTAGATTCCCAAAGAATCTTAAACCAATCTACTGTTGTACACTTATGTATTGAAATGTTTTAAAGCTGGCTGTTTGAAAAACTGCAATCCCTCGATGTAATAAACTTGTTTGTATATTTTATTTATTTCACAGATGAAATTTGACCAGGAAGGAAATGTTACATCGTTTGGTAAGTGAAAATAATTCATATAAACCATTGGCTGGCTTCCCTGATGTGTTTCAAATCAAGGTTGTCTCAGAAATTGATAATTGTCTATCTCTTATCTGGTAATGTTACCATTGGGACCAAAGTGTAGGTATCAAAATATCTCAGAATTTCACATTTTCAAGCTAGTCGTGCAAAGTTGGACACAATACTGTTGCTCACCACTGCTGCGGTACTTCTGCTGTGACCTGTGGTTGGACCCTCACTGTTTGACTTTGCTCCCTCACTCTGTTATGTAATGTTGCTTTGTCATTATTGTACACGATTTGCTATAATGAACATTTTGGATTTGGTGTAGATTCCTACACCATATGAAGTCAGAAATACATGTAATAGAATTGTGTTTAGAGTGTTCTAGTTCTTACTGAACTAGTTATTTTTTTTCTCCTACAGAGAAGAAGAAAACCGAGCTTTGCCAGGAGCTAAGTCTTCAGGCCAGAGACCTTCGCTTTCAGCACAGTACCAGCCTCACTGCCAGGAACAACTGCATCATCTTACGAATGGCGGTATGCTCTCTTCTTGTCTTATAAGCAAACTCAATGAATCATGAGACATTTCTGTTGTCAACCAAATGGACATCCTATTTGATCAGACACCTGATCAGGAAACATTCTCTGACCAAAGGTTGAGACCAAACAAAAGTAAACCAAAAACTATTTTCCTGCTGATGCAGGACTTTAAACAGCTAAACCTGAGACATTCAGCCTGTCTCTAAATGAGACATGATGCCACCACGTGGATGGTATAAAAGTGCAGTTAATTAATGACAACTGGAAACATTTGCAAAGACAAAAGTTTTATGAAGTGGTAGTATCATAACATTCTTTTGAAGGTTATAAATTATTTTATTAGACTATTTCTCAATAATTACAATGAATAAGATTGTTAATAGAACAAAGAAACAGATTAGCTAATGTCAGCAACTAAAACTCAATGCATGTATCTGATATTACAACTGAAATATAATATAATGAAAAATTTATTCGGACAAATTGGGACGCTTTTCATCTCACCCACTCCAATTCTGCCCTCCTATCACTTTGACAGTCCTTGGGGACAATCCTTAGCCCGCGCCACAATTGACTGTCCACCAGAGGGTGTGTGTGAGAAGGTGTAGTAGAAGAAACAAGAGTCATGGCGGCTCATCATTTTACAGAATGGAATATTTTCTTCAGATTGAGGCATGTCCTCTCTGGTCTCCACCACGGTCACTCTGAGCGAGCCACATTGTTGCTCACACCTGATGCCGAGTCAGAGAACACAAGCAATTCAAGAATTATAAACAAGATAGTCTATAAATATTTGCATTCAGTTTATAAAATAAAATAATTGTGAGCCTTCGTAATTAACAGTATTCTACAGTGTGGAAATGGAATAAAACCAAAAGCCTCATGTCTCAAATCAGAAAAAGGTCAGAATGGTATCCTCATAGGAAGCAACAGGTAGTTTTTAGTTGGAGTTAGTCACATTTTCTCACAACCCCCTGTATTCTCACCTGTCCTTCTTCTTTCCCGTCCCAAACGCCCGACACTCCACACACTCCATGTGCTGCCTGACATGTGTTCTGACAGTGAGGGCAGCTCTCACAGGTCGGGCCAGTATATGGTGGCTCACATTTACATTTGCCGCACTGACACATCCCTCTACCGTTGCACAGCTGCTGGTTTGTTGCCATACAGGAGGCAGTTTCCATGGAGCAGCTGCAGTCTTCACCTGTCCAATCGTCGTCACACAAGCAGTGTCCACATTCGCACGTCCCATGGCCTCCGCACATTCTGTTGGACATTAATCGCATTTTTTTAAGTAAAAATCTGTATTTTTAAATAAGTAGACTAGACAGGATTTGACAACTGCTTTTCACACATCATACTTGGCGTTGGCGTAAGGACAGTCAAAGTTGCTGCACTCGCAGTATCGTCCACTGTATCGTTGTTGGGGGTTAGCTCGCTCCTCGCACTCACAGTAGCCGTCCACGCACTCCCCCCTGCCGCTGCACACAGGGGCCTTACGGCCTGAGCGACAGGAGTCTTCATTTCGTGAAAAAGATGATTCTTTGTCCCTCTGGCAGTTTGGTCCGGTGTAAGAATCGTAGCACTCGCACTGTCCACACATCAGAGCTCCGTGGCCACTGCAGGCAACGCTGCTTTCCTCACGGCTTCTCGAGCAGTCACACTGACCTGGGGAAATCATTGTAAAGTATGTATTCATAGCATTATAGATGAGTGCTGTTTGTTCCTTCTTCTGACACAGGTAACTTCATATTAATCTTATTGAATGAGGTACTGTATTTCATTAAGACTGAGTTTATCTCATTGTCTTAATTTCAGGGCTTTTCTAATACTCAGCCTTTTTACCATATATATATATAAACTATAGTCAGGTTCTGCGGTTGAACTCACAATCCAGAGATATTTCTAACTTCACACCCAATGAAAAGCCTCTGGGTGTGATGTGGACAAACCAGGGCCCAGTACTGTTCTGGTTTGAGTCATCACTCTTACTGGGACACTGGGCGGCCTCCACAGTCACCTAGAGAACAAAGCATTTGTTATTATAGTAAAAACTGTTTTTAACATGAGACATTGGCTCCTAATGTCCTGTGCAATACATCAGCCTAAATTTTGGTGACATTTACAAACAAGGGGTGTCCAGTCATGACTCTACTGAGTGTGATGTTGACTCCCGCTGGCACATTGGTGAGGTCAGTCGTCAGCTCTGGGACAGACTGGTCTGTCGGCATGGTGATAGTTAGAGGGAAAGTCTGGCTCACACCCGGCCTCAACCGGACGGAGAACTCCTGGGGCTGGAGGAACAGGGTCTTAGCATCTGCTGGTTCTGTGCTGCAGAGGTTCAGGAGTCACAAGCAGCATGATGAATAAATAAGAAGTAATTGTGGCCTTGAACAAATTATGAAACTATAAAATAGCAACAATTATATCAGCACAATTTGATACATGTTTTTTCTTTTCCCTTTGTGGTTTCGCAGAGGATCTTATAAACTTACTTGCTCTCATTCTTGACCACCTGCACCAAGCCCTGAGGGTTGTATATATGACTTTTATGGCAGCCTGCTCGCCGCAGCCCCTTCATGTTATGACACCGAACGTCAGGATTAGGGGCAGTGCACCAGGCACATTCCGGACCAGACTGGACGCACTCGTCGCAGCTGGAAGCAGATCTGAGACATGTTTGTTTTCTGGCCCAGCTGGGACACAGCGGAGCCAGCAGCAGGCAGAGACAGAGCAGCTTCACAGCCATCCTGCAATTAAACATTAGAAGTATGTTATTGAAAGTAAAAATGTAGTCATCAAGTTATTTTCTATCTATCTGTTTTCTCTATGTTTTAATAGCCCAATCTTCTGGGTCACTTTTAAAATAAATTTTAAAGAAAAGAATTATTATTATACAAAATAATTTAAATGCTTGCACTTCATTAGCCTGCTCAACAGCAAATATTTTTGACTGGAGTCAGGCCTGTTTGTATTTACCTTCAGATTTAAAACAGTGTCAGGTTTGAAGATGTAAATACACCATGCACCAGCACTAGGAACTTTATTTCTGTCTAAACTTTAAAGATGAAACAAAACATAATTTCTATTTAACTAAGTCTTACTTGATCATAAGAAAAACTAAGTAAAGAAGTGTGCATCAAGTAATCTGCAGTCTGTTTCTGTCTGGTGCTGTGATTGATTATGTGCTAAATAAAACTAAAACATAGATAAAGAGCTGGTGTGTTACCTGAAGTAGTGAAAGCTTTCTGTGCTGTAGCTGCGTCCTGGGCCGGTGTGCCTCTGCTGACTGTGTTACACTGACGAGCTTCGGTCGTATATATCGGTCGTGTGTGAATTCTGCTTGAGACCCCTGAGATCACATCAAGGTGCTTGGTTACACAACAACCAGTTCTCAATTATCAGGTCATTCACTGCAAATATTGACAGATCAGAGTCAACTATTGAGCTTGTAGTCTCCCAAACACAGATCTTCACGTACCGACAGTTGCACACACTCGTTCACATCAACAAGTGAAATGTCCCGTAGATAATCATGATGGTAAAAAGCCATTCATCAGCTACTGACAAAATTACTTTTAGGATCCTCAGAATTGGAGTCAATATTTTCTAATGTAGCTGCAACACTCCCCTTCAGTTGACATCTTCATCTGCGTCCTCTACGTGTATGGCACCTTTTTCATCCTGAGATAATTGTATTCTTCCTGTTTAACGTCCATAATCAGCACGTCCACTTTCTCTCTGCGAATTCACTTTTTCACTAAACTTGTCCTGCTGTTTTCTCACAAGGGATCACATTGACATTTCCAGATAATTTACGATTAGGCTAGCAGGAAAAGTTCTGGAAAATGTCTGGAGCAATACACTCTGACATCTACATGCTCACATACACCCCTTCTTGATTTCAGGGAAATGTTCGGACATCAGTGCATGTCTGAAAGCTGCTTTACTGACTAAATTCATGTAACTTTAAACTGATTCACCTTTGTGATCTTTATGGTACAGTACTTTCTAACATGGCTGCTAACAACCCGCCTGTCTTCCCATAGTCTCTGAAAGCCATCGTAACGCCAGAGTCCCTCTTGGTGTTGGATTTCCGTGGTCTGGGATTGGAACGCTGGTTGGTACTGGAGCTCGCTCCTCAGCTTGCCTCACAGACTCACTCTCTGCCCTTTGAGTTCAGAGCACTGGAGGCCATACTGCAGCACAAGGTGAGACAGATTAGAGAGCATCCAAGCATATTCTAACCAAGATAAAACCTCCCTGTAAACATACATGAGGTGAAGGCTTGTACACGTGTTTGTTTATGTATCTGTGACAATAGGTGAACACGCTACAAACCCGGCTGAATGAGGTCGAGCCAATTATATTGGATGTGTTGGAATCCTTAGTGGATCCTAAAATCCTTTCTGCTGACAGAAGTAAACTACACATACTTCTGCAGAACAGCAAGAGGTAACACACACAGCCATACAACTCTACATAGCTTGTAATTCCTCAGGTGGAGCAGGGGATTGCAGTTTTCTGTCACTGCTTCTCATCCTCCAACATGCACACTGGTAGTTTTAGACCTTAACATTCACATATCGTCTTGTCTCTCTTGTTTCCCCGACAGTTTATCAGAGTTGGAAACGGACATAAAGGTTTTTAAGGAATCATTGCTGAAGATTTTGGATGAGGACGAGATTATTGAAGAACTCTGTCTGACCAAGTGGACCGACCCAAGAGTTTTGTATGTTACATATGCACTCACATATACTTACACACATTTTAACAGCAAGTTTCTTGTCAAGTTGTCAAAGTCCGTTTAGGCCGTAAATAGGTTTTCTGCTCCAAATTCAAAAAATGATTTGTCTGTTCTGTTTTGTCCTCATTGGTAGGGTTAGGTTATGTCAGGGTTACGTATTGCAGAAACCACTGGTTGGTGGCAGGTGGAAGTTAGGTAGAGTTTGAAAATCCCAGAAACTGTTGTTAAGGGATTAGAGATACATTCGGTTTCAAGTTGTGCTAATCTATGTGCACAAATAACATTTGCTAACTAATCAAAAACAAAAAATTTGACTTAAGAACTTTATGATTTTTTGTTTCCAACTTCAACAACAACTACAAAGAATGCAACTGATAATTCTTCACTTCGTTGATGAAATATGGAATGATCATTAAGCCTTGATATCGATATACAAAATAAGGACATATTTAATGTTTTATAAGTGTTCGGGCCTGTTTATAAAAACCTTTCCTTGCCAAAAACAAACTAGTAAGAGATTTTAATCCAAAGTCAGATGCGTCATCCATTACGCCACTTGGCCAAATGTGAAGGGATTTATCGATATGACTCTTTGTCTGCTTTTCTAGCGAGGAGAGCAGTTTGGGCATTGACCATGCTGAGGAGATGGAACTGTTACTGGAGAATTACTATATGCAGGTATAACCATCCCACATAGCAGCTTTTTTTATTATTATTAATTCAAATTTTTATGAAATTATAAATTAACTACAATGCAGATTTAAAGCTATAAGGAGATTATCAAAATGGTCTGTTTAAGACTTGTGGACAAAATGACACATTTTTTGCCTTCAAAAGTAGTATCTCCTATTCTGCTTGTTTTGATTTAAAAAATAATACAATATTAATGTCATCTAATCAAAATCAGAAATAAATATTGTTGCCTGGGGGGGAGAAGGGTCATGTACAGTGAGGAGTTAGACTGTGTGTTGATTGTTGGTGAATTTGAACTGCTCCCTTCAGGCTGAGGAGCTGGGGAACAAGGCCAGAGAACTGAAAGGGCTGATAGACGACTCTGAGAGTGTCATCTTCATCAATCTAGACAGGTACACACAAACACACACACACTGGGTGTACTATACCTATACCATTACCTACAGTACTCTTGAATAACTTAGAACCCAGTGATTAACTGCCACTTGTTATTCTGTGGTATGCAGAATATTTTTACTGTTTAAATTGTGTTTTTATAATTGCTGCTCTTTATTCGCTCTGACTCTCAGATATGATTAAGATCCATATTTGTATTCTCTTGATACAGAGTGAGTTGTCTGTCTGTCTTATTGCAGCCATCGTAACGTGATGATGCGTCTGAACCTGCAGCTGACCATGGGTTCCTTCTCCCTCACCTTGTTCGGTCTGATAGGAGTGGCCTTTGGAATGAATTTGACATCGTGCTTTGAAGAGGTGAAATACTTCCCTTCCAAAGAATAACATCGAGTGTGGAGTTTGACTGTTGTGTTTGCTGTTTACGAGCCCTCAAATATTAGGGTTATATTGCTTGCTTTACTTTTTTCAGACTTTTGAATGGTTAATTTGATAAAATGAGCAACTTCAGAAAAAAATATATAGTTATTCGATTTAAAATTGAGTTTATATTTTGGTGTGTTTTTCATGTATTTCCCATTCATGTTCCTTGGTCACACAGTTTTTCTGTGTTTAAACCTTTTATATATTTTTGTGTTTTACTTTTGGTGTTCATTACCAGGACCCTCGTGTTTTCTGGCTGGTAACGGGCTTCATGTTCTTGGGCAGCGGGCTCATATGGCGACGACTGCTGTCATTTCTGGGACGACATCTAGAGCCCTCAATGGTAATAGACACGCAGCCACAATGGGTAGACTATGTCATCTCTGCACATGCATGTTCTGAGGCCACTTCACACCCCAAAGTCCTGATAGATACATTCACAGATAATAATTGGATTTACTGTCAAATGAGAACACAAATGTAATTTCTTCTGTCTGTGATGCAGATCCCTCCAGTTTGGAAGAGAAGTCTGAAAGCATCAGACGTCAAACCAGGAATCAGATGAAGTGCCACCTTTGCTATGTAAACTGCCTTCACACAGACTCTGTAGCTTTAAAGATGCATTTTTAATCTTACCTCATTGTTTTACTCTCCCATGACTATGGCAGAGATCGAGACTACATCCCAACGTCAGGAGATCCCACTGTGTCCTTATATCCCTCCCACTGTGTTGGAGAAATTTCCGATGCGTGGATGTCTTCATATTTAATTATATCTGTGGATAAAACAAGTGGGTATTTCTCTGTCGTCACAGATTGAAAAATGTTTGTTAAATGGAGCCATGCGACTCTATTAGGTCTATTGTTTCTAAAGAGTCAGTACTTTTCTAAACGGACCATTTCCACTACGGACAGTTTGACTTGTCAAAGCAGGAAAGGCACCGGTGTAAATAATGTGAATGCTGGCTCCGTCCATTACGTGTCTCAGTTTGTCATGTCCCTGAGTGAGCATCCAGTCTTCTGGATGGTTTGCAGGTACTGTTCATGAAACAAGGAGTTATCAGATGATAACCTTCTTTTTTTTTTGTTCTGTAACATGTTTCTAATATGCTTCTGCAGTTATTTTCTCTTTCTTAAAAAACAAACAGAAAAACAATTATCTTTATTTTTTTATTAACTATCTTACTCTGTGGTTGTCTCAAATTGACTTTTGCCCTAAAATCAAAGGCTCTTGTTACACATGGAACATACATGACAATGACTGTGACTGCTTCTAAAGCTGGGTTAACTTTTATTAACTTTACACCAAAACATTTTTCATAGTGCAGGAAAGAAACAACATTCAACCCAATATACTGATAATAGAACCTCAAACATAAGAATATCTTAAAATACACAATTACAATACAATAAATAAAATTAAAAAAATGCTAAATCAATATTAAATGTGGGAAGTCTGTGTAGTATTCTATATGTTAAATATGCAGACCCTCAATGAAAACATGCATAAGCCCTCTACCAACTGAAACCTTTGTCATTCTAGGGCAAAGCAAACTTTAGTGGCCACACAGTGGTGGTTCCCAGCTTGTGGTTCAGAATACACGCAAGGGGTCAAAATAAATCTCAAGGGTCATGAGATGATTATCCGAAAGCAGAAAAATAAAACGTCTCCTTAAAATCATATTTCCTTTTTCAAATTTTCTGTAATTTTTCCATAACTGAATGGTCTGATCTATCCCTCTGGGCCGCTGCAAAGCCCTCTATGGTTGAACTGGTCAAAGAGGATCACAAATCGATCGATTTATGATGAAGACTTTGGTAGATTTGGCTTCATCTTCAGGGTTCACAAGTAATAAGTGTTAGAATCCCTCCTTATTGTGCTGTGTCTTATTTATAACAAGTTCAGCCAGACCCTTCGTATTTTGGCTGTTGTCCTGTATTATACAAGTTGACAATAAAAGTATTCACAATGTTCTAAATTTTTTCACGCGTGTTGTTTCACACTGGATGTAATTCAGTTTCTCTTATCACCAAATGACCCAAAAAAACAGCTTAATTTAAAAGAAATCTTATAATACAAATTGATTTAAATATCTGGTTCTGACACTTTGAAGGACTTAAGTGCCATGACAGAACTGATGCTGTTGGTGTTTTTCTGTTCTGCTGCTGTAACCATTCGTCTGCACTAGAGGGCGTCATATCTACAGTTTTCAATCCTATTCGTTGGCTGATGTTCCTCCACATTACACCATGATGAAACCAGTGTGGGATAAAGGAATGATCATTAATCTTAATGTGTTTATAAATTACTGTGCAATAAATATCTGACTTTTGTTCGTAGCTTGCTGCTATTTATTCCAAATTGATAGTCATGCTTAACGTAACAATCTTTAATATTTGTAAGGTAAACAGTAGACAATGGTACAGTTTACCTAATCATTAAGGAGAGTTTGTACATTAATCCATTTTGAGAGACGGCAAAGAAATAAATATAGTAATTGAAGAAGTACTTAAATCTTTTACTTAATTAGTAGTACTAATATCACAGTATAAAAATACTCCAGTAAAAGTAAAAGAGCAAGATATATATATATAACCCACCCTGTGACTGAAACATATACTAACACTGTTGTGTCAGTGTGTAAGCAGTGTCTTACTGTTACTCTTACTATAAGTTCTTGTATATGCAGTCAGCTTTTTTAGTTCAATGGTCACAAGATGAATCTGGTGCATCCTGGCATTACCAGTGGGAAGGGAACATGACTTCTGATACACAAACCTTTGTTCATGTTTTAAGTTTTCCTGCTTTCTCTTTGTCCAGTCCCTTGGGGCCTCGATTGGAACCTGCATGTCCAACAAGTTTTTTTTTCTTATGACTTTAGAACAAAACTATTAATGTAACATTTTAATTGGAATAGTAAGTAGTCAGAACAAATTTCATATATATAGTTATTGACAGATAGATGGATAGATGGATAGATTGATGAATAGGTCGATGGATAGATGGATAGATAGATCATACGATGGACAGATAAATAGATAGATAGATATATAGATAGATAGATAGATTGATGAATAGGTCGATGGATAGATGGATAGATAGATCTATCGTTGGAAAGATAGATAAATAGATAGATAGATAGATAGATGGATAGATGAATAGGTCGATGGATAGATGGATAGATAGATCAATCGATGGACAGATAGATAGATAGATAGATAGATATATTGATAAATAGGAGACATGTACCACTTCTAAGCATGTGACTAAGTGTGGGTGTGTGGCTGTCCATTGTGAACTCTCCCCCCCTCTCCCCCCTCTCTAGCCCCCTCCCTGGGGCCCCTCCTTCTCCTCCTCCTCCTCTTCTCATTCCTCAGTGCACGTAACGTCACGTTGTGCTGACGTCACCGCGGAGCCACGCTGCACCTCCAGTCCAAACAACTTTTCCAGAGGATCCACATCACAGCGCGCGTCCAGAGGAGCCGAGGTCCGACCGAGAGAGAGAACCGAGAGAACCAAGAGAACCGAGACCAGGACTCCGCCGAACCACTTCACCTCACCTCTCCCTCCAGTCACTTCAGTTCTCTGCTCACCGCTCGGACGCTTCCCTCGAGCCGGCCGTTCGTCCCATAGATATGGTTCGTCCCCTGGGAGTTAAGATGAGGAATCCGTGGTTGTTGTTCCTCGTCGCGCTGGCTACTGGGATTATCAGTGAAAAAAAGGTGAGTGGCTTTTTTTTGGGTAAATTGAGCTTTAACTCTCAAATTGGACCAAACTGCCTTTAGCTAAAACTTGACTATTGTTCAACTCGATCATGTTGAACTTGTTTTTTATCCATTAGTTCGAGTTTTGGAACAAATTTATCGTCAATAACCGTTTAAAGGAGACCACGTTTAAGTATTCTCAGTTCTTTCAGTTTCTCATTCAGGTGGCCTTAAATATAGTTATTTTTAAAGAAAAAACACGTATACATAATATTATACCTTCCTGGTTTGCTCGGCATGTTTATTTTTCTAAGACATTCTCTGTAATTGTCACGTTCGTCTACCTTTTTTTTCTCTCAATGTGAGAAAGTGAAAGCTAAACTAGCTCAAGCTAACTGTTGTCCTCCAGGAAGCAACAGTATATTTACTCAACAGATGTGTTATTTGTTGGACAAATCCAGGCTCTGCTGATAACTCAGCCTCAGACTGTGGCTCCGGCCCAAGTTCAGGCGTCCAGTTGGTGTCAAGTTCACACAGGGCCAGAGTCTGTTCAGCCTCCAGCTCAAACCTCCGGACCTGATCTGCATTCATCTCCCACATCACCTTTTAAATGTCGTGATTTGCAAAGGTGAACTTTTCACAAGGATGCAAATGACAAGACACAAACCCGAAAGACCCCCCTGCCTCTCTCTGCCCCCTCCTCTCCACCCTCTGTGCTGTGAAGCTGGAAATGACAGGCTAAACCAGAGCTCTGCACATTGTCACAAAAAGTGTGAAAAATATATCCCTGCTGCATGATCTACTGACTGTAGAAGTCCCCAAACTGAGAGCCAGGGAGCTGTGACACCTCACCCGGAGATGCATGGTGTTTATGATTTATGGTCTGGGTGTTGTGAAAGGGAGAGGGGCTGAAACCTGAGACCCTCCTGCTGGATACTTGTTGTGGGGAAAAAAGAAAGTGCACACATGCTCTATAGTGGAATAAACACAGTTTGCCACTTCTTTGCATTCGAGGCCCTGTGAGCTTTAGAATATACAACCTCTATAAACAACTTTTTTTTACTGCCATGTGATGTGTTCCCTTCTGTGATCCACATACGCTTTGATTCCTTCTAACTTTAGGCAACTAATTCACTGACTCCGGTCTTAAATTGCTGGGTGTGATGGCTTACGTCACGTACTGAAACTGCCTCTTGCTCCTGAGTGCGGCCGCAGAGCTGCTTGTTGAGTCAGTCGGTGATATTGCTCACATCTGAGGAGATGAGTGTTCAAACAGGCAGGCAGCTTGAGAGCCGGTAGTTGTGTCATTTTCTGGATGGATGACTCACGGTGAGTCCCACCGGGCCAGTCCAGGCAGGCGCACGTAGTTTTCCAATCCAACCAGAAAAGGCAGCAGGAGGAATGTAAGTTAATGATTATCTTCATGCTGCATCTAAAGCCCATTAGTCAAACACTGACACAACAGGAAGAGCAATTTAATAAAGTGGGGTCCAAAAGTTCACTTTCCCAACATAAGAAATGGCTGAATGATAAACCATGAATGTCAAAATTGCTGGGCTGACATCTCTTGATGAATTACTATACAATGTGGTGAACATGAAGTTTCATGTGCTCTCAGTTAATCAGTAGCACACTTTCAGTCACAACATATAAGCAGCAACACTGTACTAAACACATCTGTTTAAGCATCCAGACTATTTCTGTGGCATTTTTGTGACTTTGCTGGTTGTGTCTGTGTTGAAATCTCCCCATGTTCTTCAGGGGCTTTCACAACTAGATCTTAAAAGATTTGTTACCCAGTTAAGAAATGTTCAATCACATATTGAATGTCAGGGGACTCTGTGGCGACTAGGATTCTTTAGTTTGGGTTCAGCAGAGTCAAAACATCTCAGTTTTCATGTGTGAAAGACAACAATAGATCATTTTCTTTTACTTTTCTATTTGTGTTCCACTTTGGAAGTACAATGTCCGGATCTACAGAGACGGGACCAAATATAAAATGGTCTCCCTTCTTGAAAACGGTCACTTTTCGTCCTTTGAGAAGCATCTACAGGCTGTAATGCCATCACAAGACTCAGGAGATCGACTTCATGTTAAGGGGGGGGGGCGTTGTGTGACTCGCAGCCTTCGTCAAACATCCTCCCCCTCGAACGCAGTGCGGCCCTGCTGCTCTCCTCGATGTGATGACAGGTCTTCTGTGTGCTTTTGGCGATTACACAACCTCATTCTTGACCCGGCTGCTCTCTGGCCGACTTCTAGCTCATCTGGGAAATACGTAACTTTAATAAGTGTCAGTGCAGCAGACTCAGAAAGAAAAAAAATGTTGATTACAGATTCCCTGTTGTATTTCTGCAGTGTTTTCACGCTGTGACCTTGCGGTTTCCAGAAAAACTGTCTTCGCTATGACAGAGCACCGGGATACCAGATGGTCATATACAGTGTGGATGTGTTTGTGCACTATATGGTCATGTGGATGTTTTCCAGATGTGTGTAACCCCTGAGTGACTGAGTCAAGTCTTCCAGTAAACCCCCAGTAATAACCTCTGGGGATGGACACAGAGCCTGATTGTGCCTGATTCTCATTTGACTTGTTACATTGTACGTGTGTTTGAGAAAAGCGGCGTTTAATCAAATAGTCGATTAAATTTATTCATATTTAGTCAATAAACATTTTGATACAGAAGCATTTGATCAAGACATTTATCAAGCAAACCAAAAAAACCTTCCTCTTGTTCCAGTTAATCAAATTTGAGGGCTGTTTATTTCTGTGTAAACTGAACATGTTTGAAATCTAGGAAATAACAAAATATATTAAACATACGATTATACGATGTTTATTTCACCAGTGACTTTGTGTACATCTGCCATTTTGTGTATTCATTCATACTGGAATATGTCAGTATTAATGGTGACAATGATTTCAACCATACGGCCGAGCCCGATGTCCCTGTGTATGGGATTTAGTTTTCAAAGTAGTGTAGTAAGGGGTTGAGGCTGTGTGTGTTTAAATCCATCTGTTCAACACCACCTGAGGTCACAGTAGGGTTGGATGTCATTGCCTTATAAGGGAGTCTCGATCCTTTTTAGTTTGTACATGGTGTGCTTCCCTTTCTGTGACGATTCAGTCAGTACAGACCTGAGCTGAAATGCTTTCTTCCAGTTCAAGAGCCCAGACACACAAGACCAGTGATGTCCAACTGGGAGTCAAATATGTATAATGTTACAAATGCTACCTTCGAATGTCACATGTGAAGTCATGTACCTGTGTACCTATTATTACCATTATTAGTAGTAATTTAGCAAACTTTTACACATGGAACGTAATGCAGGAAATTCAAAGGCTTAATGGAAAAGATGAGACTGTTAATATATACTTTTTACTCTAATGTATTATACATATTCAAAGTATAAAGTTACAATATAATACAATCGAATGACCAATGTACTTGCGTTTCCTCCACCATTTAAAAAAAACGTCGGCAAACACGTCACAACTTGTGACCTGGGGAAATTCCTAAGTCTGAGGTCATGAATAGCTCAAGAGAACATAGTAAACATGACCCCATTCGAAGGCAGCACTACTTAAAAGACAGTAGATGGTAATCACATTTGTAGCAGTTTGGGCTTTGTGTGTTGTAACACTGTGTGTGTCTGTGTGTTTTTGTTGTGACAAGCCCAGCATCTGCTTTTGTAATCCCCTGCCTGAAGATGGTAGGAATGCGAGAAGCCCGTCTGCTATTTCAGTCAGTTTCGCCATGATGTGACTTCAACGTCCTTTTTTGAAAATTTATGTTGATGATTTTCTGTTTGGCCTGTTTCACCACTGTGTGAACATCTGGTTGGTCTCCGAAGGGTTCTCTCTTTACATGTTGTTACATCTCAGGTAGCTCAAACCTCAGATATCACAGGCTCCATTGTGGAAATGTAGATTGTCCTGAGTTTTGATTTAGTTTAATTAGCCCAACAATACACAAACCTGTAGCTTGCTGATATGTTGAAACATAATTTAAGTGTTGGGTCTGCAGTTACAGAATAAAGAACACAAATCTCAAATCTGTAGAACATCTGATTCCCGGCTCATTGTCATTCCAGTCTAATCATGTAATTTGAAATATTAGAAATGACGTGCAGAAAGACCGTCATGCCATTAATCACATCAGATACTGCTGCCCACTGAAAGGTTGTATTGGAGAGGGAGCACAGATGCCTTAAGAATGTATTTATACCTTTACGTCTCTGTGGTCATATAT
Source organism: Pleuronectes platessa (assembly GCF_947347685.1). Taxonomy (NCBI): domain Eukaryota; kingdom Metazoa; phylum Chordata; class Actinopteri; order Pleuronectiformes; family Pleuronectidae; genus Pleuronectes; species Pleuronectes platessa. Next base: position 15,483,203 of record NC_070635.1, on the reverse strand, counting down.
ATTGCAGCACAGGACAGAGGGGTTCACCTTCTCACGTCTTCTCCTCTGTCCTCAGCACCTGTTTTATTACCAGAAAAATACAGTACTGTCCCTGTCTCTCCCCTTCGTTTCCCTTTCTCCAGTTTCCCCCCCTTTCTCCCTCTCTCAGCACCTGTGTTAGTGGAGGCATAGTATACATACCAGACATACTTCAGCTCTCAATGGGCCATATTCATCCGCGTGTGTGCGCACGTTTCTATCATATGCTACCTTTGGGGACAAATTCCAGAACAAGAACCAGTCAATTGGGGACGGCTCGTCCTAGAGGGGTCAAAAGTCTATGTTTGTGTCGGTGGTTAAGGTTCGCAAAAGTCTCCAGGAAAAGACTGTACATCTATGTAAAGTCCACTGTCTGTCCGACTCCTTATCAGTTGGTTTTACCGGATTCATGTGTTGTTCATGTCTGGCTGAGCTGTTCATTATATCACCTTATGTCTAAAGTCATTGGAGCTCATTTTATTCAACTTCAGACAAAGTCGTATTTCATCAAGCCGATGAATAACTTCATCTATTCGAGTACCTCATCTCTTTGGCTGAAGTTTTTATTATATGACCAGGTCTTTTCAACAAAGAGACATGAAGGGTTTTGGTTTTCATCACACTCTTTGTGGAGTCCTTGGGTTGGTGGGAAGATATAAACCAGTCTTTCCGTGTGTGTGTGTGTGTGTCCACTTGTCTGGTCTGTGCGTTGTCTTTTGAAGACTGCTCTATCTCTCCCCCTCCCTCCTCCTCCTCCTCCTCACACACGCTTAGATCTCCGCTGTCTGGCTCTGTGAAGTTTCACAAATTACTGCCACAAACATGTGAAATGAGCAGGAAACAAGCCTCTGTCTACTGTACATGTGACACTATGGATGGGATACACTCAATGGTTAAAATCACAGAAACCAGTGGATGCTCATTGTGGCATATGTGGCCAGCTTAGGTTACTGGTTGTGAGAGGTATGGTCTTGCTGCAAGACCGTAGAGATGCTCACGTGTTTTCAATTAGTGGAAGGAATTTTGCGAGTGAGAATGAAACAGATTTTGGTGAATCTATGTCTCCACCTCACCTTCTTCTTGGTTAGTATTTCTCTCTTTCTTGATTTAAATGAGTAATAAATGTTTTTCTGTCATTTCTCTTCCCTCCAGCTTTTGGTCTCCTCCCAGTCCCCGGCTTCCACGACAGATGACATGTACCTAGAGGGCCTGACATCAGGCGACCTCCCTATAGATGACGAAGATAGAGAAGATGATGGCTCAGGCTCAGGATCTGGAGACTATGGTAAGGAGACTAGTCTAACGAATGTCCCTGTTTTGTAATTATTTAGTTTTTTACCTCTGCCAAGGAGGTTATGTTTTTCGTCTGCGTTTGTTTGTCTTTTAGTTAGCAGGATTACGCGAGAAACGACTGGATAGATTATAACAGAAGTTGGTGAAGGATGTGGTATAAGTCAGGAAAGAACCCGTTTTGGTGCACATTCGGAGCGGGGGGAGGATGTAGTAGTTTTATTTCACTTTTTCTAACATTGCGAGATCGTTCATTTTTTGACATTTCCCTTGATATTTCTGAGAATAATTCATTCAATCTTGGTTTAAAAATAAGGCATGTTTAGGGGTACTGATATTTATGAGTTTGTGCAATTTGGTGCTGGTCTAAATAAAAAGTTGGATCCGATGAATTTGTGAGGACTGTTGGCAGAGGTATGCACTCTACTGAGCGCCATTCTACTTGACATCTTTAATGATTGAAACTGTTTTTGTTCCAACTTTAAATTTCAGTTGTAAGATGCAGTTCTGAATTGAGGGTTCATTAATCAATTAACACATTCAAACCCTTTTAGTCTGCTCTAACCCTCCAATCAAATGCCCTCAAATTTCCATACAAGCAGCCCAACAGTTTTCCATTCACTGTGTTTTTCCTAATCTACCATCAATCAACCCAGTCACACATGTCAGAAATGAGCAATGCTATTGTAAAAGTGTCTGTAAGTTGAGACACAGAAGCCCTCACTGTGTGCCAGATGTTTGTCCTGAGGTGAATCAGGTGGGCTTTTATTGGGAGTCCACAGATACGGTCTCTCTTTATTATGAATGACTCACTTCCACACCCACTGTGAATGATGTGCTGGAACATTCAGTTCATTCAGAACATTCAGTGTGACCCTAGTATGCTTCCCCTTAAATGTGGTATAATGTGGTAAATTATTTTAGGTAATAAAAGTCATGAGTTGCATTCCTCCTACATGTTAAAGAACTGCTTTGTAGAGTTCAAACAGAGCATTTACTCCAAAATCTGTTCCTCTATCGCAGCTTTCATCGACATCTCAGATAAAGAGAAGTTACTCGAGAGGTTCCTCAACTTCTCTAAGATCCCAGTCTCCAATGAAACCGTTCCAGTGCAGCCGGAGCCAACAGCAGATTCTACTCCCATCCCATCAACCACAGCAGGGATATTGATACAAGTCAGCGGTGAAGACAACAGCGAAGAGAAGGTAGAGGGTTGCTTTTCCTTTTATTTAACTCTGTATCTCCACGTTACACAATCTTAATGGATTGGGTCCCAAAACAAACCACCATTTACCATAGTGATGTTATGATCAATAATAAAGGGTCTGCATCTTCAATGATTTTTTTAGGATATTGTTACATGTATTTATCTGCTTAACTCAAAGCTCAAATATACACCATTGGAAACTTTTTGACTTATGATGATGGGAGTTTAGTACAAGTTAATACTAACTTCTTCTGGAAGGTGTAACAGTAAAACTAAAAACAAGGACTCATTTAGTTTTACATAATGTGTAATAAGATCCATTTCGTGGTCTAAATTTTGAGAACTGTTAAGTATTTAAAACCACATGATGTTTTTTTTACTGTTTTTCAGTTTATCAAGCTTTTAACAAAAGTATATGTTCTCTCAGATCTCTGCTATTCTCCCAAAAGAGGACCACGACTTCTCCACGGACCATATCGCCCCCAGCGCCTCCAACAAGCCTCCCATTGAAACCACCACAACCGAGTTCAGCATTGACATAAGTGTAACCAAAGAGGAGGACAACAGTCTGGATACTACCTGGGACATTTTCGAAGAGGGTTCTGAAAACGTTTTGATCAAGGTTGAGGATGACAATGAAATTCGGGCCGCTGGGCGAGGCACATCGAATGAGCTGCCTGCCCCTGAAGAGGTGACGTCTGAGAACTTGTGGGAGAGGACAGACGTTTTGGCAGGTAAGGACAGAATTTTACAAACTCCTCTTCATTGATGATGATGATGATGATGATGATGAATACTTTATGAATTTATGTCTTAAAATTATCAAAAGATATATGAATATTCTTTATGTCCTCTCCAGCGGTGATAGCATGCGGAGTGGTTGGATTCCTCTGTGCAGTTTTCCTCCTCCTCCTCCTCGCCTACCGCATGAAGAAGAAGGATGAAGGTAGCTATGACCTTGGAGACACCAAGGTTTCCTCAACAGCCTATCACCAAGCGCCCACCAAGGAGTTTTATGCCTGAACTGACCAAGAGGGACTTTAAATGCAATCTGTCGCCTGCCAATCAGGGCTGAAAATGGATCTATAAACCGCTGAAGACGATTCCTCTTGTTGAAGTTTGAAGTCAAGCGCCTCTTCTCTTCTACAGTGCTCCATCGATGTTTTTAATTCTTTCATCTTTCTTATCCTTTGCCATCATTTCATTTTTTCTCTCACATATTCCGGGGGGGGCTTTGTGAAGAAGAAGTGATTAGACAACAAAAAGGACTATTCGAAATAGATTCCTGTAATTCCATCCCAGTGAATTGGACATTTAATTCACAGCCTAAATTTTAAGGAAATAATCTACTTTAAAGTATCGATTACACTGTGCCTTTAAACTGACATCATTTTTTTAAGCTGAAGCACGTGTGGGCTTGGCTTGGTTCTGCATTACAGACGGATCGAATGTCTCATTTAGAGTAACTGGAAAGTCCAAGCTCAGAGAAACAACATGAGGCAGTAAATGTATAAATAGCCTTAACATATGGGATTATTATAACAAAGAACCTTTAAACGTCGACACCCTTTGCCCTTTATGTGAGGTCAGGTCTGCTCAGTTTAACAGCTTGCATTGTTACATTTAATTTTCTGTACGCTTTGCTGAATTGAAGATTTTATGTCACTATGAAGAATGAATATGTTTTTTTTCTCCTTATGCTGCCCAGTATTGGAGCGAGAGATTTTGTTACTCTGCAGGTACTTACTGTATTTTTTGTTGTTATCCCACATATGTTTGATACCTGTACAACTGGCCAAATATAAATGTTCTTTATATGTGTTTTGGGAAAAAATATTTCTAGTAATCTTTTTTCAAATGTGTTTGCATATTATGAGATTATATTTCTGTAAGCAAAGAGATTTCAGTCTTTTCATTCCACTCATACAGTGTTGACCTTGAGCGGGTAAAAGCTCCTCAACCTGGAATCTGTCCGACAAAAGAAATATTTTCAGGAGTTTTTTATATTTGGTGCAGCACATGTGGGACAGCGTTTCTAAGGTCGAGCCAAGGTTAATCACTATCATTCACAAGCCATAGAAGTGACCAGTGATGTCTGACACGAGCCAAAGCACATTCCTGTCTTGTCAGCTGTGCACCGTTGCAATGACGGGTTTGATGTTAAAGGGGCAGCGTCAGCATCTATTGTTTTCTACAGTCAGTTTTTTCAAATAATCTTCCTGCGTGTCACAAGCAGTGTACACCATCGGGAGTTTCCCTACTCTGTAATGGTGACAGTGCCAGTCTGAATGTTACCATGTCAGGTTTTAAACAGGTTTCCTAATTCGAAGTCTGTACCTCAACTAGTCAACCAGAGGCGTGTTGGGTCTATTAGAGCTTTCATAAGGACACAGTTAACAGGGCAGTATTTCCTCCTGTTAGCACATGCTTTTTAACTTGTGTATATCATGTAAGAAAGTGTATTGAATGGAAATATTCGGGATTTGCATCATGTGTAGGCTGAGGAATTTTATCCAGCTCCCTACTGCTTATATTGTGTTAAAGAGGAACACTTTTTACATCGGCCTCAAATTTACATTGGAGAAATGTCTCGAAGCTCTGTATGGTGGCCTTACATTCTGAATGGATAGGTGACATTTTGGTTCACAGGAGGACAGGGTTGTTGATACGAACCGAGAGGTAGGGGTTAAGTGGTTAAACTATTACTTGACCTGGCATTAACACAAATTCTTATCAAAACGACATTGATTTCAGAGTTTGCCCTGAGTTTGTTGACTTCGAGTTCAAGGTTGATTAAGAAATGTTAAATCGATATTGGCATTTCCTCGAAGGACTGTAACGGCCATATTTGTTCGGTTATTTTGCGTTGTTAAAGCTCACTGCCCAAATGTTAATGTCTTTAACAGTTTGATTACCTTCATGCCACATCTATCTTTAATGCTACTTAAGAGTTTTTTTCATGATATAACTGCCATGGTCATAATAGATTTATAACTGACTTAATTGTAGACTGAGTGCAAATGAAGACTACCTATTTACTATGGCTGGAATAAACCGGACGATCTGATCACTGACCCAAAGTGACTTACTGTTGATAACGTGACTTTTACTGTTCACTTGAATCCTCAGTGCCTTTGCAATTCATTGTCTACATTAATGCAGTATTAGTGTCGTGCTTTGACCTTCAAGCCGTACAGAAATGATCTGTTGTTCAGAAATAAACAATACCCATGAGGTTTTAAGACACTGCAATGCTGGCAATCCAACAGACAATAACCTTCCTCTTCTTTTATATCTGTAAGTTGATTTGATATGTTGATGTTACCATAATTTATATGTATTAATTTATACTTGCATAGACTATAGTCCAAGTTAGTTTGTCAGTGATAAATTGGTATTGTACAGTATTTACTCTCGGTCGAAGCCTCTTTGTGCCTTCTGCTCAGTTTGTTTGATTTTTTTATATTTGTTTAACTTTAAGTTCAATTTGATTTCAATATCCTTTTTACCCCTATAAATGGCTTTTAAAAAAGGATAATAAATAAGTTTATTGTGAATATTTTGCAGCTTTACTGTTCGTTTTCATCAAAGTCCAATGAATTGATTGAAGCCTTGAAATAACTAATAAACACAGACAAAAGGGTGAGGACCAACCAAAAAATCAATAAGACCTTCATGTATGTGCATACAGAGAACCATGTTGCTGAAATGGTGTATCTTATGAGGTTCTCTACTGAATAAAAGATATGGCTTTAATGCAATGCTGAAACTGTCATTCTTTTGGTGTGGGATCATATGTTCCTTCTTTGCTCTTGGACACACACAAGACAACATTTATTCACTGAACAGCATGTTTGCTGATGCTCCACAATGTCCCTCCTACTTTCTGCCCTTTCATTAACTTTATCATTCAATTTTTCCTTTCTACTGTGTCCTCATTTGGCACTCAGGTCACAGATTCACATCCGCAACATATAATTTTTCTATAACCCTGATTAAAAAAGCAAAACCCAAAGACTCAATAATAATGTCCTTTGATAATTCTACATTTGGTCAGCTGCTGGTAAAAGCACACAGATTTGGGTTTTAAGTATTCAAGCACCATTTGTTTGCACAGAAGCACAGAGAAAACATTTCCTACTGACCTCAAGAAATATCCTCTCACAGGCGTAGGTGCCAGAAAGAGAGGCAACGTGTGAATGGAGCCAAATGGTCAAGACGTTTTCCAAAACCCACTGATGCAGAGAAGAAAAACACAAATGGCAGAGGAAAGAGGAGGCTCGTGAAAAGCCGGGTGTCCTGTATCATCATGTGAAAAGCAAATGGAAGAGAGAAAACTATAAGTCACCATGAATCTGATCATTCCTTACAAGGGCAGTCATTCGTTGCGCATGCAATTGACTGCAGATGAATGACGGGAGTGTGGGTGGGGAGAAAAATTGAAACGTGGGTGTGATGTGCTTTGTTTTTTTAGAGTATATACAAAACATTTTCTTATTGTCCATTGTACAAAAACAGTAAAGAGTTATAGAGTAATATTGAAAAAGTGCATAGAGCATTATCAGGATAACATCTTCTCCGAAAGCTAACTATGCTTTTGTGTGACATTCCCATTGGAGTTATAGCTGTAGAACAAGTACAAACTTGGAGAGCTCAACACTTGATTTGTACTTGGTTTACATTTGGAACTTCATATTTTGTTTTGTCTACATCACTTTTTATTAAATGTAATAATGAAACAAGACAAACAGTTACATGATTAATATTGCTAAAGCGTTCATTTCAATTGTAGATCTAAGTGTGTGTGTGTGTTATGTAAAAAGTATGTAATAAGTATTATTATATTAAAAGTATGGCAAGTATCTGTTTTTGCCACACAATGTAAATGCAATAGTGTAATTGTAATATATAATGTTATGTATAATATACATGTGTTATATATAATATGTTATGTTATGTAGCTCCTAACTGGTAGTCCTCTGTTGGACATTTAAGCCATTCAAACTAAAAAGGAGAAGACAAAACGGCCTCAACTAATTGAACATTATCTATAATTTCAAGTTAGAATTTTTAGAGAGATTCATATATAAAAATAAGATGTTGCTTTTGTTTATATATTGAGTTACTTTATGGTGATATTTTCTATTCTTAAAAAGACTGTGCTTTTATTGTGAAAACAGACAGGGGGGAAGTTTACTGTCGTTGTGCAAACTGACGTCACGTGGAAGGAAGAGTTTAAATTCCCGATTTTTAAATCCTGTAGCTTATTTCACTCTTAAATCTTGTAAAGTGATTTTTAACAAAGACACGGGCGTTGGCCTCAAAGGTTTGTGCTTGTGTTTGTTATTTTATGGACGTTTAGAATAAATGAATCATCAAGTTTTATCGTTACTGTTTGTGTTTAACCTGAGAATGATCCAACTATACAACATAGTCTGAAGAAATAGTCTTTGTCGATCATGTAGAAGTGACCGTGTTGTCGTCATGTGAGTGCAGCTATTAACCTTCTCCTTCTTTGTGCAGACAGGGCTTCTCTCGCTCACTCACTGGTTTGTCTCAGTCCACAGATGATGATGATGACTCGGGAGGGGGAACAGTTCTTCCTCCACTTCCTCCTCTTCGTCGTGCTGTCCTCTCTGTGTGCATGTCACCCTCACTCTGCTCTGCGCAATGGTTCCACAGCTGCATCCAATCACACTGCAAGAAACGGTATAGGAGCTTCCCTTACATCAGCAGTTAAGATGTTTCAAAAAAAGCCCGTGCATGAAAATCAGAGTAGACATCAGTTTGTAGTCAGTGTTTTCTGGAGCCCGACTGATGTGGATTTTTGTGCCCGATGCCAATATCGATATGAGGTAGCGAATCATTTTCAGGCTAGAGGGGGGAGAGACAAGGAACAGTTGTGTAAGCATCATGTTTCAGCTCTGACAGACTAGTTGTTATATATAAATATAAATACAGATATCGAGATGACTGTGAAAGTCTCATATCGTTGGATTATAGCGACTTATCATAAATCGGTTGAGCTCCGGTGTTTTCTCTTTGAATGTTATAAAAAGCAGTGGTACAGAAATCAAGTGGTCAAATATAGAGGCCTAACCACTGTCCTTTCATTTAAAGATTATGTTGATCCTGGAAGATACGAACCTATGACTATCCCCAGCCTTTTATCACTGGATCATTTTGAAGACGGTACAAGTTCTACCACCACTAATTCATACTGTACAAAGCTTCTTTTTCGAACTTGCGGATGTGACCTGCCTTTCTTTGTGTGTCTTTCTGTGCAGATTCACGTGTAGCAGCGGAGGTAGCAGGTTACGCTGATGTGGCAAAGAAGATCATTGAACTGGCTGTGTACGGTGCTGCCCGGAACCGCTCTTACGGACGCCTGGCCGACTTCACTGACACTATAGGGAACCGGATCAGCGGCTCACACAATCTAGAGATGGCTATCAAATACATGGCCAATGCTATGACGCAGGACGGGTTGGACGTCCACCTGGGTGAGTGCGTGTGCAGTTTGCTGGTATTGAAGAATCTCTTAACACAGGGCCTTGTTCGTCCTCTGCTGAATGTAAGTGGTAAGTTTATTTGGTGTCCTCCGGTGTGGTTTTGTCTCCAGAGCCTGTTAAAATCCCACACTGGGTGAGAGGGGAGGAGAGTGCAGAGATGACTTTGCCAAGGGCCAAGAGTCTGGCTATACTGGGCCTGGGCAGCAGTGTTGGGACACCACCTGAAGGTAAATCACTGTATCCAATCATTTTAATCATGTGCCATCCACGCCCCTCTCACTCCTCCCCCCCTGTCTCCCTGTTACCTCTGCAGGTATCGAGGCAGAGGTGTTAGTGGTCGAGTGTTTCGAGGAGTTGAAGCGGAGAGCCAGCGAGGCCGTCGGCAAGATCGTGGTCTTCAACCAGCCATTTGTCAGCTATGGGGAGACGGGGAAGTACCGATTTGTCGGTGCCTCGGAGGCATCTAAAGTGGGAGCTGTGGCCTGTCTAATTCGATCTATCACCCCATTCTCCATTAACAGGTATCTAGAGTGGTTGCAATTAACAGATTTTTCATGCATCTTTACCTTCCTTTAGTACCACTACATTTCCTCAAACCATTGTGTTACATGTTCACTTAGTTTTTATATTTTTTAAAAGAAAAAAATAATGAGAGGGGAATTGATCCACTGATCCAATCAAGGCATTAGGAAATGATACACTTGGCACTTTAATGGAACTTTAGTACTTTAATTCATTGTTCAATGTAGTACTTTGGTTTTGCTTGAGTACATGTTTGTCTATTTATTTGTACTTAACTAAAATGTGTGCTTACAATCCATCCATCACTGCTTACTTAATTAATTTCCCTTATTTCTGAAATTATGTAATTAAAGCATTTGATTCTAATTGAGATCTTTTAATTAATAGACGTATTGGTTATACCACAGCGCAGCATATTTAACTCTTAGTAATATGGTGTATAGATATTTGGTATATTAATCGGCAGCTGCCAGCTCACCGCATATGGAGGCTTGAGCCCTCCTGCAGCGGCTCTGGGTTTGTTCTGAACCGGCCGTTTGTGGCATGTCTTCCCCTACTCTCTCTTCCCATGTCATGCTTTCTGTCCAAACAATACAAATATCTGAATATCTTCACCAATGAAATTGGCCAACCAAGGACAGGGCCGTCCATCTGTCTATGATATAAAAATAGCCTGAATTCTAGTCGTTTATCCCCAGTTTATTTTTGATCGAATACTGAGTGTTTAGTCAACAGTAACATTTCAGTCTTTGTCTTTCTCCTCTCTAGTCCTCACACAGGCTGGCAGGACTACCAGGACGGAGTGAAGCACATCCCTGCAGCCTGTATCACCGTGGAAGATGCTGAGCTCATGTGGCGTTTTGCGCAGAGGGAGCAGAAGATCGTGGTGAGACTCAAGATGGGAGCCAAGACTCTGCCGGATGCCGACTCCTTCAACACTGTGGCTGAAATAAAAGGCTGGCAGTACCCCGAGCAGGTAGCACCCACTCCCACTCTCACAGTGTTTTAGTTTTGAGGTCAATCTGGTGGGTGGGTCTTCGAAGTAAATAACTACACTCTTGGAAGAAAGACTGGGATGGTTCTCGTTTCTCTGAGTTTTCTCTTCCTCTTTTCCTTAGTTCGGGTTAAAATGTATTTTTGCTGAGTCCTCATATTCCCTCATATATATAGTTAGTCCTTATTGTGCCAGTGGGTGTGTGTACGTGCTCTGAAGCTTGGCTCAACTGGAAAAAGGAAGAAATGTCTCTTTCAGTCAGTCAGTGCGTTTCTATGGAAACAACAGTGTATAAACATGTTTTTAAAATAATCCAGGAATTAGAAGGTTTTAAAATTCCCATAAAGTATTCCTGCGTTAATGATTCCCTCTGACTCTGACTGTATTCAATTATTTATATTATAAACCTGACATTACTGCTTTTTTCCTACATCACTGCATTTTTTTCCTGCTCTGGCCAGTCTAAACAACTCAATGAAAATTATAGGCCTGCTGAAATTAACCCATCCTTTTATGGTATGAGCAGTGTCAGTTGTGAACACATGGTAATGTGAGCAAATTGAGTGAAGATGTGGGTACTAAGCTGCTACCCCTTCTTTTTTCTTGGGTAAAATATATGGCCTCTCTTTGTGTTTAAATGTCATCGTCAGGCTTTGTAAAATGGGACTAATCAGCTGTGTAAATGTGAATGGATGTAAACTCATGCAGGAGCAATGACCTGCAACCAGGACAAAGTTAATCTGATTCTAACAAGCACTGTGCAGAATGTGTGGTGCACCCCAGGCAGGTTGTCAGATAGACAGACAGACGATGTGCAAATTATAGCTCGAGTGTTTTTTTCACTGGCAGTCTCCTCAGTCCTAGAACTAAAAGGCAAATTATGCTCTAAATCAAAAGCTCATCACAGCTCAACATGGGTGACCCAGCTCGCAGCTCTGCAGTGAAGTGTCACACACAGCTGCTCGGCCCTTATCTGGATCCTGCCACATTCAGCAGGTACAATCTGATCAACAGATATGGACCCGCTGCACAATGGTACGCAGCGTTTGTGAGAGTGACCCTATGAAACCATTTAAAAATATCACACTACTGGTTGTAGTCGTGGACCAGTCACAGCAAACAAGCCAGACATATGTATTGATAAGTGTGTTTACAAATTAAATTATTGATCTATAAACACGTAGGCTGCGTTCAAACTCACACACTACTCACTATAGTCCGCCATATAGTGAGTTTGCCTTTTTATAGTCTAAATGTTTAGTTATAAATTTAGTATATATATTTATATATTTATGCAAAGAATGAGAGAAAAATGGTAAAAGGATGAGAGAAGAGTGCCGTATGATTCTCTGAATTAAAGGAATGAATTAAAAAGCAGCTGATGTGACTCAGTAGAAGGCGACAAACAGGAAAGCCTTGTTTGAAAAGAACTGTAAGTTGTAGAAGTAAATGTGTTAAATTAATTAATGTGGTAAAATTTGGTCTGTATAATATAAACTGACTGCAATTGTTATACATCGTGAAACAGTAATGAAGTATTTACCTGTGCACAGAAAATAACCCAAGGGTTTCTTCTTTACATTTTGCAGATAAGTTTATTATATATTACTCTAGTCAGGATTGTCTATACAGTGATTAGTAGGGAGCGAATCAATGAGTGAGTTCAGACACCTGCATAGACCATAATTGCACAGTAATAAATATTTCATATTTTAATGGTCAACAAATAAGAAGAATTACAAAAATTATTTACAAATATAACATGAACCCATCAAACCAAAATTTAAACAGATTTACAAATTTAACATTAAACACTGAATACATGCATCATTTAGAAATACATCAATGTATTCATAAATAAATAATTAAATTTGAAAATAAGTGAAGATGTAGGTTATATAGAGAATTGAATAATCACGTTCACATACGAAGTTAAGAATATAGATCTGAATAAGGCTTTTAACAGGATAACTTCTTAACATTTGCATTTCATTTCCCTTCTGCACTTCCTCTTCCTGTTCCATGACACAGTGTATGCCGAAAACAAGTTAGAACAATGCAAATGAGTTCAGGGATGTTTGGAGCTCTCTGATAGCCGGGGTGCTAGGCGGGTGCAGCTCTCTTACCTGTCAAAGGGCTTGGTAAAGATGTGGTTATGCCAGAGGGACTAGAGGAGCAGATTCAATTTGGCTTCCTAAGAAAAAAGCTGTCCAGAGCTTCCGTGTTGCCGCCTCAAAGTTGTCATGTCTGTCTGAATTAAAGTGGAAGAGAAGCAGGATTTGCATTCAACCATTCTCAGGGACGCCCTATTAGTCTGTGGGGAACAGAGACTGCAGCACAATGGAGGAGACGCTTCTGGTTTGACTGGTTAAACAAACCGAAAGAAAATGTTTCCATTTCTATGCATCACTTTCAAATTTCCAATGTGTGAATTCTGTTGTATACTGTAGTAATGAGTAATGAGCACTTCATTAGGAACACCATGCTAATACTGATTCTTCTTGGCAGCCTAAAACTACGACTTTATTCTTGAAGATGTATGACTTTTTTTCTCGTAATACTACAACTTTATTCTTGATTTTAATTTTTTTTCCATTAAGTGGCCCTAATACTGGGGCAGATACTGGACGCCACGTAATATCTGGCAGGATAGGTTGTGTGGGCAGATGAAAGTAGATGGTGTTTGCTCTGGGACCCTTTACGGGAATGTGACTGCATGAACTGTATGTGTGTAATCCAGCCTGTAAATATTAGGCCTGCTGTTCCAACAATTGCAAAACTTCAAAAGTCCATGATGTCCAATCCAGCCTGTAAATATTAGGCCTGCTGATCCAACAATTCCAAAACTTCAAAAGTCCATGATGTCCAAACACAAGATTTCTCCCTTTGATCGCCAACAGAGAGCACAGACTGGATCTGCTTGGTGTTACAGTAATAACAGTATGTCCGATTTTTTTCCAGAGCTCAGTTTATGTAATCTATATGAAGGTCTTTACAATGTGCCGCCTCCATCTGTGGAAGAAGAGATAACTGAAAAACCAGGCTTGGATTAGAGGAGCAATGATGTCAGTTATTACTATTTTCATCTGGGCACCAAAGATTGGTCCCTCATTATAGAAATGGGAAATGAAACACATGGTGTGGTTGACTTAATTTCTGGCTCAGCTACTTCTTCTCCAGCTGGCAGTAGCTGTAAATGTGGTTGCTGTGTGTGTATGCATGTGTGTTGTGTGTGTGTGGGTGTGTGTGTGTACATGTTCACTTGAGGTATGGTGAATCATTTCCACAGAATGGCTTTTTCGGACTTGTCAGAGTCGTCTGAGAATGATAAGTTGCTGTGATTCTTTCCGCTCACTCAGCTTCTACGTTTCCTATCTTACTGTTCAGATCTAAAATGTTCTGATGTGTGGGCTGTCTGTTTATGATCATGTCAAGTCTGAATCACTGGGCCTTCCTCTTCCTCTCAGAAATAAAAATAATAATACATTTAATATTCACCATAAATCATTTTATTCCTGATTGTAATGAATACTGACAATAAATGTAAACAAATATGTATTTGTTGGAAATAGTGCTTTTTGTTATCCCAATCTAAACTGCACTGAACCACAACTAAGACATGGTTTGGGTACTTTGTTAGTAGTACTTTGGTTGTACTTTAACGAATTATATTGTAATCGTGCCTTTTCATAATAACGTCACCATGACATCATTTGTTCTATATGATGATGTATGATTGGTTAAGAGAGGCAACGTTTATTAATATAACTCAATATGAGCAGAAGGATTTTTTTATTGAAAAAATTCTATTTAAAAAAAAAAGGAAACTGTTTCTGCCGGTTGCGTAATTTATTGCAAGATTAGTATGATTATGAGCATATTCCTAACTCGATGACTACACTTTAAAGAACAATGATGCATGCCGTAGCCTGTGACTAACCCTTAGATGGAAAACGCTTATGCTGGATTTAGAGGAAGGTCTGGTATTACAAAACAAATCGGTTGATTCATGGACACAGAAGCCTGCGTTTGACAGTCTTTAATGCTTAAGAACATCTTGTTTTCCCAGCAGTGTTTGACCTGAGCATTACACAAATATCAAGATAGCCGAGCTAATCTATTGTGGCACTTTCAGGTCTAAGCAGAAAACATGTTATAACAGTTCTTTTTTATGAAACATAGACCCGCAGGTCTGATGTGTAACAGGGGAAAGGCTTTCTTTGTAAGGGAAAGGGTCATAGTCCAGAGAGAGGACGGAGGTCAGAAAATGCTCTGTAACCTGAAACATCAGGTCAGGATCGACCTACTTACGGGATCCTCATCTTTAAAATTCCTGGAAGTAGGATGATTTTACTCCGAACTGTGTGTTTTTGTCTTTGCGTCCTGTTTTTATGAGTCTGTCTGTTCTAGCTGAAACCCCCAAAACACATTTTTATCCTCAAAACTGAATTATATGTAAAGGGTGCATGTGTTTGTTGGAATAAAATGCAGACAGGATATGGCTCACACAACGTTATCTCTTCCTGTTCTATCAGATTTGTCTGAGTTAGACTAAACAAAAGGGCAAATTCTTTCACACCGGTAGAAAGTGTCCCACTGCTCTCTCTCAAATGAGCAGCTCTTTGTTTACATGTCTTGTTTTTGTTCAATCTGCCAGGTTGTTTTACTGAGCGGTCACTTGGACAGTTGGGATGTGGGCCAGGGTGCTATGGATGACGGAGGTGGAGCCATGATTTCCTGGGAGGCCTTGTCACTCATCAAGGACTTAGGTGATGTACAGTAGAGACAGACACTGTAGAGTCAAAGCACGTACAGTATATCGACAGCAACAAACCTTCACCAGCTTTCAAATAAACACAGTCACATAAATGATTTGACTTTATTTAGCCTCGCTCCACGCCGGCAGAGGCCAGACTGTCCCACTCTTGTGAACATGATATCTCAAGACGGTCATAAGGGAATTTCTTCAAATTGCCACAAATGCTCAAGTTGACTGAGAGATGAACTGAATCGAATTTCGTTTTCAAAGGTTAAGTTCACCGTGACCTTACAAAACACATTATTGGTCTTGTAAACACAATATCTCAGAAATGTCTTGAGAGATCCTTTCAAACTCAACACAAACGTTTAATTGGATTCATTGATTAACTGATTAGAATTGGGTGGTTGACGGCAAAGGTCAAAGTCACAGAGGCCTCACAAAACAGGATTTTAGTCTCTTGAATTTCTTCAGACTAGACCAGTTGTCACTTTGACTCAAAGCTCAACGGATTCGATTTTAGGAGTCAAAGGTCAGGGTGACCTCATAGGAGTCTGTAAAGAAATATATGTAGATTGAAACTGCACTTATTAGCAGAGGCATACAACCGCAGGGAAGTGATATTAGTTATTGTGTAACCTTTTAAGTCCAACTAAGATCAATGTTCTTCTTTATAAGCAAATGACTTGGCCAAAAAATTACAACCCCCTCGGATTGTAGAACACTATATATAAATAAGCAAAACAGAATAAAATGCAGTAACAAATACATGAACAGGGGGCAAAGAATTGTGAACCATGAGGTGCAGAGTATTCAGGTCTAAACTTAGGAACAAAACAACAAAAAACTCCTCAGACTGTGAACTGTGATTTCCTCCAACTGGTGGATTTCCTCCAACTCTAGAGGAACAATAACAACACAGAGACTTAAGAAACAGACTCTGATATATACGGTTGCAGTATTCTGAACGGGACAAGAACGTGAAGTCCATTGAGGAAAAGTCTTATATAGAGGAATACAGTTATATCCCCTTGTCTGAATATATTTGATGTACATCGCTGTGTGTTCATTTGTCTCTTCATCTGTGTCTAGGTCTGCGTCCGAGGAGAACTCTGCGTACGGTGCTGTGGACGGCTGAGGAGCCGGGTGGAGTTGGAGCTCAGCAGTACTTTGATCTACACAAGGTTCTGTCTATCTTTACTGTTGTATCAAAACCATTATGGTTCTTGCTTGAAAGAAATAATAATGGTTGCCACACCTTGTGAAAATCGAGACTGCAGCCGTGTAGGAGTAGGCTACTTCCAGTGAACTGCAGAGGTCTTGGCTAGCTACCAGTTTTTTCCATGTGCAAAGGATCTAAAGAGCAATCTACAATCTAACAGTTTTCTTCTTCTGAGATCTGGTTTCCTAACAGGCCTTCGCACTCTGCACAACAGAAATTTACTGCATTCTTTCCTACCACTTTCACTAATGTACCGTAATTCCCCAGTGGCCTGTTATTTAATTTATTTTGATGTATTATTAGAGTTTGAATGAACTCATTCAGGTAATGCAGCTGTATGAGCAACGCCTGGTGGTTGGTTGGGTGCCTTTGTTTGAAAGCAGTAATGCTCACAATATTCAACTTTACCTCACAAGGCCTCTTAAAAACACGATCCAGCGGTTCTCTATTTCAATCGTCTGACGTCCGTATTGCTTTCATTTATTCTAACACACCTGAGACTGATGGTTTTTTAGTGTCAATGAACTTGTCTCACTTCTTCTGCCTGCTCCCTCTCCACGTCCTCTCCCCGTCCAGGCCAACCTTTCCAACTTTGACCTCGTCATGGAGTCCGACTTGGGGACATTCACACCGCTGGCTCTGAAGTTTACTGGAAGTGACGCAGCACGAAAGGTGAAAACAAGAACACTGTCGCACAATTCTAAGTCGTCATACAGATATTTGTATATCGGATCTCTAATCGTATTGGTTCCATTAGTACACAACATGAAACCATTCCAACCATCTGATCAGGAATTGTTTATTGATTTATTTAAGCCTTCGGTCATGTATATAATCATACAGGATGCAGAAATACCCTGAGAAATTCTAAAATGTATGTACAACACCATTTTCTGACTTCTTTATGATGTCACTTATCATATGATATATGATGGAGATACATTTTCTGATCATTATCTTGAAAATGTGTATTTTGGACCATTTTGTTGTTGACCTTGACTGATCAGCTCCATACAGACATCAAACACACACTGACTATGCTGGTGTTCAGGGTAATCATCTTGAAGTATGTTTGAAAAGCTAAGAAATGTTTTTGCTGCATTTTCATCAACAGGTGATGGAAGAAGTGGTCAAACTGTTGGCTCCCATTAATACGACCAAACTGGAGACAGAGGGAGAAGGGACAGACATTTCTTCATGGATAAAGGCTGGAGTACCAGGTCAGTTCATTCGGTCTGTCTCACACTAGCAGGAGAAATAGGAAATAGATCTGGCATTTATCAGATCCCTTTTCTTTGGAAAGTGCTGCACGTACAGTTCCACATCCTCATTGGTGAACCTTAAACTCACCAATACAATACAGGGAAGTTGTGGCAAATTTTCTCTTCAAGTGACATTTCTTTATCTGAATTGAAGTTACAAAATAGGTCAAAGTCAATAAGTCAATAAGTAAACTCAACGCCTGACTGCACACTTTATGTCAGATTTTTTTTACTAATGGAGACATGATGTCCTATGGGCGTGTAAACACACAATTTCATAGGATCACTTCACACAAACCTAAACCAGAGTATTTGAAATGGCTTTGCATTTTTTACATTAAAAGTGCAAGGGAAGTTTTTCTGTATATTGCTGGTTGGATGCTTCAACCCGTAAAACACAAATCTAATGGAGATCTAACAGATCAGGCTTTATAGAGGCTGCTGACACTTTACTCCTTCAGCTTTCATACAGAGCCAAACACCTTTTTAAAACACAGATTCCACTGCATCTTGTTAAAATCTTAGATTAGCCCAAAGGGAAAGATACTGCAAAAAGCTATAGTAATATGGTTACATGTTATTGTTTTGCAGTCATTTAAAATGAAGATAGTGGAAAGAGAATGATCCCTCAACAGTGTTATAAATACACTTAATATCTGAGAGTTGGTGTTGTTGTGGCTTTGGTAGAATCTTAGTGGTTCACACATCCTCTCTGCCTCTGTCTAGTTTCTGTAGAAGTGAAATTACATTTAACTCAGATATACAGTGCTGATCAACATTTAAAAGGGGAACTGAAAGCAAGACAAAAACATATTTTTGAAACATTTCAGGACATAGCCTGGAAACAAAAATGGTCCTATAAGCTTTGAAAGGGAGAAATATGTGGTGCTGTGTGGAGACTGAGGTGGTCTTCCACCATCTAACGTTTGAGAATTCTAGTGGAGCTGCTGAGAGTTTGGGGCCTTGATCAAAAGCATTTAATAAGTGGTACATTCTGGAGCAGATTAGTCAAAGATCTTCTTCCATGGCCCTGTTCAGAGCATTATATAATTTGTATGATTATTAATCCATCCATTAAGTAATCTCTACAGACAGTTTTACCCTCAGAACAGTGACAGGTCACATTGAATCTGAAACTGTGTTAAGAGTTTTCCTCTCGGTCTGCATAGCTGAGCCCAGGTCTCTTTACTAGTGTTCGTTGTTGAATCAGGTGAACATGGCCTAATGATTATTTCTTAAATATACATAATTCAAATTAGTGTGTTTTTTTTTAACACATTTTCTATGTTCTAGAGCTACACTGCATTTCAACAAAGATTGAATAACATCTCTTTTTAAGATCCAGATCATATATATAATATATATGAATAAAAAAAGATATTGTGTACCTCTGCCCTGCATACTATGCATTTACCTGATTTATTGAACTCGATATGGTCTGGTCTCAAACTGGCAATTACCCTTCCTCTTTAGTCCTCCGGGTCATGGCTCTTATTACCACAAACTTGTCTTCCTTGATATCTTCAACGTGTGTCAGAGATTTTTCATCTATAGATTTTAGAAGCACCATCAACCCCCCTCAATTGCTGGCAGTGAATCCTGCAGAGGTTCTCCTCACATCGGCTCCTCAAGAGCTTCTGCGGACTTTACACTACAGAACAGGTGTAAAAAGTAAGCAGAAAGTCTGGAGGCTGTCCCTCAGGCATGTGCATACATCCTCAGGAGTTCAGTGCATCCCTGAAAGCAGCTTTACAGATTATTTAACAGTTTTAATGGCCAACAGAGGGTTTTTTGTTGCATATTCTCAGGAATACAGGAATATTAGGACAGTTCCTCTTACATCCAAATCACAACATTACAACAAAAAAAACTTCAGTGTGCAGGCCCCTCGTAAGTGCACCAGTCACTTTTATACAACTTGTTCAAAGTGGGAGTGTTGCACCTTTATTATAGGGTGGGATGTCTTTATAATAGTGTTTTGCACCATAATTCCTTTTTGTGTCTTCTTAATTGTTCCATTCACCAACTCTCCTCCATGGAGAGATTTTTTGAAAGGATGAAAAACACACAACTGCTAGTCCATGACACTGACAGAGTCCTCAGAGTCATGTTGAATCCTTTACTTTGTGAACCATCATGGATCAGCTGCATGCAGAGGGGCCTTCGTCTTCGTCATTAAGGAGTCTTCGAGGTCTCTTTGGCTGTCTCTTTACTTTTGTAGGTTGAAGGAACAATATGGGACTGTCCATGGGGAAAGTGATGGTGCAAACACCACAGTCTTTACTGGGCACTTTTGTCTGGGTACCTTAACAGACAAAGAAATTCATGTCAGTTAAATCGACATTAGAAAATGTGCCAACATAATTTTCTTTTACTGAAAGCAAAAATTACTACAGTCCGTTTGTATATGCAGTTGATAATTTGAAGGATGACAAACCTGTACTTCGGAAGCGCTTTTGTGCATTGGTTAAGAGATGTATCTCTGGTCTTCTCGCCATGGGGTCAGTCTGCGATGCTACGTTTCTCACAGCTTGTGTACCGGTACTAGTGACCTTAACAACAACAACACAAGGAAGAGCAAGACTTCATCAAAATCAGTACTCCAAAAATATTTTATTCAAAAATAATAATATTTAAACAATGTTTATTTACAATTTTAACATTGAACCACAGGGTTGATAAATAAGAACGTATACAAAAATAAATGCTCTTTTTCTCTAATGTCAAGTAAAATCACACCAGAGAAAGCTTCTATAAAAATGTATATTCTTTGAAAACTATTGCTCTAGTTACAATACCCTAACCCCTTAAAAAGTTTTCAATAATTGTTAATAGGTCCAGATCTGAACTGCACACCCTGTTAGTGACCTGATACAGTATACTTTTAAGGGTTAGGTGGGTCGTTCTGTGTGAAATCATCACCCATTTGGGCCGCTCTGTCACATGGCTTAATGATTGTTCATGCTGATTTGGTCACATGAGAAATGTATAGAACAGAAATTTCATGCGTTTTAGTTCCCCGTTATAAGGAGACACGGCTAACAAAGTTTGACATTTTGGGAGTGAGTGTGACTGATCATATCTCCCTTAAGATATGTCACCTTTTAATTTAGTGATCTGACCAATATGTTATCTCTAATATACATTTTAACAGCATTTTACATGAAGATAGTCATGTTAAATATCCCTCACAACAAAATGCTGTGGCCATGTAGCCTTATTATTTTCATCATGATCATCACTGCAGTATTCATCACTTTACCACCCTGTCGACGCATCAAGCTACTGTACGGACTACGTGTATGGATCTAGACATCGCAGCAACACTGTCCAGTTGTGGACACAATTTGAGAATTGGTGTTGAGAACGATAGTCATTAGCCAGACTGTCACTCTCTCAAGCGCCCGTCCCTCGGCAAATCAGGAGTGTGAATGTAAGGCGGCCAGTAAGCTTGCTGCTGGTTGGTGGAGTTCGGAGAGCTGTGGCGGAAGTTTGGGATTTCCTAGGTTCCTTGAAAGTAGCGCATCCACCACAGCTTCCGCCGGATTGTTACTTTGCAAACAAATAAAGCTTCTCTCGCAAATAGCCAGCAACTCGGTGTTTAGCTTAACTAACCGCGCAGGAGCTGTGTGTGCATCGGGGACGGAGATACGGACACACTCGGCGCGGAACGGAGTGGTGGTGGAGAAACAGCCGGAGACTCCGACAGCTTAAACCAGATTTTCCGTGGTTATGTTCTACACAACAATAAACAACCCCACACACATGCGGTGAAAGCTTTAATGCCGAATTCGGTCTGAATTCAACCCGCTCAGCTCGACTCTCCAGCCGATATCTGCAACTTCAGTGAGAAACTTGGCTAAACGCTGAATTCCATACAGTCTGGCCACGTTAGCTGCGATGCTAACGCCAGGCTAACAATCACAACACACAATAATAAACGCAACCCCAACATGGCACAAACTCCCAGCTCCCTGTTTTACCGTTGTGTCCCGCAACGTGGGCACTGATCCGTTTCTCAGCTTCAGTTTAGACGCAAACCCTCTGTTGTACTGGCCCTCGTTGAGGAAGCAGTCTGAAGTGAAGTGGTTAGCACACACATACAGCACTTTCACCGTGGCTGTGGGCACATCGCCATCGAAAATAAAATGAATCCACTGGGTCTTTAAATCCTCAGGCGTGGGGAGAAGATGGAGGCTTCTGTGTTCCTCTGCGCAGCCGACCACGGAGCAACAGGCGTGCTTTCCCCGTACCTTCGACATCTGTGTTTACAGGAGCAGGCTTCAGTGAGGAAATTAAAAATGGCCGCCGCGAGGTAGATTCACTGGGACTCAATGGGCGGAACATACCACTAGAGGGAGTGTCACACAACCTGGAGCCCCTTAGGATGTCAAATGGGGAAAGACTTGTGACTGGCTCGTCTGATCAAACCTTTTCTGAAAGCTGGAATGGGCTTTGGTCATTAATCGTGGGGGTCTTTAGACACATTGAGGACAGATGCATGTGTTAGAGAACCATGAGAAAGTGTATTCTGCACAATATGAGACTAAGGCTGGGATAGTTTAAGGAGACCTTTTATAAAGCCGTGCGCTTTAAGCTGCCACTTGGGCTCCAGCAATGTGTCCCAGCAGTACAATACCAAAAATAAAAAGCCCATTGAACTTACAGTTCATAATATCATCATCAGAGCTAAATAAAAATATAAACGTTATTTCAGCGACTGTGGAATGCAGAAAATAAATGTTCCTTTTAAAGGCCACCCTACCTTTAAGTTACTACGTTGTTTCTGAAACACTTTTCTTTTTGTTGAAATCCTTTTCACTTCTCAATAACCGTCAATAAAAGAAGTTGCTTGGTAAAAAAAAGGGGAAAAGCTGATGTCTGTGGCCCTCACAAGACGGTAATGAAAAGATAGGCTGACATACCTATCTGTTGGTTAGTGACAGACCTGTCTACCTGTAGGCACTCTGCCTATACTCTCACTGTGACTGACCGGATCTTTACACGCCAAAAAGCTGGAGAGGCTAGAGATGATAGCCACAAGTTAGAGAGTGAGTCATGGATAAGTCGGCTTCTATCAGTCCAAATAGTGTCAGCGGCAGTTAGCTGTGGCTTTTACCTGCCACTGCCAAGACCAACTACAGCGTTGCCAACCTGCCAATGCAGCTGGACAATATTTACCTTTTAAGTGTTTCAAACATTAATGAATTCAGCAGCTGCCAATCCACCTGCCACACCCACACGATGAACTTACCACTTCACCCTCAAGCCCGCTCCTACTCGCTCTGTCCCCAGGATACATTGTTGGAACAGCATTAGTCTTCAGTAGGAGTTTTTTGGCAAAGCCCATATTCATTTGCGTCAAATTTTCAAAGCAGTCGTCTGAAAAATGGAGACTGCACACACGCGTTTTCTCCGATATTTTGGCGGGGAGGTCACGATGCCTCCAAATGAACTGGATCCACTTTTCCCGTAATTCTGGCTGTTTCGGTAAAACATGGAGACTCACAGAGTCTGACTTTGTGCTGTTGCACCGGAAAACAAAACAAATGTCAGTCATTGCGTCCGGATAAAGAGCAAAAACAACAACAAAACAGAGGCTGGGTAGTGATCTCCTCCTTCTAGCTTCTCGCTTAGCTGAACAAGCGTGTCCTCCTCTCTGACTCACTGAGCCACACCCCTACTTTCACATGATTGGTTCCTCGGGTTGGTGACGAAACAAACCCTGGATCACACAGACTGGCATTTGTTTACCGCGGTGCTCAGGAGGAAATACCGCAAGCTACACGCTTTTAAACTTGATATTCACCTGCGGGAGCTGTACATCCCCCTGGTCTGGAGCTTTGCCGCGGACAGTTGGTACCGCTCCCTCCTTGAGGAACAGCTTTCCGGCCAGTCCCGCGTTGTACTGTCCCAGGTTGGAGAAGCTGTCGGCCGCAAAGTGGTGTGAACACACCAGCAGATTCTTCGAGGGGTGGATCCGCGGCGCGTAGCCTCGATAAATGAACCGTATCCACTTGGCTCTTGTTTCCTCCGAGGCCGGCGGTCGGTGTAAGGACGAGTGCTCCTCTGTGCAGTCAATAACCGAGCATCTGGCGTGTTTGGCTCGCTTCGACATGGTCCTGTGATCGCTGTAAATCTGTGGGTGTGTGGTCTGACAGGTGGATACTTGAATTGACCGGTCACATAAGCATTTGTAATAAATCCCCGCTGGAGCCGCACAAAGCAATCAGATAGTGTGCGGTTTTAATTTGTCCATAGAAAAAGGTTTCCCCCGGAGCCTATTTTATCGGAGCACTATGTCTGCATCCGGTTTCGCCTTGCTTTAGCTCTGCCCAAAATGATTATGATTGGTTAAGAAATACAAATAAGCCTAAAAACACCAGATAACTTCTTACAGTAATATAACTTCGTAGCAGGGCTCAGATGATACTATACTCATTCGAATACTTTGGTTTGACAGCAGACTAACATTCAAAAATCAATATTCAACATTTAGTTAAAAACAATAAAAAAATTATACTGAGATTCCTTAGTAGAATTAAAGGATGTTTGTCTACTGCTGACCATAAAACATTAAGACCCTGTGCATTAATATTTATCGCAAATGACAAATTCACATTCATCATTGCTCCCTGTACCACCCAGTTTCAAATTTGATGTTAAACTAAGTGAGAGCAACTTGTAGGACAACACACCTGAACTTCGGAAGCCATTTTATAGGGTTCTGATGGACAATTGTGTGCTGACTCTTCTTCTCCCTGGGTAGTCAGTCTGGGTTGCGGTTTGACTTACACCAGGCACAGTGTCGACCAGTTTGTCCCTGAAGCACATTGAATCCTGGAATGGTTGGGGCTGGGAAGGAGCCACCTGCTGTAGCGTTTGTTTATCTGGGATGGAAGGACACTTTTGTTGCGGGCAATTGATGGCTTTTACACATGTAACGTTGAGTGTAAACATTTTTTATTTCATCCATCTCTCTATCTCTCCTGCAGGTGCTAGTCTCCATGTGGAGGACAGCCGGTACTTCTGGTTCCACCACAGCGAGGGGGATACCATGACCGTCCAGGACCCTAAAGAGATGAGCCTCTGCTCGGCATTGTGGGCCACTGTTGCCTATGTAGTGGCAGACCTGCAGGATATGCTGCCCAAGTAGCCAGTTAGCACATAGGGGCCGTAGCCTGCAGTGGACAGGCTGATCACTCTGATGGCAAACCACATTCAGAGTGAAGCTGCTGGGGTGTTGTGAAAGCCCTATGAGACGAATTGTAATTTGTGAATATGGGCTATATTGATTGATTGAATGTGACAACAGTGTTGTGAATGTGATACAGCTGATCCACTTTGAAGTGCAGGCATATATTACTACAAAATGAAAATTCATACATTTGTAATAATCCCAAAAATGGAACGTTTTTTTGCAGCTCAGCATGGTACCATGGGTCTGCATCCAAAACAAGATACAAGATAGAGCATCTGGAAGTTTTAATTATAAAAGAATAATGAAGAACATCAATTAGATCATACTAATAAATAATTTTAGTGATTCTCAGCAAAACATGTGGTGAGAATAAGTGGAAATTAAGGGAATGTGCCTTCCTGACTTTCTCTGTACTGTATTTGTTGTGGTGCCTTAATACCAAGCTCGTTGAACAGGAGGACAAAATAAAATAATTTCTATGCCTTTTAAAGTCTAGAAATCAGAACTGTGAAACTTTATCCTGAGAAAATGAGACAAATCCCCCTCAATGTGACTTGAGACCAAAAGTGTTACCAGTAGTGAGGACACAGTTAACAAGCAACAACTGGATAATATCTGTGTTGAGAAACTGCGGAGCTGCCTAACTTTACCAGTGTCCAGTATTATCTAAAAGGAACAAAGTCATCTTTAAAAGCCGGACATTTATTCAACTGTTGATCAGATTACAGTGGTAAATGCTGACGTCTTACACTTCCTGCCTCTGTTGTGCCTAATTTAGTCATGGCACATTTCATTTTCACCTCATGTCCATTTTTACGTAATATTCTGTGAAATCTTATACCAAGAAATCATTGCCGTTTTTGGGTATCGTGAATAAAGTGTGAATCATTGTGTGACGCAGTTTCTTACGTCTGCTCTTTATGCTGTCATGCTTTGAGTTTTGCTGATCTTGTGGTTTCTGTGAGTGAGGAAAGAGGAAGATGAGGATAAAGGAGAAGGGCACAGAGTGGTAGTTGTTTTCTTGACGAGGAGGAGGAGGAAAGGGGAATGAAGAGGTTATAGTCATGATGGGTGAAGTAATGATTAGTTAAAAAAAGGGAAGGGATCCTCCAGTAGTGGAGAGGAAGAAAAGGGAATTCATAATTTTTAAGGCGCCTCGCAGACCAACGAAGAAGATATAACACACAGAGCTGGGATTGATTTCCCCCCTGAGCTGATAAGTTTTTCCTCCCTTTGGGTGATGTCAGGGTTAGTCAGACAGCCTGTGCTGATACAACACAGATGCATGTATGTGTGTGTCTGTGTTGAAACCAAGCTGTGTTTCTTTTAGTGTCTGCTCAGCTGTCTTTCCTGCTACTAAAAGAGTCACACACAGACAGTTATTTTAGTGAAGAAACATGATTCACACACACTTCACTGTCACCTATAGAAAACTAAATACACACAGTACCATCACAGAGACAGTGTCTGACAGATAGGACAGTTTGAAATTACACTTGGAATTAGGGCTTGGTGATATGGCCAAAACCTATATCGAGATAAAAATGTTCATAAGGACTTTTTGCTCCTGAATGAAGGTTTAGGTTTTAAACTCTTTATTATGGGTAAAGAATTCTCTTTTAAATGATTTTAGTCATTAACCAGTATCTGCTCGGAATTTGAATCAAATTTCCTTAAATATAAGTCCTGATAAATAAGTTTTTCAATTAAATGAAAGGAAATAAGAACAGAATCGAAACATAAGACCGCACCAAAAACTTTTCGGTTGTTTTTGTCTTGTAACCTTTGATTTCTACATGGTAGCTGCAGTGTAAATAATTTTTTCTACCTTTGCTTAAAATACTGTTTTCAAAATAGCGGCTGATAAATCTGCTGTCGATTGATGAATCATCAACCATCTAATTGTTTTGGCTCTACTTGTAATTTGAGAGTGGGATCCAGTCATCTGAAACTTGATTCAGTGAATTATTTGTTGTTCTCTGTGATACAAATAAATGCAGTGAAGGACAACCCAGCTGGTAATGTCAGCCAGTGCCCTCTGTACCTCTCAGTGTGAGGGTACATTTTAAGCACAGGGCTCCCCCTTGAGGACAACCTCCAGCATAACAGCTGCGTAATCTAAGCCGGAAATGAAAAAGAAAATATGGTAATCCAACTCAAGTTAGTTAAAGACAATATGAGACAGAAATAATAACTCGTATTACAAATTTAAGAAACAAATTTTATTATCAGCATACAACAGTCTTTTTACAGGCAAGAAAACACAAATAAAGTTAGAGTTTAGTGAGAAAAACTTGAACTTTAGGGAGGATAGTTGTAATAACTCTTCAACTGGTTGATAAATATCTGCAATGCTAAAGGCATTTTTAAGTGAGCGTATAATACCGCCTTTATTTTCAATGTGACACGTTCATGTGGCCACAGGTCTCCTGGAGTTGAACACCTTGATCCCGTTTTGCATTGAGGAGCGGGCGTACTTGGTCAGGAGGGCTCCGGTGCTCTGTTTCTCTCCACACAGGTCTCTGCACAAGGAGAAGGGAACCATTACACCACAATACGCTTGAATGGAAGTTAACAATTTCTCAGTGGGATAACACCTACTGAATGTAGGGCGTGATGTCGTCTTCTGTCCATTTCTCTCTGAGTGTGAAGAGCTGGTTGAAGCGCTGCAGTGTGTCTTCTGGGAGATCGTCCAGCCGCAGCAGGCAGATGGTCTGTGGGCGGGACGTGCGGTCTACCAGCGCGACACTCTGGAAGATTTACAAAGCCATCGGCACACAGTTCAGTTTCTCAAAAAGGTCCATCGGGTAGGACTAGTAGAGACAAACAGCTGAAGCGGGTCGCTAATGGTGGAAATATGTCCGAGGTATGTTGCCTCACTCCAGATAGGAGGCATTTTGAAATTTGAAATAAACAAAATGTAAACTGTCTTTAAAGAACATTATCTTCTTTTGAAAAGATTCAGATAAGAGCAAGAGTCCGGTCTTTTCAACAGATCCCTGACTCCTAGAAGCCACAACACTCAATAGCTGTAAGGTTTAGTGGATTTATATGTATTATAAAGGCAACTCATTTAAACCTTGTAAAACATTCAGACTGAGGTGCCATGTCTTTTTAACCAAAAGACAACATGAAGCTCCTTTAGAGGGGAGATGCACTTCAGTTACATAATCTCAATTGTGTAAATTACCATCTCTTCTCTTTCAAAGATTCTGAGGCTTGGGCCGAAAATGTGTAGAAAAATAGGTATAATATGTAAAACACAGAGAAAATAGGAAACTCCACCCCCCCTTCTCTACTCAGATATCAGTACATAGTGCAAGCGGGGTGCAGGCTAACCTTCAGCTGCTCCAGTCTCGTGCTCATGCCCTCTGGGACGCTCTGTTGCCAGACCTCCTGAAACTCCCTCAGGTTGAACTTGACAGCGTTCTGCAGCAGCATCAGTGCGATGCCCCGACAGACTTTATCCTCGTTCAATGCATAAAATACTTTGTCTGTGCAGGAGCAAGAGGAAACAGAGAGTTCAGAAGTGTACTTCCAGATTGGGTTCAGATTCACAATTTACTAATGAAATCCTGTGATCTGTCAATTGAATCCACACAGATTTATATCGTACCATTTTCAAGATAACGTTTCCCATAGCAGTTCAAGCAATGCTCGATCATCTCTCTGTGAAAAAGAAAGATAATATTAGTGTTGGAAACTGGCTTCATAAATGTTTCTTATAACCAAAAATCGAATTTACTGAGTCTACATGTTGTGAACATGAGGATCCTGCGCCTTAACTCACTTGGGCTCCAGAGGGGCTAACTCCTCCAGACATGTTTCAAGGGGAACCTTGTTGAAGGGCCACGACTCAGAATCCACCAGCTGGGTCACATGACCGAGCAGCTTCATCTCATAATCAAAGTCTAGTACGCACCAGTAACCTGGAAGAAAGACATTCTGATATAAACACACATCTGGTAGGTTTTACCATTCATACACGTGTTTATGTCAATGATGAACAGAGGTCACTGTTTACCATCGATCTGACAGGCATGGACGGTTTCTAAATGGGTCTGTATCTCCTCCTCACTGGCCTGGATCCTCTCCAACAGATCTGGCATCGTGTACTGACAACACAGGAACGCAACAGGAAACTGTTACTAAGAAACACTATAACACTTGAAAGCAAAAACAGCAAAGATAGTTTAACTCCAATTTATGGTTTAAATGGTTAAAACCATTCATTTTCATTAAGGACAGGATACAGAACTTACATGGGTACTACTGAGAGAGTACATGTCCTCTACCAACTGCATGTACTCAGTCCTACAGGATATTATGTTTAATTAATATGTTTTACCCTGTTCTCTGTGTTCTCCAGCTGCCCCCCCAAAGCAGGTCCCTCATACGGATTCTCCATTAGCAGCTTTGTCAGTTTCTTCAGTTTAGGACGCCGCTTCCTCAGCTCCCAGTAGCTGTTACAAAATCCCCAGATCTACAACAGAGGTAGTAAACCGTCACAGTCATAAATCCAACCACACATTATGTGCACATGTGTGTTTACGTGATTTGATTTCCATACCTGAGTGGGCACCACATGGGAGCTTTCCTGGCTGTTGGTAAGTTGGTCCACCGTTTTGCATTCTGGCAAAAACAGCAGGACGTTGGAGGTGTCGGCTATTTTGAGATCGTAGGTTGTGTCACCACTGCAGAGCACAGCATGCTCCTCCTTATCCCCCCGAATCACCAGACTGCAAAAAGGAGCAAATTAAATGGAATGTTTGTTTTGTCTTGTCCACCACTCAAAGAGCTTTAGAGTAAAAGCAACATTCACTCACTCACTCACAAACACACTTTTTCTATAACACACTGTTCAGGAGCAATTTGCAGTTCAGTGTCTTGCCCAAGGTTGATGGGCATGCAGACAGAAGGAGCAGGGCATCAGACTACTCCCTTTCTTGTTGGTGAATGACCCGCTTTACCCCCTGAGCCACAGCCGTCCCCAAAACGATGAAATAAATTGTGTTAAACAAGAATAAACATGATAGCAACAGCTAACACATCATATCAGCTTTTGTAGTGATGAGCAGTAGTGCAAACGAAATACCTGATGTTAGTTTAACTGGCTCAAGGAGTTATTATTGTTTTTGTTGGTGTTAAAAGTCACTGTAAATTAAATAATCATTGAAATGTGACTTGCTGCAATGTCAACCGAGTTTGTTGAATATATATCTTTAAGCTTTTGAGCACTTATGAAGCGTATTTACTTTCTATTTTTGACATTACAGAGATTCAGCATCAGTAGCTTCACCAGTCATGACACTACTGAGACCAGTGTTTCCTGACCGAGTTCCCACCCTCACCACTTTACCGTTGTCCAGCCTCGAGGTGTTTATACAGCGTCTCGTCCAGCTCCAACAGGCAGTAGTCTCCAGAGGAGACGTTTTCTCCAAAGGACAGACAGTGGATGGTCTTCTGTAGATCCTCCTCTTTCAGTTTGGCGATCTGCAGCGTGGCCTGCACCTCCTCTAAACTCCTCGTCTTCAGACACGTGGACATATTAATGTTGATTGAAATCGACTCTATTGACCTGTGTGTTTTCTATCAGAGAATAAAACAAGAGGAAACTCTTGTATATGTGTCGCTGCTGTCGGGGACTTGTCAAATTTCCCCGCTCTCTTTCTGCCGTAGGAAGGAAGCGGTAGTTGCGTCATAGCACGATTTCAAAATAGCTCCGGGTAGAAGCTACTGTTCGTGAGACTATATGTTATTGCAAAAACGAATAAAAAATATATTTTTAAATGTCATGGATGGACGATAAATGCAGAAATAGGAAATATACAACCCATGACATATCAGTAAGTTTCGCTGGACCACAAAGCTGCAAGGTAAGAACGGTTAAATATCAGATAGTTGTTTCAGTACGAACTAATTTACCAACCGGACCACTACTCACGTTGAGGGTCAATATAAGGATGAGCCGATAGAGCCGTCGACATGTCAAGTTTCTCCAGATCTGCTCAGGTGATTTACAACACTATGAAGGATTCGCTCTTATTCTCATCTCTCATCTCAATCGTTACGTGGGTGTAATGTCCTGCTGGTCGATAGCTACACTGCTGCTAACAAGCTAGCTGCTGTGCTTCACTAGAGACGTCATAACTGTGCACCCAGTAGAACACCTGGTTAATTCCTGGTAACGTTAACGTGAAATCGTGTTATCCCAACCTGAAGTGTTATTATGGGATATTGCGGGATTAGCTATTCACTGTTTCTTTAGACTCAAACCTTTCAGATCTGCGTGTGTTTATCCTGAATGACTCAGGTATGGACATGAAGGGGCAGTTAACTGGCTGCTACTCATTTCAGAACTGTCAAGGACATTACACAGAAGAAACCTATAATAAATTACTGAAATATGCATAAATTACAGTTTTAGTTACTAAATATAGAGTGAGGGAAGCTTTCAAAGTCATCATAGTGTTAATCATCAGTTAACTGATGCAAAATGCAGTCATCAGAAAAAACCTAAATCAAATCACCAGTATTTACATTTATTTGGCATCAATTCTTCCAGCTTCACTTTACAAACTTGTACTTGTTCCTCTGTGGATGGAGGCTGTTTCAGTTTTGCCTGTTCTGTCTCTTCTTGCAAACTCTCACTGATTCCATGATGTTAGGATCTATGACATAATAATATATGAGTTTGCTCTTTGTAGTGGAACATGCCAGATTTATTCTCCTACCTTTTGGACTCATTTACAGCACTAGACTGGAGATCATTACGATTTATTAATATAATCAAATAGTCTGGCTTGTTACACACAATGAATTGCAAAGAAACTTTCCTGTGTGTGTTCTAACTTAGGTTAGGCTACAGTTTCTGCATCTGCCACAATCAGGGATTGACCAGCAGGGAATTTGTTCTGGTGATGTTTAGTGTGTTCTGTAATAGAGTGTCCGATTCCAGATCAATTGTTAGGTTTTATTTGATTTGGATATGGGGTTTTAGTTAAACATTGCAGGTTGTCAGGCTTTCTGAGCAGTCACTTTAATAAAGGAGAAATACAGCAACCGTCATAATTTAGAAATTAATTTTAATATACATTTATATTAAATTGCTTCAAACACCATGACACAAGTCTATGGCCTTAATAACAGCAGACATTTTATCAAGCAGGGTATTCTGATGTTAACAAAAAATATTAATGGGTCTGTTGTGTTTTAACTGTAGCTGTACATATGCACGATACCAAGATCAGAAAGTTAAACCATATTTAATAAGCCTTTATTAATATCGTTAGGAACCCTTTCGTGTTTCCAACCTCGAAACCTGTTCCAGTCTCGTGTTTATTCATCTAATTCCTTTTCACTTTCTGTTTTCAGCAATGGGCAACCTTCGCCCGCTCCTGGTTCATAATCGATGCCAAGATGCAGCCTCCTGGCAAGATCGCCACCATGTGTTCGGTTCGATTACAGGGGAAACACAAACCGATCTACCATGCACTCAGTAAGTAAGAGCTGCCACCCCACCATCCCAGTGTAAGGTTATGCCATGGAGTGGCCACATGATGGCAGCAGAGGATCAACTTTCAAAATATGTCAGCTGTGTTCTCACAATGTCTTCATAAAATATTGTATATACCATGATATTCATTATTTTCTGGAAGATGAGTATTAACTGGACCAAAAAATGAGCTGCTGTTTATATGTAATCATTGGTAGTGCAGCTTTGTCTCTACATTTTTGTCTCATGTAAAACACTGTCGTGTGTCGTATAATTTCTAACATAACAGTGACCTTGCTCCTCTTTGCAGGTGACTGTGGAGACCATGTAATAGTAATAAACACCAAACACATAGCGTTCTCTGGAAACAAATGGGAGCAGAAAGTCTACTCGTCGCACACAGGGTGAGTCCCCACGTTTTATTTTTCCCTTTTTCTCTTTTTATTCTACATTACCTGTTAAAAATGTAATATAAACAATGCCCTAGTAACCTCTTGTCACAATCCCTTATGTTGTGGTGCATTTGAGTCGTGTTGAGTCTATATTCGGGAGTTGGAGTTGTGAAAAGCTGTTAAACAGCTGAACTGTTTAAAAAATAAGAATTTGATTTTCCCTGCATGGAACTTCATGGATTTACATTAGACATTGGAGAGATGAGATGTTTTTTGTAACACTTTAAAGTGGCCAATAGTGAGGACAGCCTTTTCTTCTCAATTATCCTTTGAAAGCTGAAGATTATGAATTACCAATTATACCACAATTAATTCACACTGTTTAAGAGTAAGGAAACATTTCATTAGAAGTGCAGATATATAAAAAATTGCTCTTAAATGAATTGTGTTTAGTAGAGAATCTTATTCTTCCTAATGTCTGGTATCTGCATGCTTTTATTATTATACCTACATGCCTATGTATTTACTGTAAGTGCAATAGAGTGTGTTGGGGGTGTTAAAGCGATTGTCAACACAACAGAGACTTATCTTTTTTTTTCTAAAGGTATCCAGGTGGATTCAAACAACTCACAGCTGCCCAGTTACATCAGAAAGACCCACAAGCTGTAAGTCTCCCTCATTGGTTTCTTACCTTCAGAAAATCTACCAAATCACAGAAATGCCACAGCCTTCACACCGTACACTGTGGATTTCTGTTCTACTGTATGTAGGATTTTAACCCACATCCTGGGAGATTAGCATAATTTCTGTGTCTGCCACACGCTCTTTTCAGAGTAGCCACGTCATGGTTTGACATTTATCCCTTCCTTCATACTGGATGTGCTGATGGTACACGTCTATGTGAAGTGCAGAGGACAGGGATTAAACAGCAGTGGATTTACAGCTGAGGCGTTGGTGTTTGGTGAATCTCAGTATGAGAATGTCAGCTCAGGGATAATTCCTGCGGTTTTAGTTTGTTGCATATTTCACTGTGTTACAGGAATGGCAGAGTTTGACGTATTCCACCCAGATAAAACTAAACTTAGACCTGGTTGTGACCTAAAAACTGTATCTGGCAAACCACTTTGATAAATATCCAATATCATAATAATATTGCCATCCTAAGAGATAACTGGAATTGCACTCATACCTCCACCAACAGTCTGCTTCAATTCAATCAACCTGCACCAGATATCACTTCCCTAAATGTGCCAGATTTTCATGTAGAGCCATGAATTTTTCTCCAGGAAAATGTTGAAAAATACAAATTCTCGAAATATTAAAGAAAGTGGGCACGCCGCCTGTTTAATAGCGTCTTCCCTGACCTACACCACACCCTTCCTCTAAGCTTCGTCCTAATCCATTCGGTTAGTTTCTAATCATTTATATTTCAGTCAAACACAAACAAACATAGAAATTAATGCACAAATGGGCGGGGTGAAAACTCAACCTCCTTAAAAATCAGCCTGTTTATATCAGTTAGGTTTTACTCACTTATGGAGACACATTAGATGCAATTCAGTTCAAGAGCAAAAACCCACTCTTTCTTTCAATGTTAAAGATGATGGGAAAAAATCCCGAATCTGTCACCGGATCTGGATCTGGATGTGTTCTTCCCTGACTCTTACTGCAGCTCCCCTCCAAGTTTTGTGGAAACAAACACACAACCCAGCAACGAACAAATGGATTGGCAGTGTAAGGTCTGATGGGGAAAATACCAGAAAGGTCCTCATCTTACATTGGAACCACTAAAAGTAGCGGAATGACCTGAACTGGTGCCCGATCATTATTTTAGTAAACCAGGAGAGACGTGCACTCGGCTGCTGGCTCTTTGCTGCTGCAGGTTGAAGTTCAGCCTCTAACCGCAGATGTGTGTCCTGCTGGTGGTTTAGTTGAAGTGAATTGTGGAGGGTTGGAGTGAGAAATGGAATTTGACAGATGAAGAATTTGTCAGTGCCGTCTCTGTCCAGTATCTCAGTCCAACATATTTTCTGCCCAACAACAGCTCAGTCCAATATCTCAGTCCAAGTTCAAATTCACATCCTTAGCAGCCAGCCTCACATTGAGAAACAAACAAGGAAAATACAGGAGAACTTGTGTGAGGTCGCTGTAGATACTGTTTTACGAGAAACGGAGGAGTTGACTGTGTTCCAAACTTTCCAATGTGCTTCTTCTCACCAGATCGTGAAGTTGGCAGTTTACGGCATGCTGCCTAAGAATCTACAGCGTCGCACCATGATGCAGCGATTACACATCTTTCCTGAGGATGTAAGTCCAGGTTGTCTTTTCTCTCTCAGAACGGACAATGTACAGATACTTCCCTCTTCCAATCAAACTTCCAGGCTTATTAAATGTAATAATACACATAAAATGCATCACTGTTATTTTGCATAAAGAGGCTGAAACAGATGAGGCCAGTTTTATCTAATGCTCCCAACTTTCTCTCATGTCAAGGTTTTCATTATTTCAGGTGCTTCACCTTTTATAGTTAATTATCATTCACTAATATATAAACTGTTTTCGCTGTAGTAGAGCATTAGTTGGCACTTCATGTTTTCTTTTCCCAGCTGCTGTGGCTGTTTTAACTGCTGCACAATTCAGTTGGATATTAGCAAAGGGTCAAATAACTGTGTTGTGTTACTCAGTGGTGATGAAGCATAGAGTTATCAGCTGACTCATCAGTTCCCCTCACCTCCACCGAGCTTTTTGGCATCGTTTGGCTCATTGTTTGTGTTCAGAAGTCACAGTTTACAGTCGCGGTTCATTCCCACTGCTCCTTGTGTCCAGATGCTGCAGGCAGATGTTTTCAGCTTGCTCTGATAAACCAGCCACACGTACCCTGATCAGCACCAGATGACAAATGATAATTGTGGAGCCTTTAGCTGAGCTAAGAGCCAAGAGCCAGATATTTTTCAGGAACTGATAAAGAGGAAAAACAAACAGAGCTAACAGGAGAGTGAATATTGGACTAAAATGACAGAGACATGAAAACAAATGAAAGCTAATGTTGCTCTCTGACTAATGGATGTGTAACAAATCAGCTTTTTTTTTTTATCAAGGTTGTCTTTTATTTTCTGCAATCACAGGATGTTCCATTTCCCTCAGAAAGCCAAATCTTTGAATACAGTTTTTTGAAGATCATTCTTTAGGCATTCCTTTTATTGACAGGACAGTTTCAGAGAATAGGGAGGGGATTCAGCAATGGGCCGTGTCAGAGCCGAACCAATGGCTGCTGGAGGAGAACGGGGGCTTGAGTCTAAATTCAGTTCTGACTAGATTTATCTAAAATGTTACTTTTGAGGCATTTCTCAAAGTGTGTCGAACTTTGTCTTCTTAGTTAAAAGATTATTGTGAATAATGGTCTCTGTAGTATATAGACTTTAATTACTCAGTGGAATTAATTGTTGATTATTTTAAAGTTGCATTGGAAAGAACCGCCAGTGTCAAACATCACAGCTTCTGAAGTGAACTGAAACAAAAAAAGTACTAGACAGGCTCTTAATTAAATGAACGACAAGTCCAAAAGGAGCTGGATGTCATTTCTATCCACGTCACTCCATATAACTATCATGTTATTTTGGTCTGGACTGGTCTTGATATAAGAACTGATGTTCTCTAGTGTACATCTCTATATACAACCACCTGGACTTTCTGAGCCATGTGAAAAACTGCATCTGCAACTCAGAACAGTGTATATAGTGTAAAGCTTTGGGTAGATGTTGCAAGAGCGTATCCTTGAAACTATTTTATTCAGGACTCTTTGCTGGCTCCTTAATGAATCT
This sequence comes from Pleuronectes platessa, assembly GCF_947347685.1. Classification (NCBI taxonomy): domain Eukaryota; kingdom Metazoa; phylum Chordata; class Actinopteri; order Pleuronectiformes; family Pleuronectidae; genus Pleuronectes; species Pleuronectes platessa. The sequence continues at coordinate 15,446,508 of NC_070635.1, read as the reverse complement.
GTCGCCTCACATGCACCTTTAATGAATATTAATGAGAGGGACTATCTGTGAAGCTTGGAGAGTGATGGACTCTCTGTAGAATATTTTAGCTGCTTCTATTAATGGCGTAAATCTTAACATCTTAATGTCACCTCCTTTCAATTCTTTATTTCATCCATTTTCCTTTCTTCTTTAATCTGGTGTCCCGCCTCCTCTCCCCACCCCCCACCAGGAGCTGCCAGAGGACATCCGAGCCAACCTGACGGAGGAGCTACCTCAGCCCAGAAAGATCCCCAAGAAACTCAACGAGTACACGGAGGAGGAGATCGGCGCCTTCCCCAGGCTGTGGACACCGTACGTAGGAACACACACACGTCCAGTCTTCGCTCGAACACAACACACAAGTGAATGCAGACACCACACACAGCGCATGTGTAGGTGACACAGCGCAAAAACACAAATACAAGGGGAGATGAAACCACGGCACTCGCTGGATTAACTGGTGCCTCATTGTCTTTATTCTTGTCTCCATTGTCAAAGATCTTTTGGTGTTCATGCATTTAGTGTGTGTCGCATTAGGGCTAAACCTCTAGTTTTTATTTTAGTAATAGAATATTCTATCGATTATTCAATCAAGTAATCTGATAAAAAAAATACTTTTGCCATAGTAAATACCTATAGTAATACTAATTATGTCTTTCAACCTTCTTTTTTTAATTGCATGACTTCCAATAGACCTTTACTTTGGAATCCTTCCCCCATCCTTCTGCCCTTTGAATACCGTCATACACAGAGCCATGTTTTTGTATCTTGTACTAGCGAGGTACAGCCGATAGGGGGCGATGTTGAATTGAGCTCCATCTCACAGTGCTGCTTCTTGTTTCATCTTTGATGTTCCTCAACCTGCCTCCGTGATTCATTCTTGTTTGGAATAAAGCGGCTGGTCGGGCAGTTATCTATAAAAAATAAATGATGCGTTCAAATACTCTTTTAAGGCAGTAGAAAAAAGGTCTGAGATAAACATACATTTTCGTATTTTGTGTTTGGAAGAATTACAGGCTAAAAAATCCACAGATTATATAAAGACTCCAACAAAGTGTTGTTTTCATTTATTTGCCCTCTCAGATGTGATTCATTTGGATTTCAAAGACGTGACTATAGAGGAGAGTCACAGTAGTTGTCATGTCACTGATAATTAACCAGGACAGTGCAATCTTTATGTTAATGAATAGGGGGGGGGGGGGGGGGCACTCGCCCACTCCTCAGACCTCATCTGTGCTATAGAGCGCATTGTTTTCATCCTCTTATTGAGCAACGTATGCATGAATAGATCCAATTCAAAACCCACCCTGCCTGTTTTCACTTTCCCCGTGTGCAGGAGGAAAATAAGATGCAACATTCTTCATTATAACTACAGACACATGTGGCTGTGGTGTGAGTGATTGTCAGCCTACAAAGCGCGATTGTGAAGTGAGGCACAGACACTAAGGACGGTCTGTTGGAGTGTAGGCTCCTCACTCTTGGGAATCCACATCCTAGGGTTCAGAATTCACTGTTTATATCCAGTCATAGGATTTAATGTAATATACGACATGTTTCACCAAGTCTGCATTTTTTTTTATTTTTAAACATTAATTTATCTTCTCTCAAGCTTACATTTATTTAAATTTTTTGGTGGTATGCATAGTTTGTAATAACCCTGTGTGTTGTAGTGCTTTCTCAACAATATTAATTATTAGCACACACTAGTAAACCTACAAACAGGACCAACATGGAGCTGATAACTGAATCAACCTCTTAGCTCTGTAAGAATTCTTCTGAGTAAGCTCGGCTGTGAGAGAGACTATGGACACCTGCTGTCTCTGTCTGAGAGCTAACGTGATATATTGAGGTTAATTCTCTACTCGGCTACTTCACCTTATCCTCAATTATGTGGAAGTGTATGTAATTCTGGGATGCTGATATTCCTTCTTATCTGTCGTACGCGACATAAGACTTAAATTTGATTGATTATGGTCGTAAAATAGTCCTTAATTTAACTTGTTGAAACCCTGACATCACAGGCCGATCAGCTGCTTCTCTACAGAGGCTCTATTGTTCAACAGACCCCTTCTATCTGGTCCCCTGGTCTAGATGCTGTGCCAAACCTTTGAATGTAAATAATGAAATGTCACAAACGCATGTATGGAGAGTTGGCTGCTCCTCCACTCCCTAACTGTGTGTGTGTGTGTGTTGGTGTGTGTGGGAGAGCATCTTGTTATTTGACATAATCATATTCATGGCTTTTCTGAGTGAAGCGTTTGCTGGTTGCAGATTAGACTGACACTGTGACCCGCAGTTTGCTGTCATGATAAAGTCGTCCATGTTGCATTTCTCTGGACTCACACGTTGTAAACATCATTCCGAAGGGTCACCCGAGAGCCTGCTGCGATCCACCTGCTCAGCATTAGCATTCATCAATGTAGGGCGACATGATACATTCGATTTGAATTGGGACCTCGAGTCGATCCCTCAAATCTCATTTTTAAATGACAGCAAATCATCAGTTTGCATCATCAGGGTGATTTGCCACATGTAACCAAGAGCTGCCTTTGCTGTGGCAACGAATGGCAGAGCTTCTACACCATGTGGTGACCCGGGAGACGGGATAGCCCTGTAAACTGATCTAATGAGTGTGTCATTGGGAAATAAGAAGCAAAATGAGTCAGATAAATGATGACATGCCACTGCTGAGCGTTACTTAACACACTTAATCACTCATGTTTTACAGTCACCAGCACATTGTTGGTTGAACCTCAGTATTTATAGTGTGAGCGAGCGATAAATAAACACGACTCCGTTCCTGTTTGAAAAGTTTAATTTATGAGACAGCAGCAGGAAAAGGTTTATGATGTTGTGTTGGATCATATAGCCTAGTACATACTGCTTTGTTTATACTTGTCATTTACATAGTGAGAAGCAGGTTTCCTGGCTGTGTAAAGGCATTATGTTTTCCAAGAACACACATAATGCATTTATAACTAGAAGGGCAATCGGAGAGCATACACTTCTTCTAAGGTTAACTTGGTTCTGGCCCCTCCCCTCCACAAAATGTCATGTTAATCAGTTCAGCATTTTGCGAGTAATAAGCATACGCCAATAATACATAATCTCTTTGGGGGAGGCAAAAATATTAATAATAGAGAAAATCTTGCAAAGAAATGTGATTTGATTTGTGAAAAAAGATTTCTCCTAAAATTCTTCGTCCAACCTTTGGTCCGTCTTCCAGCTGCTTATCCTGGTTAGAGCCACTGACCTTCATCTGTGGAAGCTGTGGCTCAAACCTTTTACATATATAAAGTCTTAATTGAATTACTGACAGATTGTGACTGTTGGTGAGCTCGTAAAAAAAAAAAAAAATCGAGTAGTAAATTCAAGTGCTGCCTTATGGCTCACCTCACTTGGCAGCGTTAATATATTGCATTATCATTTTTAATGCTCTCTGTTGTAATTATATCAGTCTCCAGCTATGACCTCCCACTTAACAAGACTCTGAAACACAACCATGCAACTTTTTAATGTTTCTAAATGTGTCACATGTGAACGTGCTCTTTACGCTACATTAGATACATAATATGTTTGTATTCTAAATATAGCTAAAACGAATGCAGTCGTAGCAGACCCTTAATGAATGTTATCTACATGAAGGTTTAGTTTCATTACATCTGCCAAGGAGGTTAGTTTTCATCCGTCTGTTTGTCTGTCTGTCTGTTTGTTTGTTTGTTTGTATGTAAGAAGAATTGTATAAAAAACTACTTGGTGGATTACCACACTGGTGGAAGAATGGGTATGAGTCAACGTTTAGAATATAGGACAAGATGTTGAATATCCCTTCTATACAATTTAAGTCGACAACAACCAGTAGATGTTAGTGACCATCAGCGGATGTAGGAACCTGTCTTCAGTTGTGTTTTGGAAGATATGTCCGTGTATCAAATAACCCATACAACTTTGGTTTGGATGCACAATATATTTTGTTCCACTTTCTTTTTCCATTGCGAGATGTTCAACATTCTCTTTGATTTCTCAGAGAATAATTCGTGGATCTTGATTGAAATAGGGAGAATTCAGGGATATGATTTCGATGAGTGTGACATTCGGGGGCAGCTTGATTTAATTTAAGGGGACTGTTGGGCCTGGTTGGGGGGATACAGGACTACATTAGACTGCTAAGTGTGTGTAATCAGTCATCTAGGCTTAGAAACACCTTTGGTTTATACAATAATTACCAGGACATTAGGACAACAACATTTGGGCAATTTTCAAGTTCAGGAAGAAGCTTTTCACCCAAAATGAAGTGAAATAACTTTATAAATTCAGTGAAACTGCTGAATTCCTAGAGGTCTCTGATCCAGAGATTGTTGTTCTCACTCAGTTACTGTCCTCCGTGGTTGGGTGCCTTGAACAGATGTGTACAAAGCGTTCAGCATTGTCTGTGTATGTGTGCACAGTGATAAATGAGCCACTTCTTATTGTTTACTGATCCAATCTCCTCAGCCAATCAGTGCGCCTGCTCAGGCCTGTTACTGTGTGGTTGTCAAGGTCAAGCCAATCCTGGTTTATTTAAGAGACGGGCGTCCCTCTCACTCCGTCTTATTCATTTTACTGATCAAATATATATGTGTGTGTGAGAGGAGCCGGAGTGGAGGTCGTTCAGGGCGATAAAATCGTTGCCCTTTATTAAACACAGTTAATATTCTCTCAGAAAAACCTTGGAGCAGGAGGGAAATGTTATTATTTTTTGATGGTAAGATTATTGGACCCCCATCAACAACATAAACACACGGCTGTAGTTGATAACGAGGCGATTACACTTGATAATACTTTTTCTACTTTGTATCAAAACTAATATACAGCTCGCTGTGATAATATCTTTCCTCTGTAATCTCTGCTCGAAATTAAAGGGAAGAGACAAAAGGAGGATGCTGCGTCTGGTCTCATTTTGAAGAGAGAAAACGATAGGATCTGTCGTCTTTCTCATCCGTCACTTTCTCTCCATGTTCTTCCATGTAATTGCGTCTTTTGCAAGACTTTAATCCCCCCCCATACTAATGTGTTGTCCCATGTTTATTTTTCTCCACAGACCTCAAGACTACAAGATGAAATGAAATCAAAGCCGCCCGATGTGAGCAGAGCTGGAGATCTTCACATTAACGTCTCACTGGACACAACCAGTTTCCTCACATTTATTTAGAAAGGATAAATGACCAAAGCAGGACTCTGATAGTTAGATCCAAACATATAAACAAACTGATTTTCTCTGTTCAGGTGAATCATTTCACCAGCAGCAGGTCTGGCTTTTTTTTTGAAGAGCGACTGGACTTTACTAAATCGTAACATCAACACAAACATTTGTCACTTTTCTTGGTCTTCAGGCCTGAATAATCAGCCTGAGATTCCCCCAGTAGGCTCTGATCAGAGAAAGTCAGATTCTGTGGGTTTTTCTGTGATTATAGAACCATGAAATGGATCCGATGCTGCTTTTCGAAGTGTTGTGGCTTTTACAAGCAAACCCAATTAATGTGTTACCATGACAACATTCAGTCCTCTTTTTCGTTTTCATCACTGTGCTAAAGATTTCCATGTTGTTGTCGAATAAATATTGGTTCTTCTTATTTGCATTGTAAAATAGGCTAATAAACAATTTAATTAAAACGCCATTGTAATGTTTTTTAAACAAACAACCTAAAACACAATGTCGGAGTCTCATTACAGATTTATTGGTTATAAAAGCAAACAAAATACAAAATAAATAAGGGGCATGTTGGTGAAACACATTCCTTATTAAGACTGTGTCAGTTCCACAGTTTAAATATCCAAATAGACCGGGGCCAGTTCACAGCTGAACTTTTGCTTTAGTGCTTGTTTTTCCCAGGCTGCAGTGCAGGAGGGACAGAGGTGACACTGATGGTTTAGTCTTTTACTGGATCCAGGTGAGAAAACAGTTTCCACAGTGAACAGGCCCAACTTTGCATAAGAACAATAAACAAAGCAACACAAGACACAAACAACGTTGATTTGTCCCTTTTTATTCCCAACGAGTCTGACGATCAAAACCCAGAACAGACATAGTAACAGATATGGCTGGACAAAATGTAACGGGGGGGCAGATTTTCTCTGAATGAAAAATAATTTAAAAGAGATTTGTTTTCCACAGTGTTAAGGTAGATTAGCAGAAATTTGATGCTCTGTTTTTCATTTTACGTGGATTCACTCCCATAGTATTTCAGCCCAAATAAGCAAAACTCAACACAATACTGTAACGGAGAAATCACTTAAAAAAACCATTTCAATATTCCTTTAACACATTGAAATAAGCGATTGAAACATAATTCATCGTTTTATAAAAAGCAGCCTGTACAAATGTCGCCAGCCCAACATCCTCAAAGGTGTGGGTTGTAAAATAATATTTCTAGTTGCATGAAACCGAAACGAGATGCACGTGTCCAGTTACACACTCACTGATTGGCTCAAAGGAGACATGCGGCTTCACACAACAAAAAGACAAACCATGAAGGGTTGAGTCCTGGAATCAGATGTAAGATGGCAGGAATCACGTCTTACCTTTGCATTACCACTGGATGATGCTAACATAGATCAGGCACTTTTCGGACCCCGTGTTTTTACAGATATCGTACAAGAGTCCACAGAGCTATTTACACCGTCTCGCCTGCTGGAGAACCACACAGGGAGAGGGGGGGGGGCTTCTAACCCCAGGTTCAGGAGGGGGTCAGATGTGCATGTGTGGAGATACCATGTCATCTTCCAAAACTGAGAAGAAAAGGCTTTGAAAGGTTGAAGCTCAGGGTTTGCATGATTGAAACTAAGTTTTGAAGACATGGATAATGTTTTCATTGAGAAAAAAAAAAGCAAGGATCCCGTTTTTTTTTTTCAAGATTAGAGATGCAGGACAACAGGGCCAAAAATCATCAGTTTCACTATCTTGTCAAGGTGTGGGATACATTTTTGGAACACGATAAGTTAACAGACTGCTATAAGAGTGCAAGTGTACATTCGTTTAAAAATAAAGATTTGCCCTTTCAAAACTCAAGTCTCAACGTTTCAGTTTATCCAACGTACGTGCTCCAGTTTTCAGATCAGATCCATTTACAAGGTTCCAAACCTGGAGAACAAACTGTTGATTGTATTGGACAAACAAACTTGATTGAAGAGGAAAACTCAAATACAAAATAATGTTTTTTTTTTTCAGCCTATAAAAACATGCACAGCCTCAAAACTTAATTTCAACCCCAAAAAATTCTTTTGATCAGATCTCAAGCTTCAACCTTTCTTTTTGAGTTTTGGAACGTGGCATGACATGCATCCCATACATGTGTATGTCAGTGTTTCCGTGTGTGTGTGTATATAAGCGAGTATGTGTGTGTGTGTGTGTTGTGGTGTGCAGGGCTCAAGCACTTTAGGTGAGTCCATCCTTCCTTCTAAAGTCCTCCCTCCTTGCTCTCCTCCATGACTACGACGTCCCGTGAAAACCTCCTCACGACGCCCGGCGACCTCAGCTCCACATCCTCAGAGCGGGCGGGGCCCGAGTGGTACCCGCGGGGATCGTGCCCGGATGGGGGAGGCTGCTGGGGGTAGTACTGAGGGGGGTAAACACGATGGTAGTAGGGGTCCTGCTCTTCATCTTCTTCTCCCTCCTCCTCTTCGTCCTCGCCTCCTTGGTCGTTGTTGTAAGGGGGATTGTAGCCGGCGTGAGGCAGGGGTTGGACTGGGTGGTGGGAATAGGTGGGGTCAGTTTGAGGAGCACAGCAGGGAAGGGGAGCATGCACAGGTTGAAAATTGAACTACACAGCAGGTTTTAACTATTTGAAGCTGCTAAGGATTATTATCTTGTATCATTGACCTCGGGACGCTACGATAACATCCAAAAGATCGGCTTAGTAAGGAAGTCGGTTAATGAAATCAGAGGAACATTATGTCTTCATCACATAGTGTCCAGATGTGATCATTTCCCACAAATGAAAACATCACATCTGATTTGGGTTAGGGGTAAAATTTAGATTTCCAGCTTCCAGTATAAGAGATGCACAGATAGAAGAGGTTGGTTAGTGATGGGTGCAGCCGACCAGCATCAAAGCAATTCATCAGTATTTAGCTGAGATTAGCTTTGAGATGATTTGAGCTCGAAGCGGGGGGGGGGGAGAGGAAGCATTGTGTGCACCAGTATTTGTTGACAGATCTCCGGTGGTGCTCGTCCTCACAGCAGTGGATTGTTTGGGAAGTAAGCTCAGCCATTTTTGTCTCAAGAGGATGAAACAAACAGCTTAACGGCTCCATCAAGAAATTCCGCTGATGGTGGAAATCTATCATATTTTAATAGATGGGCTTAAAAGAAAAATCGTGTCTAAAAACTTGCATGTGAACCAAGCTTGATGTTACAGTTGCTAAACAATACTTTCTCTATTAAAAAGGAATAAACTATGATTCGCTGCCCTCAAAAATTCCTGATGATTTCACTACTGATATTTCACTAATGGGTGAAAATGAGAAAAAACCCACTGCTGCAGGGATTAGAGGGGCCAGGAGTTATTATCCATCCCAAGAATTATGGAGGTCTTGAGAGAATCATTGAATTTGTCATTTTTCAATCTGATGCACAGGCCACAGAGTGAGGGAGGGAAGGAGATGAGCACAGGAGGAGGAGGAGGAGGAGGAAGGTTGGAGAATGCTCCTCAGTAATCATTCCCATAGTCCTGTTGAACTTCAGTGAGGAAGATGAGGAGACGAAGGGAGGGGAACACAGGGAGTTGGGGGGGAAAAAAAGTCAGAGAGAAGATGTTACCTTATATCAGGAGAAATAAAAACCAACGACCCCAAAGAGTTAAACCTCTCAAAACCGCACTGACAGACACTTTTCCAGCTGTCGGGTTGTGGTTTTGGAGGTAGAAAAAATTATCTTGGACTCTGCGTCTCTCTCTTACAGGAGGAAAACACACAAACCGGGACCAATCCTCACAGAAGAGTCAGCACGGATAAATATAAAGACATTCATATAAAATGTTTGGGAAGAGGGAAAATGTGCCAGATCCCTATTTCTCTTTCTTTACAAGAGAAAGCTCAAATAGAGACTTCCAACACAGAAAACAGAAACACAAGAGTTTGTAGATCGTAAAGTTAACCGGGGAGAGCATGCCTTGAGAGAGCCAAACGCTGTGAGGGGATGTCTGCAGGAACAAACCACCACTGCACCGTTAAACCAGTAAATACTCAGTGAATGATCACGGTGCTTGGTTCCATGCACACATCACTAAAGCTTTGGAAGTTTGAAGGAATAACTCAGTTTGAGGTGTTTAGCTACTTAACAATCAGAGCAGGACAAGATCATAGATGAAGAAGAAACACCCAGTGGTGATTTGTCCATTTACTGTATTAAAGTGTATTTCTCCCACTTCTCTAAAAGAGGGAAAACACCCATTAATCTGCGCCCTATAAGGATGACCGGTCCAATTTAACCACATGTAGTGGTAATTAGTAAAAAAGTATTCTAACAGTGGGATTGAGAATAACATTTAACCTAATGCATGATCTGTATTTTCTAAGAACTTGGGAACAGAAATTCTGAAAGAATAAATGTTTTGATTTTGTAGGCATACAATTGTGTAGGATTGCTCTCTTGTATCAAAGGTTTCAAAGAAGGCGCTTCAGACTCAAATCGATAGTCCTGTCTCACAGGACGAAAAAAGAAATGAAAGATTGGTTTATTTATTCCATGTCTGAACACGAAGAGAGAACATCTATTTATCTTGGTCGTAGGAACATTGGGCCATACCTGCATATATACTTTAGATATTTGTTTTATCAGTGTGTATAGGGCTTTTTTATTATGACATTTTATACTCTATCATTAAGAAATAGTTAATGGTAGATCAAGGATGATTAGACCCTCAGTCTTACTCTCCGCAGTCACACCTGGGAAACACTTGCAGAAAGCATAAAGTAGACATAAAAGCTAAGTTTGTCTCACACTAGTTAAACAGGAAAACACATTAAGTTAAACACCTCACATCCCTTTCATTGTCACAAAGACAAACTAAACTAAATTAGCTGTGAAAGGAAGAAAATACACCAAATAGATTATTTAACAACGACAGTTTTTCAAGTTGTCAGAGAGGTCTTTCAGATTCCTTGCATCTTAAGTCATGAAATGAAATAACAATTATGGCTGGAATAAATGTATAGGAAATAAATCTACCCTGACGGATGAAGTAATGTCTCATCCATCAGCTACTTTTAGCACATGATACATCATCAGGGCGAAGTGTCAGGAGCTGTTAGATGTGCAATGTCCTTGTTGCAACGGCCCAAGACCAAATAGACATCAAGCTGCAAGGTCATCATCATTATGAATATTCAAAGATGCCGAGCGTGTGTGTGTGTGTCTGAGACAGTAAAGTGTATTAGATCTGAATGCAGACAAACATCTTTGGTCAGTGATGCAGTTAACTTCTTAATCCACAAGTGTGGACATGAATGTTTAAACTTCAGAGTGGAACAGCTATAAGAACCAGAGGAGTCCGAGGACTTTAAAGGAACAATCACTGTCTCAAGAGACGTCTGTCACAGTGAGAACAATGTTTGCTTTATTAGTTGGACTGTTTGAGCTGTTTGTGTTAATAAATGAGCAGATATAACAAAAGGAAAGATTTAATTATTTCTTCAGTAGTCAGTCCCTTTCAAGTAACTCTTCTCAAATCCTAAGATGACAGAATATAATTAATGCTCAGTTGCAAAAAGACAAATGAAAGGTATTAAAGAAAATAAACAATGTCTTCTTTTAAAGGTCTTACAATTTTGTGTTTTAGTTTTTCAGGGAAATCATCCAATCAAAATTGTAATCTTGTAAACGACTTTTCTCTGTCATAACTGACTGTGGAAGACGGAAAAGATTGAAGATGACAAGATTATCAAGGACGTGTGTCTCGTTCATCTCTGTGGCGCTAAATTAAAAATGAAAAAGTCTTTACACACCAAAGACTCCCCTGCTTTACTGAGAGAGAACTTTAGATTTAAAGATGTGTCCCACCTATATGGCCTCTGTTCCATCACAAACACATTTCAGTTTCATGTGGTTCAGTGTAACTTCATGAAAATGATGGAAGCTATGTCATTTTGTGAAGAAGCATTAATCACATATGATTCCACATACCTTGATGAAGAAAAAAAATCAAGAACAAGTTTGACTAACTCTGGTTAAACAGGAAAACACTTGTACGTTTCGGAATTATTCCCACGTATAACTATCATATATTATTAATTAATGAATTTGGCACTATTAATTTGTCTATAACAATAACTCTATAACTCCTCCTGTGGGCTAACAGAAAGACAATGAATGCAAACATAGTAAATAAAAAATATCTGTTCATGTAGTTGGAGGAGAAATTATAATTGTTGACAAATGCTGCACATTAAGAAACCCTTAAAGCTAATTAGTTGCTTTTAAGGGTATTTCTGTTTGATTTCATGTTTCCTCTTTTTTTTGTTTCCAACCTTTTTTAAGTTGTTTTTTCCCAATGTGCCAAATTTTGATAAACCCTCTTTTCAATCAATCAAATTTGATTTGTATAGCCCATATTCACAAATCACAATTTTTCTCATAGAGCTTTAACATGGTGTGTCATCCTCTGTCCTAAACCCTCAACAAGAGTAAGGAAAAACTACTAAAAACCCTTTTAACAGGGTAAAAATACATAGAAACCTCAGAGAGAGCCACATGTGAGGAATCCCTCTCCCAGGACGGACAGAAGTGCAATAGATGCCAAATGTAGGAAAACACATTAAGATTAAGGTTTTAGCAGCATTGATGAGGGTAAACATTTTGAAGGATAACTTCAATACTATATGTCAAGTAGTCCTGCTGCAATCATAGTCTATGGTCAGCAGCCAGCAAGATCATGATCCGCCATCCAGATTTGATCGGTTTTGAACCTGTTATATAATGAATTTGCTTACAGCTTTGAAATGCTAAGTTATGAGGGTTAAAGTTGACGATGACGGTTTCTTACCTCCAACGTTGTATCCCAGACAAGAGTTCTGGTCACAGTATCCTGGCGACCCGGCTGGTCCGGTGCCACCAGGATTCCCCGGCCTCCCATTTGTCCCAGGGTTGCCGGGCCGTCCGGGCGGACCCTGGCTGCCTGTGCGTCCTTCCCCCGGCAGGCCTGAGGACGAAGGTGAAGTCCGGGTTAAATGGACGGGCGAGCTCAGAGAATCACGTCATCAATGAACATTTGATTAAACGACACCGGCAGTGCAGTGATGGGATCACGGGTGACAGAGGAAGAGGGGGAAAGTAAAATGAGAAAGTGGCTGCGAGGTTTGATGCTGTCACTGCACTATCACCTCCTCAATCTCCTCTAAATCCCCCGCTCGGCTGCTGCAACAACATGACACAATATATTAGGGGGCAGCAAATGTTCGCTTGTCATTTCTGGATCAGGGAGATGATAGTGAACGTCCCGAGGGCAGGCGCAGGAATAACACTTCTGAGCTGAAATTTTGCCGGAGGCTCCTGTTTCCTGTTTACACAGACGCACCTCAGCCGTCAGCAGAAACATGAAATATTTAAAAAATAAATGTTGAAGGGACGTTTCATTTGCCAAGTGCTAAAATTGTCACCCCACTAATATTCCAGAAAAACAGGACAGATGAAGACAGACATCCTCTCCGCTGCACCTTTCTCTCAGAAAACATTTCCTCTCCTGTACGTTGAAGTTTGGTGGATTTTTTCTTACAGTTATCGGATCACAGAAAAGTTTCCAGGGAGTTCTGTCAGCTTGTTCTCTGAGTATTGATCGCACAACAGTAAACAGAAAATCCCAGGCCTGAGGGCGACATATTTTCATAACACAAACTCAAACTCCACACAGCACACCGAGAAATCAATACAGAGAATTTTATTCCCCGTCCAAAACGTCTGCCTGCTTCTCCCTGTCGAGGCTCGACAGAGAATAAACCCCAAACAGATTAGTTCTCTGTGCTATTTGATTCCATTGTTTAAATATTGAAAACTAATTTTACTTTGGTTCAGAGGGAATATAATGAAAGCCGTTATACAAACAGCAGCTGCATTGGGTCACAGGCTGAAAACACCATAGAATATCATGTATTAATGTAGCTACAGCACCTCCACATGTTATCTGAGTGCAGAGGCTGGATTCAGTCTGTTGTGCTCTGACGAGTGTGTGTGTGTGTGTGTGTGTGTTAGTGTTTGTATCTTACCTGGAGGTCCGGGTGGTCCTCGAGGTCCCTGACTCCCAACACCTGGACTCCCCCTCTCCCCCTTCTCTCCTGACAGACCTACAGACACACACAGTTAGAAAACAGCCATATTTAGTCACATCTCACTTTGGACATTTCTTGGTGAACACAGGTCCATGAGGCTTCACTAGGAGTCTGCCAACGTTAATGATTCTCCCGGCAGAGGAAGGGGAACGAAATACATTTACCTCAGTACTGTACTTTTGAACTAAGCAAGGATTGTTGTGTATTTCATTTCATACCTTTACTCAATCTTGCAGTAATTGTACATTAACTGTACTAATGTGATTGCTATAGTTAAGCTACTTTTCAGATTAAGCTGAATAATATATGTATAATGGCCAAAAATGATATCAGGATACAAATATTCATGTATCAATATTATTAATTATGTAACATAATTTTTTTTTAAAAGTTTAAATAAGGTAGTTGTTGTGGTTTTAAACGCAGAGAATGGCAAACACTTTTTAACATTTAACAAATCTGAGGTAGCTCGTTTATGTGTTATAGCTCCTCAATGTGCTCAATACATAACCATTATATCGATATATAGTGAACTTTTGTTATATTGATATTGATGAGAATTTAATTGCAGAATTGTAATGCCTAGTTTTAGTATTAACATTGAATAAATTAATATATCTCAATACATTTGTCAGAGACTATTTTCCTGCAGAATAAGAGCTTTTGTTTCTGTATCTTTTCATTGTTGTAAACATTTACTTTGCTAAACCATCTGCAGACTCTTCCACCACAGTTCTACGTCAGTGTTGCATTATGAAATATAATATAATGTATGATAAACCCACACACACTCTTTTTCACTCTAATATGAACGAACCACAACTGCGATCTGCAGATTTTCTGTTCTGTGCGTTTATGTCCGTTTTAATCAACTTCATCGATAAAGAGGAAGAAAGGACAATTAACCAGAGAGAAAATATGTTACATTACCTCTAATAAAAGTGTATTCTCTACAGTGTCAGCTTAGCCTTGTGGTATTCTCTCTCCATAGTTTCTCTCTGAGCTATGCAATATTAAGTTTAACATGGTTTTCTTTATGTCAACGCTGGTTTCTTTCGTTGGGCCTGAGCACAGCTTTCTACCTAAATGTGTGTGTCTATCCTACATAACATCTGTGATAATAACATGTCTACGTTTTATAAGCCATCCATCTTATGTAATATTTGTCCTACTCTGGTTTCATTTCAGCCTGTAAAAAAAGTGATATATCTGTGTGCGTGTTTGTGTGTGTGTGTGTGTGTGTGTCTGTGTGTGGTGTCTGCGGCTCCAGATAATAAATGTTATTGGAGAGAATCAAAGGTCTGACTTGTGGAGGAGGACGTAACCGCTGGACATTTCCTGACAGAAGTTCTGCTGCTCTGCTCTCCTCGCCCTGTGTGTGTGTGTGTGTGTGTGCAGGCTCACTCAGACTGTGGTTCTTCAGTGTGGGCTGCATGTTTTAGTGATGAAGCCTCATAAAGGCTGGTTCTTTTCTAAGGACTCATGGCAGAGGAATGACTTAATGGATGTCGGAGTTATTGTCTTCTGGTTTGGACTGAAGCTTGTGGGAGTTTGTGTGGTGAGATCAGGCTGCACCGTGAAATACACCAAACAAGCAGGTACACACTGAAGATCCAACTGGAGAAATACACTATTTCTTTTCAAAGTAAAAGCCCTATAGCAGACAGTGATTTCCATTATAACGCTAAATAATATTAGAAATAATTTGGGGCAGATAATTATACAACTAAATGTAGACATCATAATCAAAGTTGCTTCAGAACCAGAGATACGTTTTTTTAAATGTATTTCACAAATTCATCTTCCTCATCCAAACCATAGTATCTATATTTCCTAAAGGATTTTTACACAATAAAAAAAAAACACAAGCTCACCGCAGTTTACTTTGCATAAGCCCTAGATTGTCTCTCCTCCTAGTTATGGTGACTTGTGTGAGACGGATGGACTTTGATCATTGTATAGAAAATTAGAGGGAAAATAAGATATAAATATAAGGTTGTAAAAAACGTCTCCCTCTCACCTCTCTCTCCTGCTCGTCCACTCTGACCATTGGAACCAGGGAAGCCTGGTCTGCCGGGCGATCCTTGCTCTCCCTGGGGCCCCGGGGTGCCTCTCCTACCCTGCTCCCCTGGTGGTCCTGGAACTGTTCGGATGGAGACCGCCGACTGGGCGGGGATCTGGTTCAGTACGGAGTTATAGCGAGACAAATGGCCTGCAAGAGATGGAAGCATAGGTTTGAAAGTATTCAGATTAAGATGATGCTTTTGGTGTGTTTTTTTTAAACGACAAAAGTATATGTATAATTGCTTGTGTGAATGTTTAAATAGAAGCGATTACTCACTCTGGATGAGCTGTTCACACACTTGTCGTGCGATGGCGCGGACAGCAGCCTGGGATTGCACATCTCCCTTAGGAAGAACAACAAACACACACACAGTTCTTGAGATGTGACAACACACAACCACACAGTAGATTGATTCCACTTTTACTGTTAGAGCGACCACAGGAACATTAACTTCAAGACCAGAGGTTGATAAATTAGTGGGCGTGTGTTTTGTGGGTGTTTTAATGAGCGTACTGCACCTTTATTCCACACTCTGACGTCCCATTATATAAATAGGACAGAACAGATCACTGAGAGTATCTATGAGTCACACAACTATATTATACAATATACAACTAAGTTTCATTATATAAATATCTGGGAAAAGCTGTTGACTCTGACAGTGGCTCCACTGATCAATGGTGTGTTTCTAGATAAAACGTCTACATTTTATTACAGCTGAAATTAGCCGTAGGAAAGTGTCAACATATCAAACTGAACTGCTGGAGTTTTCATTTTTATTTGACATTGTTACGGCCAATTCTTGTTTCAACTTTAAAGGGACATGTCACCAATATGGTAAAGTACTGGAAACTATCATATTGTCTGTATGGGCATCTATCCTCTATTTTTACAACAAATGAGACCATAACGTACAAAATTAACATTATGTTGTATTGAAGAAGACTTTAAACTAGATATAGAGACCATGCACTTCTGTTAACTGACGGTGGAGTCGCCCTCTGTTGGTCATTCCAGAGAGTAAAGGTTTGCCTCACTTTCTGGACCTGTAGTCTAATTTTACATTCAGTCTTTGGTTCCGCTCACTTTCCGAAGGGTTAATTAGCGACCGTTAATTGTGAATATGACAGTAAATGTCAGTGATTAACTGGTGACCTGTCAATCCCTTGTGACCCAGTATGAATGTCTGTATGACACACTGGTGGTGATTCCTCAGGTTGAACCTTACTTGATATTTAATTTAGGATCTACTGAAATTAAATTTTAATCTAAGATGATAACTAAACTGGTTTCTTACGTTTGGACTCTGTATTGAAATTGAAACTGGTTCTTAAATCAATGAAAAGAGCTTTTCAAAGAGCTGAATTGAAGTTAAGATGCAATATGGGAAATGTAGGATCCAAGAAAATGAAGGTTTGAACCACTGTCACTTTGATTTTGAGACTTTTGTTTTTTATACAGATTTTAATCCCTTTCATTTTCATCCTTTTAACTAATTGTTTTGAATTGTGCTTTTAGACTTTGAGTTTATTACACAGCACCTTGAATCTTATGATCTGTGGTTTATAAATAAAATTGCTTTGCCTTGTGTTTAGAGCTGCCTTGGTCTCAACTCTAATATAAGATGTATGAATTTTAACATTATAAGAGTACAAATGCTTTAATCAAAGCGGCCTCGCTGCTTCGTGAGGTTTATAGTGTTTATAATGAATTCAACAGCTGGCAGCCTCCTCTTCTGCTATGTAGTAATCATCACCATTCAGTCGTTTGATGTGACTGTGTACACAAATTCATTAAGAATAAATTCTTTATCATAAATGTTTACTTTACCCCTGTTCAGTTATTGCTGTATAAAACACCAAAGCTTAATTCAAAGCCAAACAACCCCACACGAATTGTATGACACAGACTTTCTTGTTGAGCTCTGCACCAAAAACAAACTGCAGAGAGGTACGAACGTCCCCATTAGTTGATAAAAATGTAGCCGAATCAGAAATTACAGGTTTGATTCAAGCTGGCAAGTTGCTCGACTCTGGAGCTCCTCGCGAAGCTACTGTGTCAGCAAAAAATCACTGCAGCAAATTTGAACCGTGAACACTGATTTGATTTGGTTTGCTCTAATCGAGGCTAAGGGAGAGAAATAAAGTGAAGGTTTGTGCAAGAGACAAACGGGAAACAGTAAATGTGTTCTGCAGCGTAATTGGGTTCCTTCAAAACAAGGGTGCGGAGCATTAGTGAGAAATTGCCGGTGATCTACTCCGGCAAAATAACGATATTTTCACGGCAAAATGAAGCCGTGAAACCTGATTTGCTCTAAACACAGCATTTGAGGTGTGTGTGTGGGTGAGTGGAAGGACTTACTCTTTCTCCCTTATCGCCTTTGGTACCAGCAGTACCCTGGAACATAAAAGCACAGGAGGAGAACAAACATTGGACTGGGATGTGTACTCAGAAACAGCCCTATTCATCTCTCTTTCCCTCTCTCCTTTAATGCCCCCACCCCATTATTAGGGCCCAAGCACTGACAGGCACTGACAGACAGTGAGGCCCTAATGAAAGGATTCTTAAAAAAAATTTCAGGCAAATTAATTGGCTTTTTGAGGGCTTTAACACGCTCAAATTCTTACCAAAATTCGCAGAAAATTAGAAAGTGGTGTAAATTTACATATTCTGGAGGAATTTTTAATGGGCGTGGCAAAAAGGCTCAACGGAGCCCAGCCGAGACCCCCGGAACGTGTTCAGAACTTGCAACTGCTTGATGACACTCTCCCTGGGTTAGAGTGTAAACGAGTCCTGGGACTTGATGTGAGTAATATTCAGACTATGCTCTAACATGTGAACAGGAACATGAGAGACTATCCCCTAGCAACTCATATAAACATCATAATGTCAATAATGTCTTAAAGAATCCAATCAATAGTCAGATTATTGGTGTCCATGTCAATGTAGATCATCATTATGTCTTGTGTCATTCTTAAATAAACATATTATAATTTATTCATGTATTTCATGTATTGTGGAATATTTGTTCAAGTCAGGAGCTGTTAACTTGTTGGGCTTTCTAATTTATTTCTTTGAAATGTCTATGTGCTTTGGCCTTTGAACCACTCCCCTTGTAAAATTAATAATAGTTTACACAGTTAAACTGGAGCCAGTCGGGCTCATATGATTTAAGTGGTCGTACAAAGGCGTTTTGTTGATCTGTTCAAGAAAGTAGTTTTTGTCCTGAGTGGCAAATCATAATTTTAGTTTACTTTGTGTCTCTACACACACACACTCTAGATCTACTCTGATCCAACAGCTGAAGAAACTAAGTGCTGCTAAATTTTGACAATGCGCGTCCAGGTTCTTTTGCATCAGGCCCATAGCTGGTGTATGCCCACAATCCGAGTCTGTGTGTGTGTCCCCGGATGGGCTCTACTCTCTACTGCTGCCAAGGCTGTAAAGCACACACATGCATATCTGATCACAACACACACTCAAAACCCAGCCAAGCACATAAAGCCTGTGAATGCATATAACTGTGTAATGCAATGTAATCCGCAGGCAAATAAAAGGCAAAAATGTCCTGGCCACAGAAGCATGTGTCGATATGATGAATATCAGTTTGATGTTACAGCTTTTGAATAAAGGCCTGTTTATCTTGGAGGGACACGTCCTTGACCACTGGCTGACCGGCTGCGTTCATGTGTGAGTGTATAGGGATAGAGGAAATGTGTGAGCAGACCTGGCGTATCACATGCATTATATTGCAGCCTGTGTCAGAATTTGACACAGCTATTGAAGTGGAGCGGAGGTCTCCACAATAAACGTCTCCCGGATCTCATAAATGTCTTCTGTCTTACTAGGGCAACATGGAAAAACTGAATTTAACTTTGTTGGAGCCAAAACAAGTATCAAGACATAGGACACTATCTCTCTCCGTCTCTCTCTCTCTCTCTGAAAACGAAAATCTGATTTAATTTGTTATTCTATCAAATTAATGTTCCCACCGTGCCCTGTAGCTGTCGTCTGCCCAAAGTGAAGTAGATTTTTTCTCAATCAAGATGTTTTAAAGTTTAAAACATCAACTCTCCACAGAGTGTTTATCATGACTTTGCTCTTGCACGGCGCTTCAGGGTAGAATGATAAAACAGTTCAAAAAGGTAACTGGCAAACACGGGGCTGCTCACTACCAAGTCAAGCAAATAAATAAATAAAAAGCTGGTTGAATCACTGGAAAGAACTTTTGGAGGAAGCAGTACTTTGTCTGGGTTGGACC
Organism: Pleuronectes platessa; assembly: GCF_947347685.1. Taxonomy (NCBI): domain Eukaryota; kingdom Metazoa; phylum Chordata; class Actinopteri; order Pleuronectiformes; family Pleuronectidae; genus Pleuronectes; species Pleuronectes platessa. The sequence continues at coordinate 15,426,862 of NC_070635.1, read as the reverse complement.
TACACCCAGGACACCACAGAGTGCGATGACAAGCTGATGAACCTGTGGTTCCAGCTGTAAATACAGAGGTATGCACATCTGGTGACAACTGCTGTGAGTTTTGGAAAAGTGTGGGTCAATGAAACAGCAGCTTCAACTTGAAATTTATAATCCAAACGTCTAATGAAGGTTGGTTGGTGTGACATCTGTCTCATCTGGCTCCTCGAGACTTTGACAACTTGGATCAGTCGACTAAAGAGTTTAGACATTCTGTACAAAACACCAAACATAAATTCTAATTCGCATTATGAACTATAATGAACTATTTCACTACATTTCCAGATGCATCATGTCTTTCCTGAAAGAGAAGAGTTTTAGATGCCACACATTAGGTTGTGCTCCTGCAACTTTGAATCTTTCTTTATATCCCATTTCTTCTTCAGTGGATTAAACTCCCTGTCCTTGCACACATTTTCTCAGTGAAGTATCCACAAGGTTGCCTCGGGTCAGCTGGAACACGATGAAGCAAAATGAAATATTTCCCCGCAGATTTAAATGGCTGCTTTTTCTGATAAGACCCTCTTGTTTAAGCATTACAAACATTATCTTGCAGCAGCGACCAGGCAAAGGGTTACAGAGGTTACAACGGGACCTGAATCAGCAACTCGATGCTGAGGTTAGAAAAGTTCGAAACCAAAAAAAGTTGATCAGGAGATTAAAACTTCAGACTGTTTGTGTTGTAGCTCCATGTGCATACATTCATACGAGGCATCTGTGTCTGTCGACGTTTTGGAGATGAGGCAGATGTGATCTGTCATTGGTTTTGTGAGTGTGTTTCTGTCAGGGCGTGGGTTGGTGGAGAGAGAGTGTCGGTTAGTGATTTATCGCTCCCCCTCTCTGAGCCAAACTTTGCTGCCGGCCTGCAGAGCTGACCTGAGACTAGATTACCTGTCACCAACGTCACAGCATCATCTGTTCCTGTTAGCATTACACAAGGCTTGGAATGCAACATCTCCTCCATCCTTCTCCCGGCTTGTGTTGTGTCACTTGCACATCTTTCTTCTTCTTCTTCTTTTTGCAGAACTGAGCCAAACATGACTCACTGCACTTTTACAATTAAAGTTTAAACCTCAACAGATCGTCCTATTATAATTGTGGCACGTTGTTGTTGTTGTACAGTGTGAATGCACACTGCAGGCTGTCTGTGTCTGATGGATGGTGCATAAAATAAATCACATTGACTTTTGACCTTGCATGAAGCATTTAATCTCTACTTCTACTGCAACTCTCAAAACACACCCATGCTGACATTCTGCACACTCACACAACTGATACTTCAGTCAGCTACATGTGGTTTCCCCCCTGAATTCCTCATAAGCTCGGTGAAGCACATTAACACACGTTTACCGTGCAAACTTTGGTATAAACCTTGTGTTTGCATTACTCACACTTCAATACTTTGGCTCACCTGGAAATATAGTACATGGAGATTAACACAACGTGGCTGCACACAGAGGACCCCATAGGCTGCCCAACCTATTATTATGTATATATTTATGTATATAACATATATCATGTACACATCAATGAAATAAAGAATGAACAAAAATGAAAATCAAATATGTCTTTTGTCGATTAATATGCCCAACATTACTGTGTGTCCCACATTATTAATTATTAGCTCTCACCTTATGAACTAAGATTTGACTTTTGGATCATCTACAGACATCAGATAACTTATGAGTAAATGATAGCTGTTAGGGTTAGTGTGTGTGATTTGAGTCCAACACTAACAGGTTGGTTGCAGTTCCAGAGAATAGAGCTCAGGAAGTGTAACAGGGCAAGGAGGAGAAAAACAAACATCTGCAAAAGTACGAGGTCCTTGTCAGTTTTGGAATCGAACCACAGTGTTGTTTATATTTAAACAAAGCTGCGGCTCTGATGTTGCTGTTCCTGCTCTGTAAGTGCAGGGAGGCGTGATGAGAGAAAAACATCCAAAGAGGAGAAATCGGAAGGAAGAGGAGGAAGTGATGAAGAGGTCATGCCCTCCTCGTTTCATCGTTAATTTGGATATGTGGTGTCAAAGTCTCCTGAGCAGATTCACACTGATAAAGTGTCGGAGGAGTTAACAAGCTTCATTTCAACAGAACAAAACAAACATGCCTTTCAATCTCCTGACCCTTTTTGTGCGAAGGTTAGTTAATGTGGTTCAGATCAGGTCATGGTAATAAAACAGTGTCAGCCCACACAGCAAAATAATAGTGCGTGTATTGCAACTGAGTTTGTGTCTCACACAAATTATATGCACATTCTATACATAAATCTTAGCAAAATAAAAGAGAAAAAAAAACACTCACAGGAACCCCTTGCTCTCCTTGGGACCCGGCTGATCCAGCTGATCCTGGAGGCCCAGGTGCACCCGGGGCTCCCTGAGAGAAAGAGACAGAGATGGAAGAGGAGCAGCAGGATCAGTAAGTGTGAGGATGAGCTGCCAAGAAAATGACGCTGAGAAAAAAAAAAGGACTTACAACGGGTCCAGAAGGTCCTTGTCGTCCTTGTGTTCCAATATTTCCTGGAAGACCCTGAAAGGGCAGGAGAGAAATAAACAACATTAATAAAATGTTAGTTTGTGCACTTTCCTAAGTCTAGGTGGAATTTTGTTATGGACAAACCCTTTCCGAGAGGCGCCTGGGGGATTTCTCACAGGTCTCCAGACTAAACCAACACTAACGATGTTATTTTGTGATGCAATTAACATCCAGACTTCTGACGGAAACCAAACTCAGCAGCTGTTGCATCTGCTTCTTCTACTGGTGTATGTCACACCTCCCATCCGCCAGCACCTGCCCTGAATCAAATGTTTGACTGTGCGAGACACAGCAGCTTCTTCCTGACTGTACGGATCTTCACTGTAAGACTGTTGACTGATTCTCTGAGTCTGAGTCGCCTCAAGGTGAGTTAAACCCTCAACCACTAATTTAATGTCTTCTCCATGATGCTATGAAAAAGAAATATCAGCTTTCACTCCAGAAGCACATATTACAATTCTATGGGCCACTTGTATGGCATAACAACGTGATCATGATATTTCATAACGTCTTTATATTTACAGGCCATTCAGATTGAACAAATTCATTGATATTAACACAAAGTTTGGAAACAGATCTCAGCATAAGATTGTTCTGGAAAACCGTTTAACTTGAGCTTCAGCTAATCCTGTTTGCTCGGATGTCTGTCGCACTTTGTGGTCACATATTGAGGCTGATACTTTTCAACATAGACACTTCTCATATGGTTCCTGTGAGGGAAGAAGTCATCATAAATTATAAACAACAAAAGGACGTAGGAATCAACATGTGATGGCACTGATGGACAAGATGAAGATGTAGAAGGTGGAACTAAAATGACCATCCTGCAGCTGCATGCCCTCAGACAACCAGTTCAGTTTCACTCCAGGACCTTATCAGTTCATCTTTGAGTAACATTGAGCCTTAAACATAATACCTCCGGCCCCTGGCTTCTGCCACAAGCTGCAGTTTGCTCTTTGCTTCCTTAGCATGCATACTGGATGTGTGTTAAGTCCTGCTTATACAGTTAGTCATCCCATTCAGTAAACAAAAGAGGGATGACATACTGTATCTCTGAGGGGAATTCATCTGGTGTTACATCATAGCTCTCGCCAAAGCAGCTTTGTTAAATTCTCTTGGGAAGCTTTACCTTCCAAATAAATACAACAAGAGTAAGTGTTTGACTGCACAACAAAAAATCGACATTCTTCACACACTAACATAAACATGAGCTCCTCTGAAACCCTCAGCCACATCAAAATCCTCCTCGAGGGGAGTCACTCTGGAGTCACACAGTAAACACTCACTGTGGTCGACCAGAGGCCTGAGCTCGTACCAACACTCACGTCAGACACGTTTTACTTTGAAATCCTCTCAGACCGAGCAGAGGCACGTCTGGAACAAGCATCGCCAGAATCCTAACACAGAATAAAGGTCACAAAATTCCCTACAGTGAGGCAAACAAGCATTTGATGTGGTACTGGGACATGACTTGGACTGTTGTCACACAATAAACACTCCAGTAAATCACAATAAAAGCTCAAGTTGTGGACGTATTTGTGACACAGTTTATGGATCCACAGCTGGAGCATCATGCAATGTCAAAACAGCCACACGCAAACTATATTATATTAAAATCCAGACTTTTTTAAACTTTTTTTTTTCATTCGAGGTTCGAATAAGAAGATCATTCTCTCAGCTTCTCTCACAGGAGTCTGGCTCATGAAAATGCATTGCTGCCGTTACATTTTTCCAAACTGAGCAGCATCAGGTTTATGGTCTGACCTGTGGTCTCGGAAATTGGGGCGAGGCTAATCTAATTCAGAGTTTTGTATGCACGCCGAAACAGCCGGTAACAGTGTGCAGGTTCTCTCTGTGTGACCTCTATTCAGAGAAACTGCACTTTTTTATACGTATACCAAACTTTCTTTGCAAAGGGCTTTGAGCTGGGCTTGGAAGCTCAGGTACAAATGAGATGTGAACTGTACCTGCTCAGTGTTGGATGATTTACTAATCAGCATATGTCTACTAGTTTTTACCAGCCTGGATTCATGAACAAAACCAAGATCTATTCAGCTGAGACAGCTTTGCAATGCAGGCATCAATGACAATTTTTTCCCTTGATGTAGTTCTCGTGTCTAAGGTCTGAAATAAAGCCCAAATCCACAGTAAAGTGAAAACACTGCTCCAGAAGCTCCTGAAACGCTACATCAGGACTCCACAGGATGCTTCATGTGTCCCCATGATGCTACTACAATCGAATAATGCACTAACCCCCCAATCACAAAGCCAGGTAAAGCCAGAGCAGAGGTCGAGGCGGTTGACCAATCACAACAGAGTGTGAGAGAAGTTATGCGTTTTCTAAACCTTTAAATAAAAAATTGAAAATATCAAAGTGAATATGTCTTCTTTGAGTGTGATGTGAGCAAATTAAGTTTGAGATAATTACTGCTGCTGTACAATCTTTTTTTTCTTTTTTTTTTACTCTTTTTTTATTGCTTGTATACACCTCACAAAACGTTTTATACTGTGTGTGCGTGAGTTACTACGAATCACGGGGATATCTGTGTTCTCTTTTCCCTCTTCTACAAATCACTTGACACAGATGAGTGATTAGGATAAATTCCCATCAAGCAGCAGGGATTTTTAAAGACGCTTCTTCTTGTTCATAATTACTGTTCAGTGGGATACATTCTACTTTCTAGAACGCTGTCAATAAAACAGCAATAGCTGTGGCATTGATAACTTCTTATCAGGCTTCACTGCAGCGCCCTCCGTTCTGTTCCAGCGCATACAGTGAGAATAATCACTTTAGTGTGACTGCACCGCCGGAGGCATCAGTGTGTGACACTGCAGTTAATTCTGCAGAAACAAAAGCACTGATTTGAGATGTTTCCTCACTTGTATGGAAGATAAATTATAATAAGTTCTCTGTGATTCTATAAAACACGACCATTGTATTTTCTATATTCGCCTCCACACTGTTAAAAAATATAATAAACACAACTGATCTGTAGCATTGTGAGTATGAATATGGGAGGCTGTGTTATAATCAGTGGTGAGAAGAGGACGTCAATTGCTCCTTGATTAGTAATTCCTACATGATTACTCTCGATAATTACAAGCCCTGCATCAAGTTAAACGGTGCAGTCGGCTAATATGAGAATTCCAACATGACTGTATTCAGTTAAATAAAGATCAAGGCTTGATTTAAGAAATTGTATTTGAATAGTGCTTCTAAAATAAATGATTTAGTTGGTCACATTTTTGCTTTGGTTTATCTTATCAGAGGATCTGAGAGCACAATGTTTCAAAATGATGTGTGAATGTTAGAAAATCTAAAAATAATAAAGGTCAGCTTCAGGTTGATGGGATTCAGTTCGCTTTTTCATCTTTATCTGTTAAATAACAGTTAAAAATAAGGAAGAGTTTGGAAAGAGTTTATCAAATTAATTAAATAGCAATTAATTAGCACAGAAGACATATTGTTTTCTCTACATTTACAAGTCTGCTGTGACTTTTTAAATCAAACTTGGAAATCTTCCCATTGACTCAATACATTCGTTATTCTTAGAGCCAGCCTGTAGTGACTATGAAGGCAAATTGAAATCCTTTTTTTAGAAAACTCTGCAGTGGCTTCCATCTCCTCTGTTCAGATCCTTTAATAAAGGTAACATGCACTTTTTGATGGGACTGCAGTAGTTCAACGTGAGCCTGTGTACATCCTGTGATTTGGAGTGAGAAGAAAAGGGATGGTGTGTTGGGCACTCAAATAAATGTAAGTGGTAAAATGGTTTGTATTTCTAAAACGCTTTACCAGGTTATTGACCACTCATAGCGCTTTTCAAATCAAGTCCTTTTCAGCCATTCACACACACAATCATACAGCGATTCTATACGCAGGGCTTTTTCTATTACACACCATTCATACACTGTCAGCATGGCCGCCAGGGTCCAGTATCTTCGCCAAGGACACCTGGGAAAGCAGACTGGAGGAACAAGGGATGGAGACAGCGACCTTCTGGTCAGTGGAGGACTCTCTACCTCCTATCACCCGTCAGTATTTCGGGGGAAGCAACACAAACTAACTCACCAGTAAACATAGATCAGGTATGAATTTAAAAGTCCTAGAAAGGTCAAAAGAATTAAACAAGTGCATGGCTACACTTTAGTTTAAACCCTGACAGGGCTTAATACCAAATTCGCTGACTACAGACTGATGACATAGAGGGAGTGAGCAACACTATCACTCATACTACATATGGAACAGCTCCTGATCCTGAAGGGAAACGTATTTGAGATGGCTTTTTAGCCAAATTGGGATGTAAGGTTCAGGTTGAAAAATACCAGAATAAACCTTTAAGCTGGACGTCAATTAGAAAGTCAGTAGCTGCTATAGGTACCTTTAAGACACCAAAGTAAAATTCGAGTTACGTCTTTCCCTTCGAGTTCAAACCTGTCTAGCACTGTGAGAAGAAACCAACCAATCTGAATACAAGCATTCTGAAGGAAACCACATGACATGCCTGAAAACTATGTATGACGTCTTCTGAAACCCGCCACGAGGGGAGCATCTGGACCCCTGTCAGCCAACGGGCAGACAGCAGATGGATTATGTGTAGAGTCTTTCCCCTCGCCAGGAACCCGGATCCAGGAACCCGGAGCCAGGACCAAACTCCTCTGTTATCATATTATGCATTTGGACAAAACCTCCTCTTTCGGCTCGCAGACACATCACCCTCTGGCTGCGTTTCTGCTCTGGTATTAACAGCCATGCTGGGTATTGTATGGCCTGATTCCTCTGTCAGCATCAACTACAGTGAGCTGGTATCACAGAGCCTTCCTGAATGCAATCTGGACCACTGTGCAAGTTGTGTTCAAAAGCATATCTATCACAAATATTTTCACAAGAGACTTAGAGGTACATTGTGAAGCACTTTTAAAACAAAAACAAATATTGTACAAATTAGACTTTTGCATTGTCTGGTTTGTGGACAGTCAAATATTTTTGTATCCTGGCATATTTATTTAGCACCTGGAAAAATGTCAGAAGTGCTACACAAATTTCTGAGAAGAGTTTTAAAAAACCTGGTAAATGTTGACAGTTTTTTATTTCTTTTTAAATGTCTATGTTGTTATGTTTTGCTAGCCTGGATGCCAGATGAACTTGGCCCCGCCCACAACATTTTAGGTCGGGCAGTTCGGTCTGGAGTCGCTCCTTTGGGAAAAAATTATGCCCGACCGGGCCAATCAGATTGTCAGGGCGGGCTTTATACGATGATTGACAGATGATCAACGGTAACGTAATCAACCACGTCATCAAAGTGCCCTCGGGTTGAATTCGTTTTCAACAAACATGCCTGCCGCTGGAGAGCTGAGATGTGTAGATGCTGCCATTGAGTCTGTTTTAGAAGACATCGACAGCGCATTCATTTTGAAAGAGGAACACAGAACGTGGAGGCGACGCCAAAGCACCGCGCTAATCCCTATCGCCCCGGCGCTTGGCTGTTCACACCGGACACTGAAGCGACGCTGAACCGACGGGCAGCGCTAATAATACCACCCGTTGATCCAGTAGATCGCTGCACGGCTTTGTGCCGGTCACACCGGAGGCTGAAGCACCGCGCTGCGCCAAGGCTGCCTCGCGGTGCTTCAGCCTCCGGTGTGACCGGCACAAAGTTTTAACATGGGAGTGGATGGGAGCCAGCTGTTATTTAAGGCTTGGCGCTGCGCTGAATCGTCCGGTGTGAACCCGGCGTTAGTAAATAACTCACAATGCGTTGCTTAGCATACGTCACATACTACGTTGCTCTGATTGGTTGTAGGTCTATCCAATTGAGCGAAGAAGAATTTTACTTCCTGGTCAGTTGAAACACGCCCCATAATCACAGCCCAATGGAGCGGTCTCAGACTCACATTCTGACTAGAATTGTGAGTCTGACAACGTCAGGCTAATGTTTTGCTATTGGTACCTGACTTTTCTCCAAACCATCTCCAAATGGGACTTTTCATATCCCAGAGCACCATCTACTAACACTAATGATGATGTCTGCAGAGAGATATGCTGCTATGATCATACCCATTTGTCTCTTTTTTTCCATCTTCAAGACTTTTACACCCCATTAAACCCAAAACAGAATAAAAAAAAAAGTCTTATTTTGTTATATACTGTTTTTCTAAATATAAGATGTATCAGATACTATAGATGAATGTCGTAAAATGAAAGACTCCAACACAAACACTGTCATAAAGTACCAATGTAACAGAATGCAACAGTAATCAATAGAATTGATGTTAAGCCATTATCTCACCCTTGGTCCTGGGGGTCCGTCTCTACCAGTTGAGCCTTGGCCTCCAGGGACACCCTGTAAATAACACAGAAGCAGGTTTTAATCCATTAGGCAAAACTCAACAATGTTAACAGACAGTAAAAAAAGTGACAGAACATTTAATGAGGATATAAAGTTACAAAACCAGCGTTTTGATTCGAATTTGAATTAAGGCGAATCATGATAAACAGTTTTCCTCATGATCACTTCTTTGACATGTTTTTTATTCATTCAAGTCCATTACAGCGCATAACTTAATTTTAAAATGCACTTCATCTGCCAATTTACATCCATTTTACCAAGGAATTTCCTCAAATATAAAAAATGCATTAGAGGACATTAAACCAAAAGGTCAAAAACAGATAAGGGTTTCTCTGTCCGGCTCAATGATGCTTTGACACCTGGGGCCATAAATCTGATTTGTGCAAAGAAGCAGCTTCTAACCATCTGAGCTGATGACAGTCTCTATATCAGTGGGCCACCCTGCTTCTCCTGCACCATTTCCACTTCATCCACCTCTCTGCAGGTCAGTGCACACAGTCAATTCCAAAATACAGTCATGGATTAAGTGTTGAGGTGATTTATCTCTGCACTTCAGTATTAGTGGGGAGCTCATAAAACAGGACAGTTAACACTGTTAAAAGGTTCCACAAATTACAGCATGGGGGTCACAGAGGTCAGGCCTCATATGATTAATGATGGACTGTTGTTTAGATGTTGGCTGATGCGTATTTACAGACACACACACACACACACACACACACACACACACACACACACACACACACACACACACACACACACACACACACACACACACACACACACACACACACACACACACACACACACACACACACACACACACACACACACACACGGAAAGTAAGCCTTCACATCTACCCCAACCACACTGCAAAATATATCCATCCTAACACTGTCTGTACACCAAATGGATTTAAACTTACATTTTATGCAGAAAGGGAAAACAATCTAAAGTAAGAATTAACCATTTTTTTAAAAGTTTAAACAACTTGATAGGAAAACCAATATTTCCACCTGTTCTAAGAGAGAACAAAGCTCAGGCCCTAAATGACTTGATAAGAAGTTTGTTTCTAACAAATTGTATTTTACACCTCCACTCTCTGTATAAAGCAATATAATATATTATAATGAACTTGTAGGTGCACATTAACACAGCAGAGAAAGAGCATCTACAATTTTTTCTAACGGCTTAAATAGATGATAATCAACAACAAAAATCACAAAATATTTTATTTATAATCATTAACATTAACATTAACAGTAAGGATTTCAATGTGTGAAATCATATCACTACTGACCTGTTAATACATAATTTACAAAGGCTTCATGGAAGTTTGACGAATATATAAAAAACCAACAATATCTGCTTACACCTGCGTGACAGTTCATTTAAACCATTTATTAAAGAAATATGCAATATGCACCATTGATTGATAGCATTCTCACGTCTACCAGTTAAAAATATGAAGCTAAAGTCAAGAGGGAGCTAGCTTAGCTAAGAAACAAGACTGGAAACATGAATATCTTAAATCTTAAATCTTAATGGATTAATAAGAGAGTGGTATCGACCTTCTCATGGAATTCTCTCAAAAGGGTGAAGAAGCATATTTCCAAATATATATATATATATTTATACACACACATACACGCACAGCTTACACATGCTAAATTAGGAAGGGAATTAAAGCTGTGTAGCTGGCATGAATCCCAGAATACAACAAACACACATACACACACCTTCTCAGTACACACAACAATCAGAGCTTCTCAAACAGGCCTTGAGAATAATATGAGCGAGATGAAAAAAAAAACGTCTCATCAGAAACATCAGGTGCAAGTGATTCTGATTGAACACGTTAGCATTTGGGTTTGCTTTGTACCCGCTCCCTGTGTGCATCAGTGTACATTGATGAATAAGAAGAAGTCTAAATCATTGCCAAACACACACACACTCTTATATCTTATTCTCTAGTCTTTGAAAAGCAAACCAAACTGATAGCTGGAGAACACCTACCCACACCGATAAACACAAGGCAGGTGAGAAATGAGGACGACAGACACACACACAAACAATATTCAATATTCATTGCAGCTGCATTTCTCACTGTCAAATTGAAACAGAGGTGGAAGGGACGCTGATGACAAGGTTACATTGTATTTACTGCAGTGAGACACAGAGGGAGGGAGGGGAGGGGTGAGACATGAGGGGAGTGAGCGCAGCAGTGGGGGGGGGGGGGGGGGAGAGAGAGAGGGAAGGAGGGGGGGGGGGGGTAATTGATGATTTTGAGTTGTGATATTCTCTGTGGCCCCTCGTATATTACAACAGGGCCCTGGAAGCTACACTATTCCCCCGCTGAGCCACACAGACACACACACAGCGACACACACGCACAAGTCCACACACACACACACACACACACACACACACACACACACACGCACACACACACACACACACGCACACACAAACCTCTGACAAAACACATTACTACTCTGTAATATAGTGCAGCACAGGGCAGCACTGCCAGCTTTTATTAATAGGACTATGCAGGCAGAGAGAGAGTTTTGCAGCTCTGGGTGAGATGGTTCAGAGGCTGGTTGCTCTCTCCTCATGAGACTGGTTATTACTCCTCCTATCTAAGAAAATTAAACAACTGTTGCAGTAACTCAAACAGTTTGAAAATGATTTCCTGCCTGAGACTGAATTACAGTCACATCAACTTCTCCTTCTCAGCGTTTCATCAGTCAGAAAACAGAATGTATAAAAATCCCCAGGGACATTAATCAGCCATGATTATCAGTAAAAAAAAGCGTCTTTACTGTGGCCTCTGCCGAACACAGTTTATTTATCTGCATCAGCACTGTAATGAACACCTGTCCGGTCAGTAAATATGATTATCATCATGATCATAACAAAAGTTAGTCTCACACCATGACACCACTGAAGAGTTTAAGTAACTTATCAGCATCACTACTCAGTGATCAACCCTACTACTAAACGTTTTTAAAGCTGTCTAACGGCTCTAACCTCAGCCACTCAGAGGGTATAGATCAGAGACTATGTATGAAAATATCATGGGATGGAGCCTCATCAGGGGATGAAGCCCTGCCAGCAAAGTTTCCCTGATGGACATGCTACGATAATAGAAGGGTACAACCCATTACCTGCAATTGACTCGGCTGTGCATCACCCAGAAAACAGTTGGCCAATCAGAAGAGAGTCTCATTAGACAAGACACAAATTCCCTGTTGTTGCTTTAGAGCTCCAGACAGAAGCATGAGGGGGATGTTAAACTGTACTGCGTTGGCCTAAAACTGCAAAAATATATTATGGCGTATAAAAACTTCAAATAAAACACTGGAAAAGTGTAAAATATGAGCGCTTTAAGTAGAAATCCGTCTTAGCCAGGAGAATATAAAAAGTAGAATGTGTTATTTTTCCAGCTCATAAGTTTGATGAAAGTGTTTGAAGGACGGAGCTGCACTCTCTCTACAACAGGCACAGCTGCAGACTGAGGCTGCAGATATCTGCTGCATTACGATCTACTTCCACTCAGTGTGGGAGTGGGTTGGAGGCGAAAGAGCTTTTATGGATGTTGGCCTCCACACACAACTTTCAAGCAATTTGTTGCAATCACCTGAAGCGAATTCATCAAAATAAAACGTCTAGTGACAACTACAAGCGATTAAAAAGTAGTACGCTGAGTGGAAATGTGAGCACAACATGTGTTTTTGTACGCTTGATTTAATCTTTATGGCCCAATCTGATATTCAGATGTGTTGATAATGAGGTTATCAGCTGAGACAGTAAAACCGACTAAGAAGAATTAGACCAATTATCTGTCAGGAGGCTTATTCAACATAATAGCCCTGTTAATATTTAAACCCGTCCCCACTAATGTGGAAAGTAATAACTGAATTTGGGCCCCTTGGACGTCTGCATTTTAAAACACTAATCCAGAGCTTTTCTACAAAAGCCTTCCAAAGTGCAGATTTTCAATACTCCTGTCTCTGCATGTCTGTGTGTAAATGTCAAAAGGAGCATTTTGGAAATTAACTCACTTTATGCAGGCCTACTTTTGCTTTGTGTAATGAGCATGTGCCAGAAACAGCAAGCAATGGTGACAGGAGAACAAGTTCTTCTGATGATGAAGACCTTTATCGCCACCTACTCGCTTGCTGGTTTGAGTGTTTGAAATAGTTTTTATTTTCTCGTTTGGACATAGATATTTTGTAAAACAAAGATTGTGTGGACAGAGACTTTTTTTTAAATGGAGGAGAAAATATACGTTCAAAGAACTATCAACAGTACTGTAGACGAGGCCTTAAAATCTGCCCTTTGAGATTCTATATGTTGCTAATCTTTACAGATTAATCCACGTTAAGTACAAACTACTTCACTAAAATGGACGTTTAATTGTTGCCTTCATCAAATATCTAAAACAACAATCCTAAACTGTTACCTACATACTACATACTATCATGTCAAATGTTGTCTCAGTGATGCAATTACACACACGTGCATACAGACAAACACAAAGAGAGAAAAAACCAGTGAGGATGAATGTGCATTCATCCTCACTGGTCACTGATTAGGCTGATTGGATTTCTCCTCTGGAATCTGTGTGTGTGTGTGTGTGTGTATGTGTGTGTGTGTGTGTGTGTGTGTGTGTGTGTGTGTGTAGTGTGTCTCGTTTGAGCTTTAAACAATTATTATTGGTGCACTGAGTTTGGTGAGCGAACATATTTCTATTCCCTGCCCAACTTCAAGCCGGGCAGATTTTCTAATAGAGCAGAATAACTAACACCTGGGGGGTGTACAGGCTCTTTAAGTGTCAGGAAAGCCGTTTTTACTGGAATATATAAAAGAAAACCACTGTCCCCATCATTAATCTGAGAGACGCAGTGACAAAAGGAATAAAAAACTTTTCCTGGTGTGTAGTTACTAGAACACAGATTCTGTCCTTGCTGATGTCCAGAGCTCCCACAAGAACGCCATCAAATTAGTTCAGTATCACTTCTGATTGGTTCACTGACCAATAATGGAGATGCTGATAATGATTCTGCACATCTTATTGATTCCATCAGACTGCTGTGTGTCTGGGTCAATGTGCATGTGTGTGTCATCAACAAAACACTCAACACATTCGCACGCACGCACGCACGCACGCACGCACCCACCCACCCACCCACACACACACATAGCACTACCCCACCCTTCATTTTCATTTACCCTCTCACCTCCTCCTGCTCTTTCCCTCATTTACATTGTGTAGTTATTAAACTATGAGGGAACAATAGGCAGCATGTTTTCTGCACCGGATACAGCTCTGATTTAGAGATCTAAATATTCATTAACATTGTGTTATTATAACTGCACATTAAGGATTTGAACTTAAGAACTTAAGAATTTTAATTATACTATAACTGTCTTTGTAGCTAACGTTTTCAAATAACAAATAATATATTTTTATTGGAATAATAAAACAATAATAAATCTTTTTCTATTTATTGAAGAAAATTTATGAAAGCCTGTAAGGTGGTCAATATTTTTGAACATTCGTCTAGAGGTTTTTTTCTGATTCTTAACTAATTGAAACTGAAACCGATTTATATCACATAAACTTATGATAAACTAGAATGACACCTCCACCAAAGCCCAACATTCCTCTTATGAAAACACCTTTTAATTCACTCATTCATTAATATTTATAATTAACTCTGGGTTTGTTATAAAAAAAACTTGGTCCAGTCTCTTGGTCCAGACAAAAACAGAAGTAGAGTCTGGCGCATGTCAGGCAGGTTGTAAAATAGTTCTCTGTGATACAGGGAGTCATACAACACACATCCCCACCTCCGTGTCTTACTATTAGATCCTTTTTTTTAAAGGAATTGGTGTCTTACCATTTGTCCGGCTGGACCGTTCTCTCCCCTCTCTCCCTTTGTTCCTGTAGCACCCTGTAAAACAGATAGCATCATCACGTCTCAGCTGGGCCACTGGTCACACTGGTAGCTACCACAGGACTGGAAAAACCCAACATCAGTTATCTTAATAAGATGCAGAGGCACCGCACGTCCGCAGAACAGCCTCTGCAGTCTTTGGACAAGAGCCACAAGTGTGAAAGTGTATCTGAGCCAAACGTCAACATTTGTCAGCTTATATTGGCAGGTGGTTAGCGGCTCGATGCTAAGTCAATTTCTAATTGCATACATTTTGTGACCTTACTGCAGACAGGAGGGAGGGGAATGGCTCACAACACATATTTTATGAGAATGTTTTCAACAGCTATGCTTGGGAAAGAAAATAACTTCTGGTGCCATGTTTGGTGTTTGTCTGCATTCCAGATTCTGCTCAGGGACCAGTTTGATTTCTAAAAATATTTTTCTTTCGAAACTCCATCTAAACATTTGGACCGTGGTTCTTTCTTCTGTCAGATGAGTCACGATGTGCAAATTGTTCCTATTTTATTGAAGAAATTATAAAGTACAAAAGTTATTAAAATGTTCAATATGTGACAATGCACCTGAAAATGTGACATTCACTACCTTTCAGCATGCAAACAAAAACAAGCAAAGCCTCACCGGGGGCCCCTGAATGGAGAGTCCACTGGGCCCCTGAGGACCAGGCGGCCCTGGGGGTCCAGAAGTGCCAATCTCTCCTACTAAGCCATGAGGTCCCTGTGAATACAAAACACAAAGTTTATTCTCTGCATAAATGTGAACAGGAAATGCTCAATGTGCTGTGAGAAATTTGAGCAGCTCATGTTAAGTTACAACTCGAAAGCTTCACGAAATTATCGGCATTATTGTTGGCAAAATCAATGATTTAGTGATAAATTATTATTGATCTCTTGACCTGCTGGAAGCCTCATCTTCTCATTAATACTAGATATTCTTGAAATGCATTTTAACTCTTTACCTTTATGGTCCTAACTGAAAGCAAAATCAGCCCATACAAATATATTGACTAAAAAAAAGATTTAGATTGCAAAACGCTAAAATGAATTAAATCTAAACATGTTATGCATACATGATAAATACAAGTGTATGGTTGATCTCAATATAACTAACAAATGTCTAAAGTTGTACAGTTGTAATTATTATATGACAATGTTACACTCATGTATCTATTCCCCTGAAGGCTGATCCACTCTACACTCAAACTACAGCATCATCACTACAAGGTGGCTTTTACTATCGCTGACTGCTGCTATAATGAGATCTACTACAGCAGATGGATGGGGACACTTGTCCATCCATCTCTACTCTGCTTGTGCCACCGTGTCCTCGTTTGATTCATGTGTGGAAACTGCAGAGGACAGGAGAGGATAGTAGAATAGAATAGAATAGAGCTGTACTGAAGAGAAGAGAAGAGAAGAGAAGAGAGCAGAAGAGAAGAGAAGAGAAGAGAAGAGAAGAGAAGAGAGCAGAAGAGAAGAGAAGAGAAGAGAAGAGAAGAGAAGAGAAGAGAAGAGAGCAGAAGAGAAGAGAAAAGAAGAGAAGAGAAGAGAAGAGAAGAGAAGAGAAGGATTCCAATAAACGATCCCTGATTCCCAGCATTTGTATCTTGTTGGCTCAGCAGCAGCGGTAGCCAAAGTAATCTTCACCCCGGCTGTATTTATTGTTTTATTGCTCAACCACACTGTTACTGGCTTCACGTATTTTCTTATCCATGCAAACGATCAAAAGAAACCGTAGATCAGATACACATGAAAAGTGGGAGGAAGGAAAAAACGAGCAGGACTGAAATGTGTTGTTTTTATTCAAATAATACAAAATGCCGCCAAACGACCTGAAAAGATCAATCAGTTGAGGGGTGATGAAATTTAAATTAGTTGAAGGGTTCCTTTTAATAACTGCACAATTTAATCGACCATTTATCCGGTGCTCATACTGTAGCAAGCAATGCATCCAAATTTATTCCTGAGGATGAATAACGGTAAATTCATGGGGGAGCTGAGTGATAATGCAAATACTCTGAGTGAAGATAAGTGCGATCTGGCAGGCATGTATTTATATGAACTGTATTTGTGGCAGCAGGACAGATAGCCAGTCCAATACCAGAGCCCAAAACAAAACACACGTGGTTTGTATTGAGAAAGCCTTTCATGCGTCGGATCCCATCTTTGCTTTCTAGTCATGTTTGCTTAGTTCTGGGTGGGCCGCTTCATGTGCTGCACTTGATACGCTGTCACTCAGCGGAGTCAGAGAAGGACACATGGTGGAGGAAAACCAGCTTAATTTGGGGATTGGCAGCTGTGTGGGTCTGAGCAGAACTGACGGGACCCCTGCTGCGTCTTTTAAAGTTTTGTTTCAAAGCATATATTTCTTTCTCAATCGAAGATTAGATTACTATCATGGTAGCGTGAGGGAAATTCCGAACAGCATCAGGCTTTGTGGTGAACGCCACAGCTTGATGGTTTGTAGCAATTTTGAAGAGACTTCCACAGCAGAACTACAGCAGACGCAAACACTCCAATAAGTCTTTGGGACGGTGTCGGGGATAGAGTGCGGTTCAGGCTGCAGTTTTCTGAGCGAGCCCCGTCTACATCTGAAAGAAAACTAACTGAGCCCGACAGGCATTCTGTTTTTTTGTTTGTGTCCAAAACCACCCTGAGCCCCATGTTGTCCTCGATTACAGGCACATTCAGTTTAAAAGAATTAAGTAGATAGTCCGGCCAAACTCGATTATCATTTCAAAGTTTTAGTCCCTGCGGGCTCAGGTCGGGTCTCCATTCTATGGTGTCCACGCTCGTCTGTTAAAGACAAGAGAGTAAGAGTGCCGATCAGGAGACAGCCATGGAAAACTGATGTAGGAGTTTATCCTGTCTGGGGGATGGAGGGAGCTGCTGATGAAAAAGCTCTCTGTTTGTGACTGGTGTTCACTTCACACCTTTTAATATGTAATCACTGGGTTGATCAGAGGATGGAGCTTGTTTCGCCTGTACTGTTATGTTTTTATTCACAAGTGCAAAGTGAAGCTGCCACTTTTACTTAATGAAGATTTCTGATAGAAATCTGATACATTAAAGGAGGCTCTCCATGTCCAGCCATTTTGAAGGAGGGGGTTTAATTCATCTAAGAAATATTGATTTTCTACTCAAGGTTTGAGAAATGATGCTGTATCCTGCTGATTCTGCCCTTGCCTGTTGAAACACAGTCTGAATCCTGCTGTTTACTCCGGGGCTGCTTCCTCCTGCAGGAACATGCTACCTCACATTTGCTCAAACGAGTGAAAAAAATATACTGTTTGGGATTTCAGTGTGCTTTACTCACCGTTATTCCTGGCTCTCCTCTGTCTCCTCTGGCTCCCCTTATACCTGGACCTCCCTGGAAAACAGGTAACATCGAAAACACCGTTTTCAAAAACAGCACATTATCAATTCTGTGCCTAAAATGTCTGAGAAACATGGAAATTGTGGCTTAATCTAATAAAACTAGACGTGCACATCTCTGTGATATGTCTGGATTATAAATATGATGGACAGAAGCCAGTGGTGCTCGGCTGTAAACGGTCCCTCTGAGCTCTGCACTTCATTACTCTGCATCTGGGGGTAACAGCAGGAGTCTGGAGCTGTAAACCCTGGGCTGACCTCTCAAGCCCTGAGGTTTATCCGGGGACAAACCGCACACATCTGTTAATCATTGGTCCATTTGGGAAACATCCTCTTCCTGTGTTTTCTTGAATAGGTCTCCCGTGGGAGCAGGTCGGGGGCTAAGTTAGTTCCTATAGCGTTCAGCCAATGTGCAGAGGATAATGAGAAGGGAAACGTGGATATAGTAAAAGCAATAGTTGAGTCCTAATAGAAGAACTGTGGATCATCTCTCTCTATCTTTTAAATATAAAGTTGTATTACTTTAATAGACAATACCAGTGTACATAAAATACAATTTTCAAAATTTCGGACAAAGAAAAGTCGATATAAGCAAACTTACGCCCCATATACTGTAAGTTGGACCTTGTGATAAATTGCTTTACCAGTCAGGATCACTGACTGCTGTATATCTCTTTTATAAACTGTACAAAGATGATGGATGTATCTGCAATTCCCCCCATTATTGAGATATGAAGCTAAAATATGTTGGATACGGACGACGGCACATTAAGTAATAACAGCCTGAGTTTCACTCAGCTGTTAATCATGACATTGAACCCAGTTTTTAATAGCATCAAACAAGCAAATAAAACCAAAATTACAGTTCAAATTAGCACATGAACTTACATCACTATGATAAGAACTAGATAGAATCACAGAAACCATCTTTAAGAAAGAAATATTTGACATTTAGCTTGAGCCATGTCCCATTCATCAACATGGAGAAGGCCTGGTTTAAAACCCAAACTGCAGCGAGCCACCAGGTGACAGTCAAGATGCTTCGGCTTCACTTTTGGACAGCAGTCATGTCGTCAATCTCTAAACAGAACATATTTTGGTTTTCATTACTACTGCTAGACATGATGTCTGCGTGGTTCCACGTTTGTAACTTAACACACTGCTTCTGATTTTTAAGCTCTATGTTGATGTGCAACATTGAAAGAACTACTTTAAATGATTCACCCGACTACTGCTCAGTCATGTAAAAGCTGTGAGACTTCAACAGTCTGAGTGAGAGAAATCAAGTGGGTATCTTTGAACGCCTCAGTCTCTGTAGTGGAACAATTCCTCGTACTTCTGGAACAAGGTTTGCTGCTGGGTCTCAAAGCCCAAATGCTGAGCTGCAGAGTGGAGCTGGAGATGAGCGAGGGAAATAACTAAAGCAACCGATTACTCTTTCGACTGCATATATAGTATATGAGAATTGAAAAGAATATACCTTAAAAACGCAGGAAGTATCATTAAATACTTTTTTTGGGCAGCGAAGAGACACATTTAAATTTCAGACAATAAATATTTTTTTATTCAAATGCATTCACGTCACGGAAGAGAACATTTTCCTCAAAATGATTGATTTTGTCTGTAAATTCAGCAATTTGTCTCTGCAAGAGGTTTTACAGTAAATGGATTTTCTTCAAACAATGTGTACCCATGAACCGTTGGGGATACAAACCTGCAGAGAACCTGAAATGATCTTTAAATACAAACAACTTGCGTTAGGATTTTTCAAGGAAAATAAATTACAAAGCTATTTTCATTTAAGTGCACAATTTGATGGCAAAAGCAAGTTACATTTTTTGTCGTAACATTTGGATCTCAAACCGCAGGGGCTCAATTCAGTTTTAACAAACAGAGAGGGGGTGTAGAGAAACTCTTTCTTTTCGTAATGTCGGATTGATTGCCCACTGATGTTCGGTATCGAGCCGAGACTGTGCCCAATCGGGGGGCACAGACAACACTGCGATTCAGCTGAGCTGATCAATATTATAACAAATGTGACTCAAAGATTTAGAGAAGTGAAGACGTTTGCTGCAGTGCAAGGAGACATTAACGGTAAAATAGCAGAATAAAATACCATTGTTTTGAATCTTTACTTCCACCTGTCTATGTGTTGGGGATCAAACTAAAGCAAATCTGTTTTGAAAAAAGAATATAATATATTAACAGGAAAACAATTAATCTCTCATTATAAAATCAGCTACTCTATTTAATGATAATTAAATCCATCTCATTTTGGCGAGTTGTCTCTTCTCGACAGCATTTTGTGGGTTCAAACACGACATGAGGTATCTCCATGTAGAGCAAAGTATTAATTTCCATCTATTCACACTTCTCCACTTATTGCATACAACAACATCAAATTCTGTGTACATCCGATGTTTACTCTTTAACTCTCTGTGTTCACAGTGTGTCATGGAAGCTGAAGGTTTTCCTGTCTGTCTGAACCTGTTTCTTCCGCAGGGGGATTTAATACATTTATTCTGTTAACAACCATTATGTTGTTTTAACGAGGGGAATGGCATCGTCTTTTCATCCTTTCTCAAAGCCCCACCGACTGCAGAGCGCAGCTTTAGCACAGAAGTGGCCATGATTTTGTCAATAAACCATTCATCTACACCTATATGCTGCAGCTAAAATGTGATTTAAGGAGCCCCATTCTTTGCCAGAGAGAGAAATAGACACGGACAGAGAGACAGACGGAGGCACATGGAGGAATAAAATGAGAGGGAACAGGAAGAAGCGCCTCAGGCTCTGGGATGAATTGGAGGCAAAATATAAAAGAAATGAGAAAAAGAGAATGAAAAATTGAAAAGGAGACAAGAGGTGGAGGTTACAGAAGAAATTACAGTAAAGAAAAAAACACAGAATCGTGTTCAGACTGGTTAACCAGTTTTACTCTTCTTTTATTCTAAATTACAACGAGAAAATTAATAAAATAAATGTCATTAAATACTAAAATTAAGCTTATTAGTTTTCACACAAAAAATGCAATCAAATTCATCTTAATAGCCATTCAAAATTATTTTATTCGAGCTAATATTTACCTGTAGTGTAGGTCTTTGATAGATAGTGAGATAGAGGGATATATAGGGAGAGATAGAGAGAGAGAGGGAGATATAGGGAGAGATAGAGAGGGATCATGGAGATAGAGAAAGAGAGGGATCATGGAGATAAAGAGAGAGAGAGAGAGCTACAGATAGATAGATAGATAGATAGATAGATAGATCGATAGATAGATGGATAGATGGATAGATAGATAGAGAGAGAGAGCTACAAATAGATAGATAGATAGATAGATAGATAGATAGATAGATAGAGAGAGAGAGAGAGAGAGCGCTACAGATAGATAGATAGATGATAGATAGATAGATAGATAGATAGATAGATAGATAGATAGATCGATAAAGAGATGTAGAGAAGAAGAAGGGAGGGCTGTGGCCTGTAGATGAGTAAGTGAATGTGGCTCCACAGACAGGGATGAAAAACTGGGCGACGTGACTGTGATTAGTTTCTCAAACCATTCCTGTGTCGATCCACAACTCTCCCCTGACCTCAGCCCCACAGGCTGGAGACAGACAGGGAGAACTTAAGAAAGGACAAGTAATAGGAGAACAAGAAAATGAAGACATCAAATGTGAGACACAGAGATAAAGAGAGAAAGAAAAGAAGAGCGAGAATATAGAGAAAAAGTCACAGGTAGTAAATGAGCTCATTTACTTGCTCTCATCTTTCAGCCTCTATCAGGTTTTACCTGCTGCTGCGTGACATGAATACAGCTTCTCTGTGAGATCATCCCTCTTTCTCTAACACATGTCACCTCAACGCCTGGAGATTTCTCTCCCTTATTTTTTCCCCTTTTTTTATTTCTGTATCTGTGCCATCTTTAAATCAAAATGATTTTAGATTAGTTTCTTGTTGTTTGCTCTGTAAAAGTTGTCCTATTGTCTGCTTTCAGTTTTTCCTTTTTAACTTGTAAAGCAGCCTGTAACTGTGTTTTGAAAGGGACAATATAAACCAAGTTTATCTTTGTATATATATATATTCATTAAGATTATAGCTTTAAAAGCAACTGGTTACAGATGTTAATGGATCAGGGACAAAAGACGATATATCGAATGATATATTGTCACTGAATCTGTTGGTCAGGCCTGGTTTGACCACTGTCATTAAGCCTTCAACCTTTCATCCTTACTCATTGATATTTTACACGTTTTGATTATTTTATGTGTGAAAATGTATTTTTAATGTCCTATTATGTTTGCAAACCAACTGCCCGTGAGGGGCCACTAAAGCGTTTTGAATTGAGGCTTTTGAATCGACTTTCTGAACATCCAATAGTAAATTCCACGGATGGAAATTGACCTTTTAACAAAGCTGCCAGAGTGTCTGTCTCACTTTGAAAATTACCAGCAGGAGCCATTATTGACAGTCTAATAGCTTTTCTGGAATAGATACAAACACAGGCACTCAAAGAGAATGAGCGACTAAGTGACACAAGGGAGAAGTGAAAATGCAAAAGGACAAAGCTTGTAAACAAATGCATTGAGATATGAAAATAGTGTGCAGAGAGGGGGGGGGGGGGGGGGGGGGTTCGGGTTATAATTTAATCAAATAATTAAATGTAGGTCGTGAAGCAGTGTGTGATCAAGAAAGGTGTTTTCTTCGCCACCAATCTACGTGACGCAACTCAGGTGCAACTCATGTTGACAAATGAAGTGAAGTATTTGAGATTCATTCACGTTACGCTCCAAACAACAATGAATAATCACGATCCATTACGAGCGACCAATACAAACAGTGGAGGGTAAAAGCTGCCGACTGGCTTACTGGATACCAGTTTGTTTTTCCTTTGTCATACATCGTTTGCCCAGAAGGTTTTAGCAGAGACGAACAAAGTCACAGGTAAAGTGGATATGACGCAATTAAAAGACGACCGAAATGGAATGTCCTGTCACCATGAACTTTGTTGGGAACATTTTGTATAATTTAAGTACACAAGTCACATAAAATATATACCATACGTTTAGTCGGGTTTAGACTCTTTTCCATATCATATTTTTTTAAATAATTAATGAATAAGAAAGAGTGATATCTTACAGGAGGTCCAGAGGGTCCTGGAGGTCCTTTACTGTCCTGGGAGCAGGTGCAAGCGTGAGGCATGGAAGGGCACTGCTTCTCAACTCTCTGAAGACACAAACACACACGTTAGATCGGTGTACAGTTGGGATACTGTACGGGGTTGTTTCATACATAAAGCCGACTTTGCCTCATGTATGGCATGTGGGGTGGACAAAATATAGAAACATGCTGCACACAGTAATGTAATGCATGTGCAATACAGGACCAAGAACAAATTCAACCTAAAAATGTCCACAGAGGTAAATAAAACCCTTTTTTGACCTCTCTGCGAGGGCAGCACGAGCTGAACATTGGAATCACCAAAAGGATATTGCTTTGTGGTTGCATCAGGTTGTAGAGTTACAATAAATTAACAGGTAACTATTAAGTGTGTCTGTTTGTTGTGTGTTTTTTTTTTTATACCTTAAATGTTAATTGATCATTGTGTTCTCATACAGAGAGACTCTCAACATTCTGATTAGTGGAATTTAAATCGCATAAATTAAATTACCCACCCGACCACAGGCCCCACTAACAGGGACCAGTGCTGATACTCATTGATTTAGTACAGAGTCAAGGTAACTTGGCTTTAAACCTGGTTTCATCATAACTCAGTTGGATCAAAACCACTGTGCACTCACAGAGGTAGACTGTATGTGTGCACGTGTGTGTGTGTGTGCGTTAGAGAGAGAGTGAGTGAGAGAGTATGAGCGTGTGTGTTAGTTTCTTACTAATGCTGGCAGCTCACAACACTTATCTCTGCTGGCCCAGGATGTACTGCATATGATGTCGAACATCTGGAGCTGGAACTGTAAACACACACACACACACACACACACACACACACAAGTCCATCATGATATGTTGTAATGGTTTTGGGGTGTTTCTAGTTTTGATAACACTTTGATTCAGCTCTAATGAAGCTGAAAGTGCTGGAACTTGTTCTGGAGGCTACTCTAATCTTCAACTGTAAACCAAACTCTAAATTACATCAAGGTCTTGTGTATGATTCATTTCTTAAATTCAGCATCAACACTGAGGAAGGTGCCTGCTGACATACACAGTTTATTTTATTCGAAGGGTGGCGATGAGGATCTTCCATGTCTGACTATCCAGAAACTAGAATTCCCCCATTACCTCAACCGTCAAACATCTATATCAAACTTACTACATGTATATATTACAGAGACAAGTTAAACTATGGAAAACTCCCACACAGAACAAACTGACTGTGAAACTGTTTTATCTTCAGTTCAAAACATGCAGACACGAACACATCATTAGAGAGTGAGAAGAAATTCAGTTTACTCTTTTCCACTGTTTCATTTACACAATCATTATCTGTATTTGTTGAACACAGCTTGTGTCATGTTTAATTAGGGCCTGAGCACTGACAGGCACTGACAGACTATTGAAATTGTAAGGATTATTATTATTATTTTATATTATAAATTATTCTTACCAAAATTTGCAGAAAATTCGTTGTTTTTCTTTTCTATTTCCTTTGTATTTTAAATGTTTTAACATATTCTTATGTTCCTTCAAATGTGTTCGCTTAGTAGTTTATACCTGATTTTTATTAAATATTCTTTCAAGTATAGATAAGGCCCCTGAAAGTCTGACGTACAGTAACTGAACCGTTCTTTAATTACACCAATGTTGATTCAAATATCCAAGGCTCAGTTAAATTAGTTCAAGTTAAAAAGCACTCAAGGTCCTTATTTACAACATAATCATTTTTCAAATGTCACATCTTCAAATCCACAAAGAGACCAATTTATTGGAAAATGAATTGCAATTTCTGAAAGCAAAATGTTTTTACGCCTGAAGGGAGAAGTCTGGCCTTGTAGTCTGTGTGTGACAATCTTATCCTTGTAATTATAAACCTGCAATCACAGAACCACAGGGCGTCTTTGAATTAAACTAGCTGAGCAAATTCAGTCAAACTGGAACTAACATTGAAACTGATTGAAAACCTGCTTGTTGTGTATTCATGCTGATTCTTGCTCAGGTTCGTAATGCCCCCAATCAAACTCATCCCCTAAAAACCCCACTGTCACTAGAAATGTTATCAATATAAGACTCTTCTAACTAATGAAAATGATTCTTTGTGTAGCCTAATACAAACCAACTCTGAAGAACAAAACCTCTGCTCTGTGTATAAAAAGAGAGAAAACTTATAGAGCCATTAGGCTCTTTTTTAGCCACAGCTAAAAAAGTATCAGCCATGTAATCCCATTGTACATCTCTACTCGTTATATATACTTAAATTTACTACAACTCAATAAAACGTTTTGGGATTTTTATTGCACAAAAGGAACGGCTATAACTGGCAGATTAATATTGCTTTGCTAAAGCAGAATTTAATTTACTCTTTGGTTTACGTCATCCAGCCAGGCTGGGGCAGGCAGCAGGCTTTCTTGCTGAGTAAGAAAATGTAAAAGAAAATCAAGAGTTTATTTGTTATAAAATATGTGGAGCTGGCTGGAAAATAAAAACCTGACATTTTTACTTTAACTTAAAAAATTGTCAACTTCTTGATTTTGCTCAACCACTTGTGCCCTACTGCTCTGATAATCCCTCTATACATACTGTAATGTATAGAGGATACTTTAAAATGTTCTAGACAAGAAGGAATACTAAATTAATATTCATTGTGCACTCTACAATAATGAAGACAAGACTGGGTACTGACTGGAGCAGAGTTGTTCTCTATTCCTCTGGACCGGAACATCCTTCCCAGGATCTCCACCCCGTCTGTGGTGATGTTACCGGCTGCGGTGATGGATTTCTCCCCCACCGCAGAACAATCCAACACCACCTTCACCGATGTCTTACTGATGGTCACATGGAGCTGTACGGGAGACAGAGAACAAGGTCCATTAGCCATAATGTGGAGTATACCCAAAACAACAGAGAAACTCCTCAAATCTTGAGATAGAGATCCAAAGTATTTCATCAGGGTTGTCATTTTTAATGGGATATTTACAGAGTTCATCCAAAGTCCCCTGTGGGTATGTGCATCAAAAACACTCCACGTAATCTCTTATTTATCATAGTGACACTAAGGTCCCTGTGTATGTGGATTATGATATAATCCAAGCACTCAAATCAGCCAG
Organism: Pleuronectes platessa; assembly: GCF_947347685.1. Classification (NCBI taxonomy): domain Eukaryota; kingdom Metazoa; phylum Chordata; class Actinopteri; order Pleuronectiformes; family Pleuronectidae; genus Pleuronectes; species Pleuronectes platessa. Next base: position 15,400,328 of record NC_070635.1, on the reverse strand, counting down.
TCCAGTCCAAGTGTCTGTGAGTTTAACCTGTCTCCTTGGAGGAGGTTGAGGCCACTGCCAAGAACCGTGAAATTCAACTAGTTGCATGTTTAATGAGCACAGAGCGCTGCAGTTGCAATAAACTAAATTTATCAGCAGCCGCATGGTTCATCGTTATGAGAACTTCTTTGTCGTACGTGTGCTCTTTCACACCCTTAGTGACATTACATATGCAGTATGTCATAGGAACATTTATAAACACATACACACGCATGTGCACATGCACGCACACAAACACAGTCACAGCTAATGTGGAGTTAGACAAAGTTCATATTTGAGTGTCAGCTCCAATTCCCCAGGCTGACATCTGGATGGCTGCTTTCTAATGACTTTCTCTTCTCATCCTCCATTCTGCACACTCCACTGAGCATGCTGTGTGTGTGTGTGTGTGTGTGTGCGTGTGTTGTACTTTTGTGATATAAAAGATCAAATCCTCTAAGGTGGTGACATTTTGCTGGTATTTGTGTTATTTTGTGGTTTCAGTTTCAAGTAGTTTTCGTGGTTATAGTGAATTCATATAAGGCAACGATGTGAAACTGTATTTTAGTGTGTGTGTGTGTGTGTGTGTGTGTGTGTGTGTGCGCGCGTGTGCATGTTTACAATTCCAGCTCCAGATGTTAACGTTGTCATTCTCTCTCCTTCAGGCTGGTTCTTCCATTTACTCCAGCAGTGACTCAGATTCAAATTTAGACCGGAGGAAGTTTATTCTCAAAAATGGACAATTTGAATAAGTCCTCTGTTCTCACACTTCAGAGATATGAACTCGCGGCCACCAACGGTAGCAGACATCATAACAGAGGCTGTTTATTTTCAAGCATTTTTCTACACGTGGCAAACATCTGGGGTCACACAGTACAATACTCTCTCAACTGTTTCAGCTCTATGTTTTAAAGTCGGAGTTAAATCTGATAGTGAACATCGTGGGAGTTAGTGTTCTGATAGCTGCTGTAAGTGTTTACAAAATTGTATATACAGATTGATTTGTCTGCACTACATTCTTAGGCCACGGCCACGCATGTACAGGAATGTAACAGAGACGAACCTTCCAATATGTGCGAGCGAGGGGGCGAGGTGAAGGACACCCGCAGCATGGCTTCACATGGAGTTCCACTCTGACCAGTGACTTCACAGCGTCAACCAATTGCAACGTTTGTGAGTCTGACCCAATTGGCCGTCATTGGCTGTAGTTTTCATAGCACGCCATGATGGAGGAGGCCCTGACATTAGATGTGTCGAGCCAGCCGATATAAGCGATCCCCCAGAAGAGAAGCTGTCTGGCTGGCAGTGAGTTGGGACACCGGTATTAAAGTTAACAAACTGCAGACCACGCGACTGATGTCCGTGTGCGTCACATCCTGCGTCCTGAGTCCAAATTCAACTTTCTCCACATATTTATGTTGGTCAAGCAACTATATATCTGTATATCTGAGAGCAGCAGAATAAAGGACAACTAACATACCCAGTCGCCCAGAGGCTGGCAGGAGACTAACCTCAAATTTGAGACTTTGGATCAGTTTTGGTTCACAAACAAAGAAAGATACAAAAAACAGCGCTGACCAATAGAAATAAGGGTGAAATATGAGAACAATAAGCAGCATGTTCCTCGCTGCACGCTGCTGCTGCTGCTGCTGCTGGCAGGTCAGACGGCTGGTTTCTGTCCACAGGATTCTTCCACAGCTAATACTAGGGCCAGGACAAGATGAATTAGCCTTCTTCTCTTCCTTCCTCTCACACACACTCATATTCAGATAAACAGACGTTCACAGTCTAATGCTGCTGCTGTCGTACCAATCAGCAGCATCTGTAATATAAAGCACCTCATTTCTTAGCACCTATCCCTCAGATTGTTTTAAGAATTATTTGTTCCTTATCATATTTCAGACAAAAGATAAATTACTTTTTATTGTATGGCCCGCTGATAGTGCTTCATTGTTTTTGTCATATTGCACATTTGACTTTGGTAATCTCACACAGTGAACATCGCTGCTGGGTCTGATAGTGGAAACAGTGAACCATCAACTCAACGTTATCTCCAGTGACTGAAAAATGTCAAAACAAAATCAGCAGGAATAGGAGAAACTGTTCCTGTTCATAATTTATAATACCATACAATTAACTGACTACATTTACGACGGCAATATTCTGATATCAACCCGATTAAGACAATAGTTTGAATAAGACAATGCCAAGTAAACACAATATTATTTAGATATTAGTAATATAATATTATTATCTTAACCCAAGTAAGGCTTTACTAAGAATAGTAAACAATCAAATTAATTCATGTGGAATAGTCGACCTTAGTCACATTATGTCAACATGCACAAGTTTCATTATAGTATTTTCCACATGTACGACAATTACACACTGCTTGGCGCAATAAATCACACTTTGCTCAATAACATGTAAAGTGAAATATGATTGGAATATTCAGTTTTTTGCAACTCACGTTAACATCATATTCAAAATAATGTCTAATTTAGAATATAGACAATATTGTGATATTGTTATCCATGTACATGTAGTCACTGTTTCCATTGGGAACATTTTTTGGGGACTCGCACATCCCAAAATTACACATACGGCACCTTATACATACATGTAATATGACACGTCTTACACCTATTGCATGAGCAGTGATAAAAAAAGTTTCTGTTGGCGAGAGTGTGAGGCCTCGTCATTATGGAGAACATTCGAATGAGTCCGACAATATTCTCTGACTGCTCATATAGTGACTGGAGGGACTGTTGTTCATTCCTCCCCATAACTTTCATGGAGCGCTGTAACCAGACGAGTGAGCTTAAATTTTAACAGTACAGCGAGACTGCTGTACCATGCTGACATCCCGAACGAGACCATGCACTCCAATGCAGTCTGGTAGAATAAAAACAAATGTATCTGGTTCAGGCTGAGTCGTAAGGAAGCACGACTTGTGCTATAAATGAGGATGCACACTTTCAACGTGAGACCTGCAGTTAAAGGGGTTGTGTAAGAGAACTCCAGCGTGCTTCTGGGAGCCGACCTGGATAATTGGCTCATCATGTGTTACCAGTGGACGATGATCTCCCACCGACCTGAAATTCTGAACCTTCTCCTTAGTTTTTCTCAAATTTATAATGAGATGGTTGGACAGGCTACCAGTCTTTCAGGAGGCTGACATATAGAGACACTCTCACACTCACACCTACAGTTAATGCAATTAATCTAACAGCAGTCTGCATGTCTTTGGACTGTGTGCAGGAAGCTGGAGCACCTGGAGATAACCCATGCAAACACAGGGAGAAGATGCAATATTACATTATTACATTTCATTTAGCTGACCCTTTTATCCAAAGCGGCTTACAATATGTGCTCTCCACCAATATCCACACAGAAGGATAACGGCCGAAACAGGATTCGACTTGGAACATTCTTTTTGAGGGGCTAACCACCACACCACCGTGTCGCCCAGGAAAAAAAACATATAAAAGGATTGACATCATCTTCTCTGTTTTTAATGACCAGAACATGGATGAAGTGCATTAAAAGCACAGCCTAAATGAACAAATAGCTGGGTGTGTGAATAATCCTTGTGGTCTTCCAAGTGCTTAACAGTCAAATAGTTGATACTGTTAATTCCCCCCTGCCCATCCCTGTAGGCAAACAGGAAAGGATCGAGGACAGAGTTGACCTCTGCCTTGAGTACAGGCTTCATGTATTTTTCAAAGCATTTCATCACAACCGAAGTCAGAGCCTCGGGTCTGTCATCATTATTTTCAGTCGGACAAAGTTTCTTTGGAGCTGGAATAATGATGGATTCTTTCCAGAGGGTAGGCACAGTGTGTGAATCCCAAAACAGCTGGATAACATGGGGCACATGCAGGGGGAAGCTCTTCTGTGTACGGCTCTTTGAGAGAAGAGCGGAGATGTTGTCGGTAGTAAGGCGGATTGTTCGGGTAAACTGTGGTGTCCTTATTGGTAACCACACTATCCACACCAATAAGCCCCTGAGTGTCTGTGTTTTCACTCGATCTAACAGGCACAGTCCAGGTCTGTGCTTTACTACTCTTGAAATAATGTCAGGATTTGACAATAGGCGGCCGCACATGGGCAGTGTGGCTGTGAGACAGGCTCTAAACAACAATCCATGGGTAAAAAACACCCAAAACCCATGAGAAAAATGTTCCCCTCACTTGCCATACCTCAGATCAGGGTAAACCAAGGCAACGTTGGGGCTATGGACAAATCTCAACACGTATTTGCTGATCCGCCACAGCAGAAGTATAACTAAAATCCTGTGTAAAACAACAGCTAATTGCGAGGACTGGTAAGATTTAAACACTTTTCATCCATTAATATCTATGTAAGTGTTTGCAGATTCCTTTAAGACACAGCTACACAACACTCTGCAAACACACACACACACACACACACACACACACACACACACACGCACACACACACACACACACACACACACACACACACACACACACACACACACACACACACACACACACTAATAATATTGTTACAATATTCCTCCCATAGCTTTGGTTTAACATGTTTCCATAACATTTATTTAACACTGTGTAAATATTTGTTCAAAACCAAGTGAGGACAGATTTAATTTACAGTGATTCAAAATCTAAGTTTACACCACAACATCTAAACAACAACATCTGGAAGAAGAGGAAGAGAAAAGTGTAGTAGTTGTAGTAGAAGAAGAAACAAGAGCGAGGCCTGAATCAGCATATTCCCTTTCTCTCTCACCTCTCTGTAACTTGGAAACACAAAATGAGGGAGTGGTACAGTAATGGAACTGGGAACATTGGCTGCCAGACAAACACACAAACGTTTAAAGTGTTATGGCAGTTTTTAAACGTGCTGTGAGAGATAATGTTAGGAGGAGCAGATGAGGCTATCAGCTTTTCAGCTGACTCAGCTCTCTCTGCCCTGCATTGAAAATTGTGCATCCGCATGCTCGCTTATGCATCTTTGAATGTGTGTGTGTGTGCATCGTGTGATTGTGTATATGAATATATTTTTTACACATACACATTAGAGTTTGCATATATACTTTCTCATCTCTGCTTCTTTAACTTTATAATAAAGTTTGCTGCTGGAGTACAGTTTGCTGCTGGTGTCATGTTAAATCCAGAGAAGACCACGCCTTTGGCACAGACACGGTTTTGTAGTAAAAAAAAAAGAGATTTGTAAGCAAATAGTTTCATTACAGCTGCAGACGTGATCTGTTTTAAGATCTTAAAACCGTCACATCTGGATTTCTTAAGCAGTAGAGAAGACTGAAGGTCAGTCTAATCTCTGCCTCTGGGATTCGTAGAAACAGTCTAACAGAGATGTAACCAAATGTGTTTTTTGAGCATATAAAGATCTGCAGTTTTGAAAAAGATATCAAATTCAAGTGTAATCTGGACATTTACACAACATAAAGTTGAGTATGACAATGCATTTGTACTTGTATATGTTTTCATGCTCCCCTTGAAAACAAAACCTACTTTGGTGGAGTACTTCTATCTCTGATGCTGATCCAGATAAGCAGAACCAATTTTGAAGCTGTCATAACAATGATACGGGGCTGCAGATAAATACAACCTGCTTTGTAAGCGTTAGAGTTTTAAAAAATGAACACCATGTAAATGTAAAAAAAAACTACTAGAGATTGAGGTGCAACTAAGTTCTCCTATGTGCAACGGTTTTCGCCTCTATCTGTTTTAAACATCAACAAATACAAACAGCATATAAACTTATTCCGAGGCCCGTCACGCCATCAGCTTCAGGTATCCTGATTCTTCTCCTATCAGCAGCCATATTTATTTCCTCTTTCTGCTTATTATTTGTTCTCCTCTCCAAGCTTTTATAGAAACGGCCTTATAACTGCATGGTTGACTGAATTAACAGTGAATTTTCAATTTCCCTGAAATATAGTGGATTACTGTAAACTAGAGAGCGACCAAAGCACTGGAGCAAATTTCCAGGGTGTAAACTTTTACAGCACACAAGGACAACTTTTAGTGCTGGTGGTCATTTTTAAGTGTGAGGCCTTTAGTCCATTGGGAGGCACAAAAAGTCTTCATACACTTCGGGAGTTTAATATGAACCCAAGGCAGCATGCAAATTATAAGAAAACAATGAGTTCTGCTCTCTCTGTCTACAAGTCTCTTTATTTTACTGTTATATTTCGTCTGTGTGTGTGTGTGTGTGTGTGTGTGTGTGTGTGTGTGTGTGTGTGTGTGTGTGTGTGTGTCTATGTGCTTCGCTGAGCGGTGACAGATCCTGCTCGGTATCCCCGCCTTCACACGAGGTGTCTACATATGGTAATCTATTTATATAGAACACACTAGCATCCCTGCACACGGGGACGTGCGCACACTATTCACTTGTCATCCTGTCTAAATGGAGACCAAGACTTCCGCTGGCCGGGCGCTGTCCTGCATGTGTTCCCTCTCTCAACACTGTCATGTTCTCCCACAAAAAGATGGAAAACAATGGAGGAAACAAAAGACACTGCGGATGATGGACAGCTATTCCCTGACATTTTGAGAATTGAGATAAAGGCAGACAGAGAGTTGGTGGGATGCTGTTGGTTTGTTATTAGCAGAAAAGCCATTGACAGTCCCGGTACAAGAACTACACAACAGCAGCCCCACAAAAATATAGTCTGTAAAGACTTTGCCTGGACAGAACTAATGTGAGCCACTAATTTAAAATGTTACAAAACAATGCATACAAATGCCCCTTTCCATTAGTTCCCTAAACACACCTCCTAAATAGTGTGGCTGATTCAAATAACACGTCCGTGAAGACAAAAGTATTGATTCGATTCTGCAACTTGCTATTATTATTCTGCGTTGGCTAATGTTGTTGATATTTCATGACAAAGTGTTCCTGCAGTGTGAATTACTCATTAACTGGACCTGTTGGATCCAAACCAACATTATTATTTATGCCATAGAGCATTTCCAACATTATTTATTTCCTGATTAAAAACACAATATCATCTCAAGTGAGCAGAAAATTGTCTTTCACTGAGAGGATGTCATCAAAGTTTGCCATTTCCATTTTCAGTCCAAAATAATTTGATACAACATCATTTACATATAAATATTGGAATACAATCCCAGTGATTGAGGTGAATGTGACATGTCTTTGTCAGAGAATTGGTTGAAAGGACAAATTAATACTGACTCACGCTGAGTGGAAATCCATCAAAAATGATTCCAGAAACCTCTCTGTCTGTCTGTCTGTCTGTCTGTCTGTCTGTCAATCCGCTGTCTGTCTGTCTGTCTGTCTGTGGAGCACATGTCTCAAGAACCGATCATCGTATCGGCTTCACCCTTGGCATGTGTATTGTTAAGGGCACGAGGAAGTGCCGTGTTGAATCTGGTGTGATTTGAATATTAATTAACGTTGAATAAACAGGCAACCAGCTCCCTGTAGCAGTGTCGGCTTGAATTCATCAACGCAAGTGAACTTGTCGATCATGACAACAGAGCGTTCATGGCAACAACAACTGATTCTCTTGTTTGGGTTGCTGTGTACTGAGTTCTGCTTCACTGGACTTGGAATGAACAGGGGAACAGCTCTATGTGTAGCTTCAGGGCTCTGTGGACTCCAGCAGCAGGTCTTTACTTCTGGCTCATTAATGCACTTCACAACCAGTTTCACCACAGGCCAAGCAAGCAGCCCATTCCAAGCAGGTAGGTTTAGAACAGTATTGTCAATGAGATCCTGGAATCTATCATTGAAGATACATGTGGTTAAACTGAGAGAAACAACTGCTTTTATATAATTGCATTTTGCTGTGATGATCACTTTAATGACATTTAAAAGCGGACCTATGGTGTGTTCATTGTGTTTCATATAATGGCACTAAATAAAAGTTGCACAAAAGGGCTACAATGATAACAGTGCATTATAATGTATAATTAATGGTAAAAGAAAACATCAAAAAGAGAGGTGTCAAAGGGTGATGCAATCTGCAGTTTCACTCCTACAATCCACCACTTTAAAAAACAGGGTGCAGCGAGAACAGCGGCGAGTGGGAGTGAGAGAGAGCAGGAGAAGAGAATCATCACCTGCACACACAAACACATCACAGCGGTGCTGACAGGTCAAGAGAAGAAAAAAAATCCAGCACTGGATAACCACCTAACAGGCGCCACAACTTTCAAAACATCAAAAAAACACCAGACTAGACCTTCCCTATTTTTTCTTTCCTAGCCGCTTCCTGCTCCCTATGTCCCCTCCTGCTCAGCAGTGGATCTGAATATTTATCTGAAAAGCTGCGGCCTAAAAATTGTCAGTGGGAACTGATATGCAATGCAAACTGGTAAATTTAGTCACTGCAGGGGACGCGGTCTGAGGCCGATAATGACTTTCAAGTCAGTTTTGAAGTGGTTCTTACTCTATAAAGGAGTTTGACAACCCGCCTAGCACAGACCTGCAGCTCAAAACCTCTAATTATACTTTAATGATATCAAACAAAATAAAGGCCATTAGCATGAATTCTTTACCTGCTAATAATGTTATCTTGCACAGATTAATCAGTTTTGGATCATTTACCTTTCAAAGTTGACTAATCAATAATTCTCACACAAACATTGTAAGACTGACCTTGTGGAAGCTGCCATGGAAGATCTTTTTGATTTCTGATTCTTCAAAAGTAACCGTCTGGAAGTCTCCTTTATAATCGTAGTTGAAGAACGTCAAGGTCTTTCCAGAGTCTGTGGGAGGACAGAGGGGGGGGGGAAATGTCAGTGTTGCTTTATAGCCTTGTTCACACTTATCTCTCCGTTGATGTGTTGCTGCTGTTTATTTGAGGTTTTAGCTTAATGCAACTCCTGAAGAAGTATCAACATCATCAACTGATAAACTTTAAACGTTTCATGTTATTTCACTGTGATATGAGTTTGAAATACCTTTTGTTTGTATTTATTTCCAACAAGCACTGAATGCAACCATCAGGGGGCAAGAACATGAACCCATCACTCCCATTATTATAACAATGTATATGATATAAAATAATTATGGAGAGCCTATAGAGTTTTTCATTTGTTTGTTACTAAAGCAAGTGAAGCCACTAGGGGACTTTCATTCAATACAATACCAAAGACCTTGTTTGATAACGTTGTCTTCCCAACCATTGCTGATGAAAATATACCTGATGCGACTCAGGCTCAAATTATGTTAACATATATTAAAGTTTTTTTCACATTACGCAACAAACTGCATAAATAATGATGATTCATTATGAAAGACCAATACAGGTAAAACAACTGACTGCGTGACTGGATAACTGGCTAGCACTGTGGTTTTCCTTTGTCATAGGCTTCAGAATTTGTCCCATCATTTGCCGTAGAGACGAATACGAACAATGTAATAAATGTGCCATCATCAATATTTCCTCACTCTAGTTTTAGCCCATGAACCGTTTCTCTTCAAGTTAGGGATTCTTCTGACATGGATGTTTTTAGAGCTCTCTGGATCAGTAATGATAATAATAAAAAAACATCACAACATAAGAAGGCATATTTTTCCTTCCCAATTTGTGCTACTTCAGCTGTGTCACATCAACCAGAATGCAACTTCCTCCCCCAGCTACTCCTGGGGCTCCCAAGATGATGAAGGACAGCTGGTAACATAATCTCCGCAGCAGGTCATGGGTCTGCTCGAGGTCTCCTCCAAAGTCAGTGGTGTCCAAAACACCTCTAAACATTCATGTCTGAGCACAGTTCGCCTTGTGTGAAGTGTCTCTATGCTTTAGTCTGACATAAACACAGCCACTGCACCACAGGGAGACTTATGATAGCATCAATATTTATCATCCCATCTGCTTTGGCTTAGGAAACTGGCTTCATGTCAAATCAAAGAAAGGAGCTCAGGAATCTCTGCATCTCACTGAGGAGGTAATATGAGAAGAAAGCTTTTTTTTAAAGGCACATTCGAATGGATCAAATACGTAGATAGACCAGGCAGGTGGAGAGCCAAAATGGTGGCACACATTGAGGGAAATACATACAATACAACTATCAGCTTTTTAATTTATCTACATCCATATGCAGGTAACTGTTACTTGGAGAAACGGTCCACTTGTTTAACAAAAGGAACCAATCGAACTGTAAATGGTGAACGGTGAAAGGGAGATGGCATTTTGCCCGGATATCCAGCCCCCAGAAGCTAAATTTGACATTAGATGATACCCTATGAGTTCAGAGATCAACTCCATCTTTGATCTGTTATGATTCAGTAAAACCAAATAATAGATATAGAAGTGAAACACATGTTCCAAACTCACTGTCCAGGATTAGTCCCACTAATGGCTTGTGGTCTTTGTTGAGGATTTCCCACAATGCAAAGGGCTCTTCTGGGGTCTCTGGAAGTAGACGGATCATCATTGAAATGGTGTAGTCAGAGGGGAGACCCTCAGGGTGAAGGTACCTGGTACACACATGAAAGCACGCACACACACACACACAGAGACACACACAGACAGACACACACACCATATTTAGCTGTGCCCTGCAGACTTATAACTCTATTTCCTAGGTGTGTGTTTCAAAGTGCCATTGTCTCTTTCATCTGAAGTGAAGCTTTTAGACATCTGTCGCTGCCTCAGACTCTTTGAGCGCTCGCCACTTTTTTAAATGTTGAGACTCGTCTTTTTCTCTGCTGTTGCCTCCAAGCACTTGAAGTTTATATCATCTTAGCTAAGAGCTCTGCAGAGCACTCATCAGTCAAATTTTTTACCAAATGAACAATCACAAAACAGGAGGCTGTATAAAGGAAACTGATTTAAAGCAGGGAAATGCTCCACATTGACAGTTGAAGGCAACTGAGCGCTGCTGTTAAGTTTTTATACTTATATGATATTTTATAATATTATAGAATATTTCCCTCTGGTATGGTGCTGAGTAAACCTTAAACCTTTTGATTAATTCTAAGAAGGTTTTTCATTCATCATTCATTGCCGGCTTCTGTAAATGTTGTAATGGCTGTTAATTACAAGTGGTCTTTTAATAAATCAGTGATTTGTAACATAATTGAAAGGAAATGGTCTTGACCTTAAAACACCTTAAAATTTGGTGAACACTGGGTCACAGTGTAATTAGACTAAATGTTATAATAGCTCCCGCAAGTACAAGTGTGGGGTTATTACTAGAACCTAACTGATTTATCCGCCGGTCTATAAGAATCAGGAAATGTGAGCCTTCGGCAGACCCTAAACCCTCTGCATTTGCATTGCAAGTTTTGTGTTTGTCTTTTAATCATAGGTATTTATTAATTTATGGTTAAACAAAAAAAATCAAGCCTCGATTATATTTCCTTGTCTTTAAGGTGTAAAAACAATATTCACGTAATAATTGAATAATTGGTTTTGGAAATGTTCTACTCCTTAATATTGGTATTTGCATCAGCTCCCATAAATTGGTTGCACCAGAGTAGATTCTCCGTTGGCCTGCTCAGCTCGGACCAGCTGAATTATTGTTACTGATAAATTTGTATCACGTATAGAAAGAAGAGGGCATTAAATGTGTATGAGTGATATGTGCAGTGATATGATAATAAGTACATTTATCTATGTTCCTTTTTGAATTCATTCTGGGACTGCCAGCTATCGGTTTAATGTTATGAATATTTTCAAACATGAAACCTGAGTTGCAGTTTTTCCAGAAAGTGATTATGTTGGGGAATAAAAGGAATTATCTGAAATGGACAATTTCGCATTTTGCATGAATTTGCAGACTTGAATTTCACATATTACTTCACTGATATGCTTTCACTTAGGGGCTTTTATTACATATTCTTTTTGTAGCGGCGTTTTCTAAAAGTGTGTAGGGTTTTAATACACTGGATACACTTTATTTGTAATTATTCAACAGATATTTCTGTGTAATAAGCGTCTGGCTCCCACAGCCTTACTTCAAGATAGTGAAAAATAATGAGGCCCAGACAAAAGATGTAAATTCTATAATCTTCACTATCACTATATGTGGTGGTTGGCACTGTACAGGCAGTGTTTTAAGAAAGATTATGTTGTAACACAGCCCAGGTACTGTGAGAGGGTTGTGAATCTTTGTGCAACAAATGATTTTCCAAACCAAGACAAAGGGAAACTCTGACATGTGAGATTTCATGTTAGTTCCCCAGCAGTTTAATATCAGCTCGAAAAGTCCTGTCGTTTTCTTTGGCAGGACTTTTGAATAGTTCTGTGTCCGCTGCTGGCTGATGATTCAAAGTGCTGTGAGGTTTGCGTCCTGCTGACCACTGACAGAGACCACTCTCACATGTTCAAGACAACATGTGAGAGTCACTGAGGGATAAACTCCAGAGTAGAATGAAAATAAGACTTTAATAGCAGTAAGCAGCACTCACTGCTTCAAATTATAACATGCCTTTAATGATAAAGGGACATATTGTGTAGAAGAAACTGAGAGTCTGGTTTCTGGTTCAAGAAATCTGACTACAGAAATGAATTACACAATTGCCTTCAACTTGTCACATGTTCTGAATATATCTGTAGTTGAAAAAAAATGTCGTTGACATAATGCTATTGTGACACTGAACTTAACTATTTATAACTTTGTGTATTTGCGATTGTCACAATTCTCTCTTGATCGCATAGACAGGATATATAACCTATGCTGCAGCCAGGCACTAGTCAATTATCTAATACAACAACAATAAATCCTACTAAATCTAATGGTTATTAAAATAAATGTACAGATTTTATGGAATTGTTTAATATAGGTTTAGAATAATTTTAGCAGATTTAGTTTGTTGATAATATTTTTTTCCCTGCCTCACTTTTAGTAATGGACAGAAGTTTCCTATGATGCATATTTTTTATTATTTTGGATCTGATGTGTGTTTTCACTTCCTGTGGACCTGGTGTTACTCACTTGGTGGGCTGGGACACCAGAGCGTCACGGTGTAACCTGTAACAGGGGAAGCTGTTGAATGAACCCGGCTCCAGAGAAACACCAGGTATGATGCTGTACTCCTTCTCCACCAGGCCAAACTTCTCCATCATACGGAAACCTGCAGGGGACAAATCATCATCATCATCATTATCATCATCATCATCATCATCATCATCATCATCATCATCATGGCATTTGATACAGTACTTGGGTCAGTGGGAGTGTTAGCACCTCTTACCTGCCATCGTGTTTCCACTCATCAAAACAGTCGGACAAGCTGCAAGACAGAGAAGCATCTGTCAGTCTTTAATCTTTAATATTTAAAATATTCAACCCTCACATAAATCCCTGTCTCCCCTGGTTTTCCACCTCAGTCATCTTCCACGTTTCTCCATTTCTTTCACAATCTTCCCTCGGTGCTGCTTTTACTCGGCCTGCATTTCTATGAGACTTGTCTGAAATCTTTTTCCCTCCTTAACTCTCACCATCTCTCTCTCTCTCTCTGTTTTAAACATGCGTGGTGTTACTCACTGGCAGTGGCAGCCTCGCAGACAAAGGTAATGAGCTGTTCCTCTATTTTCTTCACAGCATCCAAATCGTCCACGAAAAAGACGTGTCTGTCGCTGGGCTTGCTGGCAATGTTCACCAGCTCTCCGTAGTCCGCGTCCGCAAAGCCAATGGCAAAGATGATATAGCCTAAGAATGGAATACAAAATTCACCATTCATTACATTATTAAACTCAATACAAAGGATTGATAGCCTGGAACAATGGAATACATTAGTGGTTGTGAATTTGCTACATAAATGTAGAGTCTGACGGCTCGTAACTGTAAAATGTGACATATAGTTTATCCAGAATCCAAGAACTAGCAGGTTGAATGAGGCCTACTGTACATCCAGAATCAATTTCTCCACAAAAACCTGTCGATCTTTCCAGGACTTGACAAAACAACCAGTTATTTTCTTTCTGTGATTGGTCTGTAAAATACTCACCCTCCATCTGCATCTCCTTGGAGACTTTGTTGACATCGTCCTGCGATCGCCCATCAGTGAGGACAACGAGGACTTTGGGAACGCCCCGTCTGGCTCCGCTCTCTGAAGTGAAAATGGACTCTTTCACATGTTTGATGGCTCGACCTGAAGGAGGACAAAGAGAAAACACTCGATTTAGAAACAACCAAACCAATGATCATTACTGCTCAGACTCTGACCCCAGGTGTATGCCTTGTGTGCAGGATATTTGAGCTTCCTTTCTGGACAGTTGGAGGACATGAAGATGCCTCATCCATCTTCACATACAGTCTAGTTTCACATTACACAAAGTAAGAATGGCGTCTTTTCCTGCAATGGACTCAAGTTACAATTGTATTGCGTGTTTGACATCATCATCTGTTTCCAATAAACCTCACAATCCTTGGCTTAGAGCTTTGTGGCAAGTAACGTCCACACGTATCATCGCAGGTGTATGACACGGATATAAAACCTGACATTTATAACATTTACACTCCAGCAAATGTCTTTTTCCGAGCAGAATACGGTGAGAGAGTTCTAAAAGAATCTAATAAAAATCAAATAGTAGATGATTTTCCAACGCATCAAAATGTACAACCATTTTGCTGTATTCGGTCAATTTGTTTATGTTGAGTGTCTCTGATGGAGCAATTCAAACCCTGATAAAAAGATATGACATCGATATGTTTGTTGTCATTATCTGCAGTAGCTCAAACCATTTCCAAAGGTTATTTTCATGCTGTAGTGAAATGAATGTTAGCCATTGGCTGCCTTGAAGGAAAATATACTAAAAGAATCATAAAGGAAACCACACAGCATGCATGTGAAAATGTCCAGTTATAATGTAGCATATATATACACGGTGCATAAAATTAAAAATATGCAGAATCACTAGACCGGCCCTTCAACATAAGTGTTGCTTCCACCCTCTCCAAACCACTTCAACTGTAGTACCATCATCTAGTATCAATCAATCAAATTGTATTTGTAAAGCCCATATTCACAAATTACAATTAGTCTCAAAGGGCTCACAGTGCCATATCCTCTAATCTAAGTAAGAGCAGCATGAAGCTACATTTTTTTTCATATATTTTGTCAATCCATGTGCATACATTTTTCCCAAGGGTAGCTCAAGACTAGATACCAACAAAATTATTGGAAGCACGAATGAGCCCATTAACAATCTAACATCCTCTTCCCCACTGGTTACACAAAGGTGAATGTTTGAGACCTTTGCTACAATTTTAATGTACTCACTAATTACAAACATGTATTATTTATTCTTCCACTGACATGAATAAAATATATGATATGGTCTATAATTACTCCGTGACAATGGGGTATCGATAATCCCCTTGAAACATGATTTTGACGAAGATTTCATTAGCATATAAAATGAGAAGACAGACAAGTTACTAGGTATTTTAATGAGATCTAAACATGGAGGAGAGAAAATTTGATTGAAATGCCAAAATCCAGTCTGTAAAAAACACTGTCGTGAAATTAGACGAACTTTAAAAAATGCGGAGGTCAGCTGCTAATGGACTTAATCAGTCAATAAAATGTGTCCTGACAGCTTTAAAAGGTTTCAGGACCCGCCCCAAAACAAGCAGCCTCGATGGTGTAAGAGCACATTTCACAGAGGATTTAATGATGCCTTGTGTGTTTCACTGTTTTTCAAGCACTTTTCTAACTAATTCCAAACAGTAAGTAAACACTGTGAAATGAACTCCGGAAAAGCACTATTCTCATGTTTTACTGCATTTTCATTATAATTCCGTTGATGAGGGAGCTCTGTTGCTGCTAAGTGCAGTGAACCTGACCTCTGAACAGATGAAGGATGATTATTATTGTACACATGGGCGACACATCTCCACTTCCTCCCACTATCCAGAAATAAAGTAAAAATATCCCAGAGGCTAACGCTGCCATCTTGGGAATTTGGAGCAAGAGTCTGCACAGCAGCGATCGTGGGATGGAGCTACTGTAGTGAGGTCCTGCCGACATACGTGCAGTGAATCACAAAGTCATAGCACCAAATAAATGGGTAAACAAAATTTTCCAGAAATGTCCAATCTGCAATTCGTTACGCAACATTTTGTACCTATACTGCAGCCAGCCACCAGGGGGCGATTGTGTCCTTCATGACTCGATACTACAGGCGTGTATACATGATCACTTTTTGCATACTGTCCATCGTGATTTGCATCAATAGTCCATACAGTTCATCTACTCATCCCCCCCGACCTTTTCAAAATTACACAGACAATCCCTGCGTTTAATCCTTAACAATTTGTATCCCTTTAACACTTTCTGCTCCCACTTTTCGGGGGTATAAAGTATATACTGTAGTTACTGAGAGAGGAGTATCATGGAGTTTGTTATTGTTCACTGATTGTCCTTATTGTTCAGAGGTCAGGTTCACTTTGCTTATCAGCAGCAACAGAGCTCTCTGGAGGCTATAACAGTATAATTGAGCATAATGCTTTTCTGCTGTCAGTTTTGAATATCATATGAAGCAGTAGACTCATAATTCACAAACCACTCGCAGATGTAGGAGTGTGTAGCCTACAGAGCTCTTTGTGTACAGTGTCCCAATTTCAACTTCTAACCAAATAAAACCCTGAGACAACATCTTCGCTTCCTCCTCCTCCAGTTTTTTTTTCTTCCCTGAGCTGTCAGTGGTGAGACATGATAGAGTGCTCGGCCTGTAAAGTGTTGTGCTGTCAGATATCTGCCAGTGATACATCTGTTTCTACACTGTCCTCTGATCACGCTGGGCGAGACTGGAAATACAGAAGCAAGCCAAGCATGAAGTGAGACAGAGGACAGAAGGAGAAGAGGAGGAAAAGGAGGAAGAGGAGGAGAGACTCAAAGGAGTAAAAGTTTAAAAGAGGAAAGGAAGAGATTGGGCAGACTGGGAGCATCAGTCAAGTCTGATCTAAAAATTCGAGAAATCTCAAATCTCAAGGACACTTCATCTTTATCGGCTTCACATTTGGCATGGGCACTGTTAAGGGCCAGAGGAAGCGCAGGTTCAAATCTGGTGCAATGTGGACATGTCATACGTTCAATATTCATAAACATTGAATAAGCAGGCGACCAGCGCTGTGTAGCAGTGGATTCAGTCCAGCAGCAGGTCTTAACTTTACCTGGCTAAATAACTGCTGGTCACTTTCACAGTTTCATAAAGAAAAGCTGCACCCAGCATCCACAGACCAAGCTAACACCCCATTCCAAACAGGCAGGTTTAGAATAGGCATTGCGCTAGTGTAAGAAGGAGGATGAAGAAAAAAACCCGAATACGTCCGTGTTGAAAAGCCTGCCATTGATCGGTGATCCATCACTTTGCGTTTGGGAAATAATCCGTGTCTGTTTGGCTTCAGCCTCGTGTCTGGCAACAGTTCTCTTGCTGTCATAATATTAGAGACACATTGAGAATGTGGAAACGGTAAGAGAATAAATAGAAAAAGAAAAAGAAGCTGAAATCGTCTCTCTTGCTTTAGCGTCCAAAAGCCTTGGTTTGATATAATGAATGAGGAGACTTTTACCCTGCTCAGATGAAATCAGTAAGACGAGAAAATGACTGTAATATTCTCTCTGCGTGATTATAAGTGCTATAAAATCTTTATCGAGTCCTAAGAGTGATTCGGATAATCAAATGCATTGCATAAAATAAACTATTGACTCTGAATGGGTTATTTTTATAGTCAGAGAAACACATTCATGGGCCATTCATACATTTGTTCCTGAACTCGTTTAGGTCTCATAAACCTTGTGAATTTAGTGAGGGTCTAAATCAAAGCAGGAAGAAGTTAATCACTGTGCTGTAGAAAAATCATTGAAGGGAAACCACATCCTGATTAATCTATTGAATATATATCTGAGCTGTTAAAGATTAGAAGTAAGACTGGTTTACATACAGTACGTCAACTTGTCCCACACACACGCACCCAGGCGAACACACTCTATAGTATGTGTATGCACAGGTAAAAGACTCACACAGGAGCAGCTACATTAAATCAATCATTCGTGAAGCCACTCAGAGTCTCACTAAAGCCTTAATGAATAAATGCATAGTGAAAAGCTAAATCCCAGATATAAAAGCTTCAGAACCCTCCATCCTCAACACGCCTTTCTTCGCAATCATGGGTGGGGATACTGAACTGTGTCTAAAGTCTTAGAACCCATTCAGTCCTGGTATTAACATCCAGCCTGAGAATGGCAGCATCAGGTACAGGTCTGAATGCACCCAAATGAGTGCGTCCTTAGATCAGATCCCTCAAACCACATTGGGAGGTCGTCTGGGACACATTTAATCACTGTGTGAACTAAAACGCATCCAGGGCCACATATGAGGGACCATCTACTTGGCTGACATCTTCTTACTCGCTACAGTTTCACAATGGAAACAATTTATTTTTATGCTTTTCAGTATACGTTGACCCGAGGCCATTGGTACAGAGAGATGAGGCATGTGACTTGAAGTTTGCTCAGAAAGAAGCTGTCTCTTCTCTTCCAGTAACAAACTGCAGTTCCACGGAGTAAGAAACTCCTGTTGCTAGAGGAGCAGCTCTGTGGTTAAATGTCTGAGATGGTGAGGTTACCGGGAATGAAGCGGGTTGCAACCTATTTTCTGGTTTACACTATGATGCCATCCAAAAAGAGAAAGGAAAATAAATCTCCTTGTTACTGATTAAGTTTTGTAACTTTACAGTGAATTCATGTTTACTTTAGACAATTTCACAATCCAAATTCAATGTGTTTGCTTGCCCTGAGGATTATTGGACAAAGGCAGTAAAGTATAAACTAACTGCTTACACAAAAAACATTAAAATAACACATTGAAGCGTTGTGGTTTTTTGTTGGCTTCTATACGCAGATTGATTTGCCAGAGGCCGGGGGTTGAAGAGGCAGACAGCTACAGCCTCCTATTCGAGGGCTTTAATGGATTTAGACACAGGGGGGACCTGGTGGGGTCTCAGAGGAGACATTGAGGTTTAAGAATGAAAGGAAAAGGAATCGTTTCGGGTTTAAAGACTTTCCTTAAACATAAGAAAGTAGTCGTCTACCTCTGAATGGACTAGAGGAGTAAGATGTAATTTAGGAGGTTTGGGCAAAGTCTCCAAAAGTATAAAGCTCGGTATAAACCCTGTTGATCTATGTTAGCGTCTATCACAGAGGAAGTGGAACAACTGAAACCCCCCAAATCCTCAATAAACTAAACAAGGAAAACATCTCCACCTGTCTGAAGCAGTAACAAGACTTATTATATCTTTATAAGCACATATGATGATTTGTTTAATAATTTACAAAATATATGGAAACTATCCATATATATGGAGGCAGAGTTTTAAAGGACTGTCACCGAAGTGATGGAGGCGAGGAAAGTAGGGAGTTGGCAAGACAGTGGAGAAAGAGGAGGAAGAAGAGGGAGGAAGAGTTAAGTGGGGAAATTATAGTGTGATCAGCAGTCGAGATGATAGAGAACACAATTACTCTGAGCCGACACTGAGCCATGACCTGGACTTATGGAGATTTAAAGTGCTCAGAACGAGCAGCACTACCTGTAAATCCACAATAATGACATGCACCTGCACAGCTGGACACCTTCACATGAATATTACAAAAGATTCACAAACCAAAGTATTTTCCCCTCTGCAGTATGTTGCGACTTCTTCCAATGTTGGTTCTGTTGTGTCAAGTTTTAAAGTCAATCTTTGACCTTGACCACAGTGGTGGCTAAACCAAGACCACATCAGATCTCACCTTCTCACTAGAAGCTGTCAGACTGTGTCTTCCTCAGCAAAGTATGTCCAGCTGCCTTTAGCCGCTTCCCAATTCAAGGGCTGCCTCTTTTTTAATCATCAACTGATCAGCTACATGTTAAAAAAACAAGATGCTTTCTTGTAGTGCTCAGGTACAGCTTTTTTGATAGGCGACAGCAGCCAGCCAGGGAGAAGATGGTGACGTGGATCAGGTACGGCCTTCGTGGTCTACGTGGTCCACAAAGGCCTCAAAACTCCAGATCAACTACTTAGGGAGATTATCTTGAGACTGACTGTTCGGTAAACTGCTGATTTCAAGGTCAGGAATTAACTTTGATCTGAACATACATACATAAGTGCTACGAAAAACAAAAATGTTAACTTCAAGATGTTCCATGACAAATGTAAAAACTAAGGGGGATTGTGTAAAAGTGTCCAATGCTCCAAAACAGCCAATACAGGTCTTGTGGTGAGATTGTTGAGGTATATTTAGACCGAGGTATCAAGCCGACTCTGGTTGGACTGCATGAATTATCATTTCACTCCTCTGACCTGTCTTGGTGTTTCCTCCTTTGTATCTGATGTTCTGAATAGCCTCCAGCAGTGCTTCCTTGTTGCTATAGGAACTCAGCTGGAATTCCGTCCGGGCATCGTCACTGAACTGCACGATGGCCACCTGGAGAGGGGCGGAGACAGTGAGACAGGCAGATGAGTTACCTAGGCTCAAAGCACACATCAAATCAAATTATAAACTCACTTTCTTTTTAAACAATAAAGAGACCGTTAACCTAGAAATTCCCATTCAGTCATTATTTTCAGAGCACCACTGTGTTTCGACATAAGTGCCCAGCTTTGTTTTTTTTCTCTTCTTCCACAACAAAAAGCAAGAAGCCAAATCCCTCAAAGCAACTCATGCAGCATTAACTGTGAACTTTGAAGCCAGAATACTCGGCTCTGGGTCCAAAAATCGAATACCTTTCCTCATTATCACCTGCAATTTCTGCATTTATATATATATATATACAGCAATGACGGAATCAAACAGACGCAGCCTTTGTTCGCTGTAATTATATAAAATTGAGCGAGTGTTCCTAAACAGCCCCACAAAGGAAATGCTGTGCAGATGCCAAAGTTGAAACCGTACACACATGAGAAGCCAATGCGAGACATTTTCAGAGTTTGTAATAAAATGTATAAAGTGTTTATCCAGAATGTTAAAGGTTTAATAGGTGAAAATAGTAATGGCTCATAGATTTGACCATTTTCTCACCTGGTGAGTGCTGGTGTTCTCGATATTTTACTGAGCAGAAGAAATTGCTTAAGATGCCGAACAGGAATATAACACCTTTATCTCAAGTCTCTAGGTTAAAACGCACAAAAGATTTCAGTGGAAAAGCTGTAAAAATATTCTATTTTTCCACCATATATTTAATAGATAGATATAATATTTCTTAATTATATCTGTATAATTATATTTTTAGATTTACTTTATTGTTTTCTTATAATCACCAGTTTGTATTTGTTGATGTGGAACTTTGTTTATAAGCCCTGGGGTTGTACATATATTAATTTATATTTGTTTTCTATGTAATTTAATGTGTCTGTTTTAGATTGTTCTGCTAATTTGTTCATTAATTAATTAATAATTTTTTTAGAAAATCACAAAGATTTACATTTATGTGTTCAAAACTCGCAAATTCATTCAGACTCCCAAATCTGAGCTATAATCAATCTAATTGCCTTCCTGTGAGAGGGGAGAACAACTGTCATTACCTCCAGACTGCTAATGGTGCTGTTCTTGGCTCAGGGCGGCTGACGTTTACCAGCCAACTCTCTCACATTACAGCCGCTGTTTAGCTCTCGGTAGCCTACTGCCAGAGGGTTATGGGACATAGTGAGGGTAGCAAACTGCTTAACAGCACACATTCAACAAATGAAAGAAAGGGGGGTTTAGTGAACACCTCTACAGTGGGAGAAATGAACCTGCTGAGCTCTGCTAATATATAGTGGTGGGCCATGCAGGCAGGAAGCACAATGAAGAAATTAGTCCTCAGTGACAACAGCGAGGTATTGCCCCAAGTTAAAGCCTGGCATTACCTATTGATGAGACCTGATACATGAGAGCCATTCTGAGGCGGTGAAAATGGCAATAGGCACTGCGGTAATGTGATTGCTTAAGTTTCTAAGAATCAAAATAATCAAGAATAAAGTGCTTTTGTCAGCAGTTGAACCATTTCATGTTTATACCGGCTTTTACTGCATCCAGACTTAATTTATCACGACTATTCCTGCCAGAGAAATAATGTTTTCTGGTACTGGCAGCAAATGAGTAGAGTTAATCCAATACTGCTCAGCAACAAAAGGTCCATCCGGAGAGTAAAGATTCACTCACAGGGGGTTTAAAGTTCCCTGCTACTTCTCTAAACTATTCAGATATAAGGCTGCGCTCATGCTGATTTCTCTGGGGATGGATCAAGAAAACGGGGGGAATTCTGCACCAAAGTATTTGTCCATATCAGTTAACACAGCAGCAGCAGCAGCAGCAGCTTTCCTCGGTCAGTCAAATGAGCCAAAAGCACAGGGGTGGAAAGGAAGAGGAGTATGCTCAAACTGTTCAGGGTTCATTATTTCATCAAATGTGCGACACTTCTATTTCCATCTGAAATGTAGCAGTGAGAGGGAATCTGAGAAAAGGAGGAATAACTAGTAGACTAAAGAGAGAAAATCATAGAAGTTGAGAGTAAAGCAACCAGCGTCCTTTATTCCATTTATCTGCAGAATGAAAGCAGTTTCAGGGACATTTGAGAGGAAATTAAAAAAAAATTCTCCTTCTCTTTCTCTTTCTGAAATGGGCTACAGCATATGAGGCTGTGTGGGTGAGAGGAGGGAGCATTGTTGTTGCACGTACTGTGCGTAAGGCATATTGAATGTGCAAGGCAGCAAGGGAGAATCTTTGTTTTCTGGGAAATATATATATGTTTTTCACAACACTTCTCCCTGAACCTTTAGCCACTATGATTTATCATTTCTTTACCATTTCAACATTATTCTGGTTTTCAGCGCGGCCACGTTTTGGCTAGACCCTCAGCATCTGCTTTACATTGTATTTTCCCTAGGCATTCATTTCTCAAAAGCAAAAATGCTGCAACAAGGACAATAAATTAGAGAGTGAAAAAGAATTAAAAGCTGTCCATGTGTGCATTTGTATTTCTGTTGGTTGCTACTGTGTGTACAGTAATTTTCACTAGACATAGACATTAAGACTAGACTTAAGAACCGCCATAAAAGTGAATAGCAGCTCCCCAAGGAGACTCAGTGTAACATTAGTCCGTGTGAGGTGGTCGAGACGGCATTCTAACGATTCCAGATCCAAAATCTGTCCCCGTGTAATGATGAATGTGGGGAAAAGGGAGGTAAGAATGAGCAAAACTTAAAATTTGAGGTTTTAATCTTGAGTTCTTCCTCTCTGACGTAAAGGTGTAGTCACATGACTGACCTGGGTGCCATCCGGTCCCACCAGATCCAGCGATCCCATGGTGCTGTACAGGAAACGCGTGATCTTCAGGAAGTTGTCGTCTCCGATGGACCAGGAGCCGTCCACCAGGAACGCCAGGTCAGCCTTGGCCTCCTTGCACACTGGACAGACAAACAGACGAGCAAACGGCTGATATATATGCATAATGATTTAGCCAGCACATCATTTTCTTATTCGAAAACTAATTTCATACAGAAAGAAGGTCAGTGGAGGAGAGAGCATAAGCTGAATGCATAACTGCCAATCTAATATATTCGGTAAATATGCAAAGTATGAAGCACTGCAAATATACATCAACTGAAACAGGGTAAATGTGCAAAGAGTGGATATTCAGTTTATAGGATTTAAATAAGATTAAACGTCTAGTGCACACTCTGTTACACAGAGTTTTAAACTGACCACGACATTGTTCTATATCTTCCTTCTTTTGTAGACCGCTCATTCATATTCCTGCTCCAGCAGTGACTTCTGCTTCTGCTTTTATTCTTCTCATGTTTCTAAATGACTCCCAGCGGGGTTATCTTTGCTGCTGTAAAGTTGTTACGGGGTTTTAACAAGTTTTCAAATTCCAAGTCTGCACTAAATTCCCAAAATCCATTAATGATCATGTCAGCCGCCATAAATTCCTGGGGAAAAAAAAAATTTTAAAAAAAAAGGAGAAGAGAGGAGCATATACAATAAAAAAAAAAGTTTTACCTCCTTATGATTTTATGCCTCAAGTAGCAGTTTACAACCATCTCATCACTTCTTTATTTGACCAAATTAAACATTTGTGAAAAACTAATTTGACCTTTGACCACCAAATTCTAATCAGTTCATTCTTGAGTCCAAGTCAACACTTCTGTGAGATGCAATACAAATCTTTCGAGCTGTTCTTGATATATCATGTTCGAAAGAGTGAGATGAATGTGACGTCATATTGATCTCTGACCTCTGACCAACAAAATCTAAACCGTGAACCTCGGAATCAAAGTGAAGGTTTGTGGCCAATCTGAAGAAATGAACAACCTGAAAACATGGCTCACCTATGCTGAGGCTAAATTAACTAGACTACATGTGTTTATCATATATCAAATAACAGCAAATACACTTTGTGGAAACATAATTGTGTTAAAGTTAAAATATTTTACATTATTTACATGATCATAATGAAATGTTACTAATGATCAGTTTCTGAAGCTGATATTTGGTGAGTTACAAATATAACACTGAAGGTATCATTCAAACGTCCACAAATAAACAAAAATTCTTAGAAAAGATCTGATCTTGGTTTAAACAACGATTTAAAGTGGCTACAATTTTTTTTTACTTTGTTTGGTTTGTGTTTATACACTGAAAGCTCTTGGTTAAGGTTATAATAAAAGTTGTGGTCTGGATTAATACAGAAAAAATTTAATTTCAGACAAACCATGCCTGTTTACATTTAACCAATACCATGATGTTTCCCTAACCCTTAACAAAAGAACTTTAGTTGCCAAAACCTAACCACAGGCAGTACTTTCTGGCACCTCCCTTCTGCTTTTAGTCTACGGCTCTATTTCTTTGATTATCCTGTCCATCACTTTGTTTAACCATCTTCCTTTTCCTCTTCTGCTTCCTCTACCTTGCTTTCTCTTTCCTCTGTCTTTGTGGTGCTGTCCCAGGTAAAGGTTGCATGTCATCATCACGGACAGAGGCACTGGTCTGACAAAGGTCAGATAGAAATGCTTACGGACGGGCTCAGCAGGCGCGTGGCTTCACGTCTAAGGAGTTGGTCTGCAGGGCAGCCTCTAATGTGAGCCCATCAGACAGGAACACAGGAGACGCATGGTCTGGGTACGTGTTGGTACAGGGTGTTGGGTCTGTACCACTTTATTTCTGTATCTTTCTAAGGTTCTCGATCCTGCACAGTGTTTGCTCTGACATATCTTGTCACGCATTTACTGTAGTAGCTTTAACTGCAGTTCTTTAGGGCTCAAAGTACAGTAAAGGGAAATCTTTAGGAATTAAGTGGTTACGATCCAAGTCAAGTTGCCATCGATTCAGCTCTTTTACGAGTACTAGGACCTGGATGAATGTTGTGACAGACAGTGCATCCTATAGTTATGCATCCTGTAGTTATAAGAGTCATGTCATGTAGTCAGTGTAGTGCCAGTTCAAACTCAAAAAGAATAAGTTCACGTTCGTAGGTCATTTATAAATGTTTTAAACTTACTTCACGTTTATTTGTTAAGATGACAAACTTACGATCATGTATTTAGTTATTTAGTTTGGTTATCGATGGTGTTGGATCATGTATCTGTGTCGCTCCAGTCACTTCCTGACTGTGAGCATCATGTCTCGTGTTGTATTCAGCACAAAATGTTGTCGACTCATTTTTCATTATGTTTAAATGCAGTCTCATGAACTCTGGAGCGAATCAAAAAAACTCGAAGTGAAATTCATGTACTGATCAGGTCCTAATAACTTGTTAAAGTGAGAGCAGGTTATCACGAGTGTGGAGGAGGTCACAGGAAACTCCAGCATTCTACAAATCAACTGCTGCTTCTGCTCTGATCATTGAGCAGCGCTGGACCATCGTGGAAACTCTGTATTTTCACAGTTTGTTGCCACTGTTCTTCAACAAAGTAACTCACCGGCTTCACCTTTACGAGTTCTGCTGCTCTGCTCTCACTCTGTCGCCGTGAGTGAGTGTGGGCAGGGCCCCGGGGACCCGCGTGTGTCTGTGTAACCTCCAGCTAGCAACTCGCTCCTGGTATTTCACATGATGGCCTATACGCTGATGATTAAAAGAAAAGTGCCGCTCACGTTCATCATTTGTAAATTGATTGGTTCAGTACGCATGTCAATCTCAAGTGAACCCTGTATGTTGGAGCCACTATGCTCTGTGTGTAGCTGGCAGTTTGGCTGAGGACTCTCGCGTTTTGGGGCTAAAACAGAGACTATACTGATTGGTGTGAGTGATCGGGTTAGTTCTGCTAAACCTGAGCTAATAAGCTAATAAAGCAGGATAAGAGTAGGGTTTCTTTACTTTGGAATAGATAGGCTGCAACCCACTGTAGCCTGACAACAGTTCACATAATGAAGTCGCTGTGGAATAAAGTAAAGGTCCCATAAGCTTCCTGTGAAACCGATTCTCTTTACATTAAAGATACCCCCTAGTTTTATTATAATGACCCCTGAGTCCTCCAATTTTCCTCCAGGTCACTATTACTATTTTCAAAGTAAACACAGTTCACAGTTGTGTAAAGAGCAGAGATTGACATAACATAGCTGCTCGTTGAAAGTAAATTGTCTAGATCTCTATTCTTTTCCTGTTTCAAATTCAGGCCAGAACAACATTGATTGTGCTGGCGAGTGTGGGAGCAAAATCACAGCCCTGCTTTCTTTGGTTACATTTTCCCATGTCGACGTATTTAATTCACATTTTATTACTCCCAATCCTGACACAAATCATTTTCCTAGGTCATTAATCCGCCTGGAAGGAACCTCATCCAATATTACACTCAATTTTTGTGCATCAAAGCTATTAAATGCACTTCTATTAAAGTAAGTTATATATTGCAAGAGACACTGAACTTAAAACCTTTGTGTCACAATTTCGTGATAGGAATATCATACCTTTGTATTACAAATGTACAGTGAAAAAGAATATTTCACTTAAAATAGTCATCATCTTAACCATAATGACGTTTGATAGTTACTTTACTGGAGATGTTGTAAAAACTGCTGAAATTAAGTTTATTCAAAGAATATTGCGCACGTTAAGCAACTTGTGTATAAACACAGTTAGGGTGCATGAATGTTTTTTTCTTTCTTCTATTTGCTATCTAAAATGCTTCTCAAGACTGTTAAACTATGGTAACAGGTGACTATTAAATCTGTTAGATATACAGCATATTAAAAAATAATATACAATTGGTGTTTGTTTGTGTTTAACTCACCCTCCTTAGCAGGCGGGATGGTGGGAGGGGGCTCTGTGGTCGGTGGTTCAGTCGGAGCTAGAGTGGGCGCTGGCACTGGATCCACAGACACAGACATGGACACAGATGAAAATTAACACTCAGACAGGGAAACAAGACAAGGTCCTCAATCCTACTAGCAGTGACAAGTGGCACCATCATCAGGTTTGTCCACTGACTGGGGACCTTTGTAGTGAAAAGATTTCTCGTCCAATCTGTGTTCACAACCTAAAGTTACATGAGCAATCTAGCTGCTGTGTTTTGTCCTCTACATCTCCGGCAGACAAACTTTAGCTACACTTTCCTGTCATTTGCTGTATCTCTCTTCCCATCCCCATATAAGTTGGGGCGCAGCAAAAGAGCAATTTTCATCAGTCTTAGTATCAGTCTGACCAGAGGCTGTTTTTCTGAGTCGAAAACAGCCACAGGTTAGAGCACGCCTCAGTGCCAAGCCAATTACTTTACGGAAAGGCAGTGGGTTCTGTCAAACCACAGCAGAGCGAGTAAATCATCTCGGAAAGATTGGCGACTCCCCACATATGAGGCACATACTTCATGACAGTAAATAAAATGATCTCGGCAAATGATTCTCTTTCTTCCTCTTCTAAAGATCATTTGTTTATAATGTGCTGAGCATCTTTACTGACTTTCGGGGGATTTGAAGTGGTTCTGAAAAGTAACAGACATGATATCAATTTATCAAAAAGTACATTCAAGTCAAAGGGAATTTTGAGATAGTTTTACCTTAATTAACATTTTCATTTTGCTTTCACTCCACTACGCCTTTGAGGGAAGTGTTGTACTTTTTACTCCTCTGCATTTGTGTGACAGCGATGTCGTCACGATGCAGAATTTACACGTGAAGATTGAGATCATCTTATAAAACATGATGTATTGCTTTAAAATAAACTACCCACCGCTACATTAAGAAGTTAAATGATCTCCATCTCCACCAGCGACAACATTAAATCTCTGCCTACACGACAGTGCATTTAAAAATAGGCCCTGTAAGACTTTCATAATAATTTAGGACTCTAAAAGGAGCCATTCTGCATAACGAGCACTTTTATTTTGGACTGTTGAGCACAATTTCCTGATAACATTTAAGTGCAGGATTGCGGTACTTGTAATGGAGTGCGTTTATATGCTGGTTTTAATACTTTTACTTAAGTGAATTATCTTAGGACTTCCACGGGCAGTGAGTGTGGACCGGCCACCTTTGCTGAAAGCAAACCTTCATGTCTCCACTTGAATTGAATACACAGTTGTCTACTCAAAATCTGTGGAGCTACAACATAAGGTTGTGTGTGTGTGTGTGTGTGTGTGTGAGTGAGAGAGAGAGACCATGTCTATCCATCCATAAGACTGGTACTGAACTGAGCCCCCCCCCCCCGTTCCCGAGAGCTGTGTGCTTCACCTCAGCTCATCAGTTGACCAATGAACTGCAACAACAGAATCTATCTTCACTGAGAGGGGGAGAGAGAGAGAGAGAGAGAAACCACAGGAGGTTGGAGGTAGAGGAGAAAGTGACAGAGGTGAGACAGATTCATGGTTGACGGGGACAGAGGGTGGAGAGTGAGACATAAAGAAGGACTGGGAGGAATCATTTGGGAAAATGAGTTAAGAGAAAGAAAGATGAGAGGAGTGAGGGAGAGACGGTGAACATGGTCGAGTCAACCTCCTCAAAAACGTTAAAATTAAATATTTAAATAAATGGGAGGAAACTAAAAACTCAATAAAGTCGCACTTCACATCCTTTGTCTTGAAAACAAAGTGTGAAGATGAGATCACGATCATACATGCTTAGATACAATATATAAAACATACACGTCATGTCAGTGATGGAGACCGACGGCCCCTCCATTTCTTGAATCTGCGTGTGAACACTGATCTGGTATTGGCTGCTTGGAGTGAGGTCATAGAAGCACTGTCGGGAAGCACCACCCCCCAGGCTCACTTCCTGCCTTTGGCCATCTGCAAGTAAACAACAAAACAACAAACAATATGACGTCAAGTTCAGATCAACGGTCACAAAATCGTAATAAGCACAGATCCCTCGAAAACTCCTCATTGTTCAAAGAGCACGTGTTCTGCATCATATGGTCTGTATTTTGGTCTGTATTTTATAGAGCACACTTCTAGTCTCGATGACCACTCAAAGCACGTACAGTTTATTTTTTGCCATTCACACACACACACACACATTCATACAGTTGCTTCTATGTGCAGCACTTTCCCCCCTGTTATCAAATGAAGGCCTGGGAGCTGCTGAGGTTAATCACTTCCTTTCAGAGCTGGATTCTAAGCAGCAGTATTGGAGTTGTCAGGTGACAAAGCTTCTTGTTCAAGGGCGAATCTGAAGGTTAGTCGCTGAAGGACAGAGGCATTCACCACAACGCACAGACATGCTCACATCATGTGGAGATTCAAGCCAGCTTTGAAATTCTTGCCTCACACTGTAGACGAGTCTGTTCCCATGGTGAGGCCTTTACTTATCCATTAGAATGATCCTTATTCATTAAACTCATCTGATCTTGAATTACTGATGCATTGTAGATAAACGTCCCATGCAAACAAACACTTAACCTGCAGCGTGTGCTGCTTTATCCATTCAGTGCACCAACCAGTAAGATAACTGGAGGATTCTATCTCTAACGAAAGAAGGAAAACATCTTTATATCCACTGGAAAAATGAACCGAATCATATCATTGATTTATTTCCTCATCTCATGTCAATTTCCTTTGGATCTCAGACCGAAAACACTTTCAATTAACTGTTTGTTTTGAAAAGCTTTAGAGCGACGGCATCACTGAGAAAAAGAAAGAAAATTAATGTTGGCAGCCAAAAAGAGACAAACTAGAAACTGGAAACACACAAACACACACACACACACACACACACACACACACTAATATCCATAATTTGTCAGTTTCATTAGTCTAATTCTATTTGCTCATGTGTGTCTCATCTTGTGGAGTGACAAATTAGCCCCTCCTCCAGACAGGAAGCAGCCGTGGATAAAGTTTAAGGAAACAGCTGTATCTGAGGAGCTGCCACTCTTTCATCGGAGAAGGTGTTTGGGCAGCTGATTGGCTCTGCGAGGATTAAACCTCTATAAACCTCAGCAAGAATATCTGGCTACCACTCAGGAAGCAAGGAGAGACAAAGATGCAGAAAGACATAAAACATGGGATGGAAAAAATGTATGAAAGCGAGCAATCTTCCTTTTCCTTTTTGGTGTCAGAAAAAGCTGAACAAATTCCTCAACTTATTATTTACAAATATTTCTATACCTTTTACTGTAACTGTAAATTTCACAACTATACTTGAGTGGGAGAGTGCATGTAAGATGGAAATGTTTTACTTATAAGAATAAGACTTAAAAGATTTAGTCTATAGGAGTAATACTTAAAAAACAGGTCCAGCAGACCTGGCCTTCCGGCGGTAATTACCTCGTCCACTTTTTCTGTTTTTCAGAAGGATTAAGCAAAAACTGCTGAACCGATTTTGGCAAAAGTTGATGGAAAGATGGGACATGAAAAAAAAAAGAGCCCATTAAATCCTGGTTTAGACCAGGAACTTTTTCTCACTTTTATTGTGAGACAGAGCGTTTTGTATGTGCATGTGCAGGTATAGGACAAAGGAGTGTGTGAAATCAGGTGCAGCTTCATTGAGTTTAAAGGGAGTGTTTGGCCTTGGTGGAGATGTGTGTTCTACAGTGTTACACCAATTCTAACTGCAGTTTGAGCCACTTTTTTTTACTGCAGATTCCTTTCCTTGGTGCTGGTGAGGCCAGCAGCACATTATACACATATTCTGTTTGTGACAAGATATTTCAGATTTTGTGCAAATTTTTTACCCACTGTGTGTCACTGACTCTTTTTATGCAACTTCTCCCCCCTCAGAGCGGTCTGTGACAAGATCCCCGACTGCACCAGCACACTGGACTCACATCAATAAATGAGCCAGGACACATCTTTCACCAAACAGCTACCAGTGTAAAAATCACTTCCATGACACTTGGTGAAGAAAGTGGCAGAACATTTAGGATCTGCTGAGCAGAGGACTGCCAACCTGTACTGTCACATACCCATGCATATGTTCTCTGAGGGTTTTGGGTGAGTAATACATCCATTGCTACTGCAGTTTGGACTTTTTGACACAATCTGACATCTACAAAACTATATATCAAAAGACTGCATAGAAATCTAGGTATTTCCTGTGCCATCCTTACACTGAATTGAACTTTGACAGAGTTATCTGAGGATCTACGTGGCATTTTCTATAAATGTCTGTTAAATGCACAGAACTGCTGGAAACATCAGGAACAGTGCCATGATTTCAACGGTGTATTTTACTGTGGATTTATTACGAGCATGTACCGCAGAAACCACAGCTCTCTGAGGAAAATTCAAAAGAACTTGAAGTAGCTCACTGTGAGTGGAGCAGCTCCAACTCTCTTGCTGACAGGACAAAGGTTTCTATTCCAGCTGAGGTAAAGGGGAACGTAAAGGACAAAGTGTAACAAACTGGACATTTTTTTTTTTTTTTTTTTTCTGATTAATTTGTTTTATAATGGTTAATTTCTCTTGTTTTTAAAGAGCTCTTTTCTTTTGCTCCTACTCTGTCTTCCTGAGCTTAACATTTAATATCTGTGTAATCTGTGCAATAAACAGCTTCTAAAGGTTTTTGATGCTGTGACATGAGCAGTTCAGAGAGCCCTTTTCTCCCAGGTCGTTTACTGGGGAGAGAGATGTGAGCATACCATTCCTCCATTCCTTTCTCCAAACAAAAGAGATTTATGAAAATCCTTTGCCATGTAAATCAATGCCATGTGAGAACGAAAGAAATAGATCACATTTATTTCCTCAGAGCCGCACATCAATAAGAATCCAGATGACTGAAAGGCATGTGTACCCAAGACACACACACGTGAGCTTAACGTGCACACAGAACTCTGAGACCTGAGCTCAGACGTTTTCATGAGGCCAGGCTGTAAATCTATAAGGAAACATATGTAGTTTGGCGCAGAATGCAGACACTTCACCAGATATCACAACACTAGTAAACATTTTGATTTACTGACTGAATATCGTTCCAGTCACTGGGCTGGAAAATGCCTTATTTCAAAAATAGCAGGGATCGCAGAAACAAGTTGGGTTGAGTGAAGGTGCACCCAGAAACACGGAGGGGACAACGTACTTGTTCCCAAAAACTTTGCATGAGTTCAACTTTGGTGAGGACACATCTATATACTTCAATAGAGTGGTTGAAAGCAGTGCCCCAGCCCACATTTCAACAAGCTCATAAAGTTTCAGCTAATTTGAATTCAGACCAGATGAGTTAATAAAGTTAAAGCTCAGAGTCGTATCACATTCTCACACAAAGAGCAAATCTAATGAAAGCACTAAATCAAGAAATGAACCATTTGTTTCACCTTCTCACACAAACTGTTAGCGGTGAGGGGACTTACTGAGCGTGGACTGGATGGAGACTCTGTATAATGTGGCCCGTAGAAGAGGCTGCCACTGGACACACATGCTGCTGGAACGCACCTGGTAGGTTGACAAGCCGGAGACGCCGAGGAACACTGGATAGAGAGAGAGAGAGAGAGAGAGAGAGAGGGAGGTCAATGACAGACATCATTCAGTATAGATTTCCTTATTCTTTATTTAAAAAATGTCTACACACATCTGTGTATGAAATGTGCTTTGATCAAATTGCTAGCGTGTTTCTGAAGACAAAAGGAAGAGCAGTGTTGAGTGTGGAGTGGTTTTGATTTTGCTCTTGAAATATCTGCGAGATGGATGAACACAGGCCAAGCAATCAGCCCTACGCAGACGAGGCCCATTCTAAACCAAAATAAAATGGTGGACGTGCAACAGGCAGTAGCTGGAACCTGGGTGAAATTCACAGAACATCCACATTTAGCCGAATAAAAACCTGACGCAGAACTGGTCACTTCTTTTAAGTATCCATCTAAATGGATTTCAGGCAGCTGCACTGTTTGTGGTGTTTAACAATGTTAAAACGTTTTCTGAATAACTGTTGCACCTTTTCACACTTTCTAACCATGAACTTCACCCATTTCATTCCTGTCTCTCTCTCACTTCAGCCCATTAAGCCCCCTCCACCATCCAGCTCCTCCACCCACTTGTGAGCCTTTCAATCTGAACCAAACTACTCCATATTCATTAAACCTACTCTGCATCTTATTGATGATGCTACAAATTCTCTCTGAGCTAAAGTGGGACTTTACAGTAAGTAAGCGAGATGGAGAAAATGTGTCTACATTTTGGGGAATAAGTTTAGTCATTTGGAGAGAAATGGTTCAGGTTATAATTCTGCTTTAAATGTCACTGAAACTTTGACTGACGGTAAATTGTGTGAAAACATTTCAAGTTCAAGGTCAACAGGCAGCTTTAGAATGATGCAGACTTTGGTTCAGAGCCACACTGTCTGCATCATGCATCAACTACACAAGCTGCACTTTGTTGTACATCTCTTTGGTCTGCTGGAAACAGGAAAACAAACACATATACACTGTAACTGGTAGAAAGATATCTATACTGACAGTTCACATCAAACATTACTCAGGATTGATGTTTATCCATCATGTGAAGAAACAATGAGGAACAATGCAGCAAAGTGTAACACACAGTGAGCAATTTAAATAGCTGAAGCTTGTGCGATACTGAGATTCCAGTGTATAGTATAGGTAATAAAACCTCTCTCTCTTTTGTTTCTCTCTCTCCCTCTCTCGTTCCCTCTTGTTAACAGAATTTGCTGATGGTATCAAATAAACTTGGCTCCTCTCTTGCACCAGTAAATGGATATTTTATGCTGGGACCATATGGCAGGTGCTTCATTTTAAACACTAGTGAATAATGCATACGACAAGACATCATTCCGTTCAATAATATACAAAGACGCACACTAGCCTCACTCTAGTGCAAGCAGACATGCCACATGCACATTAGCATGCACACGTACAACACATGAATATGGATTAACTGTATATAATCATGTCTGGACGCATGTGTGTTTACATTCATACATCCAATTAGGGACTTTGTTACATGACCTACATGTGACACAGAATTTGGATAATGAATTGTCCTTATCGCAAAAGTTGGCTCGCCAACTCCTTTAAAAAGTTAAAGGAGTATCATGGATATAAACTATTGTAGACCATATGGAGAAGCTTCAATCAGGAATGGCCTCTCTGCGTGCATGTGTTTTTTGTGTGCGTGTGTGTGTGTGTGTGTGTGTGTGTGTGTGTGTGTGTGTGTCTGCTGAAGCCGCCTGGCTTGAGGCCAAACATTTGCACCCATCTGCCTTCACGACCTCTCCACCCTCAGTTTCTTCATTCTACCTCTGCCAGATTTTTGTCAAGTAATCCTTCCAAAATGGGAGCTTAAGTCAAACTCCTTTTTACTTTTAGTCCTTAAAACACGTCATTAAAATTTTGTGTAAATCCTAAAATGTTTCTTCATACTACATTGACTTAGCTCCCTTTGGTGTCATGTGGAAAACAGATCTTGCACCTAAAATAACCTAACACTTCATTAATGGGTAACAGTTTTATTGCATTCAATGGTACTCAAGGCACCAATAATTACCCTTCTATGCCATATGCTTTGTGTTATTTATTGGTGTAAACATGCCAGTTGGCCCCCATGGTAAAGCGGCGATTAATACAGTGCACCCTGGGAAATATGTTACTGTATCTCCCTTATTGGAATGAGAAATGACCGAACACATGTTCTTAATAAATCAGAACTTCTCCAGAGAATAACTACAGACCATGAGTTAACTACACTCTGTGTAACATGGGAACATCTGACACACGTGAAAATGTATCAGTGCTCTGAGAATTTCTTGCAACTGACAGAGAACAGAGAATGTGCTGAATATTTAGTGAGTCATTCTCCTAAAGCCTGGCCAAAAGTTACTAAAACCCAACTGCAATGTGGTTTACAGTCCAATATGCACAGATAGAAGTTTAGAAAAGTGTGGAAGGAAATGCAGATCTGAGAATCCAACATGTAGATTAAAATGGAAGCTTTAAAACTAGTTTGATTGAATTTGAACAGGAGGAAAGGTGCCTGTTCTGGCTTCATGTAACTTCACAGAAGAAGTTACATAATGTGAGAAGCACGTAACTGAGTGATATGGTCACCAGAATCAGGATGAGCAGGCTCAAGAGTAATGGCAAAATGTAGATCAGTTAACGAGACATAGAAGTCATACAAAAGCAGTGTTTATTTCCAATATTAATCAACTTAACTTTTAAAATATGAAGATTTCTAAATGGAGTCTGGTGTGTGTGGCAGCGGCTGCACTAAGTTATTATCTACTATAGATTTTCACATGGTTAGGAGGCACAGTGGTGCAGTTGTTAGCCATGTCTCCTCACATTAAGTCTCCATGTGTGGGTTATATTCAGACAACCCTGCTCCAGTGCTAAAGACCATAATTGGCCGTAAGTATGATTGTGACCTGGTGTGAATATGCCTCTCGCCTAATGTCCCCCTCAACCCTCAAAGGATTAGCAGAATAGATAATAGATGGAAGGATGATGAACGTATAATTATAAATGTTACTTATGAATTCACAGTCCTTGTTAAATTTGGTAGGGTGGACAGTCGAGGTACCATCATCGATAGTAAATCAGGCCAGTGTGTCAAGATGGGCGGCTGATGAATCTACATGTCAGTGCCTCGTACTTTATCTTTATCTCATTATGGAAGCGTGTTTCATTACGAGAGCTTTACAGAGACAGGGAGGCATGTGGGAACTGTCACTCATCCTCCAGGGGGATGATTAAAGCAAAGAAGGAGGATAACACGTCACAGCAGCAAAGTTTAATGATAAATCTGTTAATCAAAAGCTTCCCATTTAATTGATTGTTTGTAATTGCATGCATGATCCAGAATTGAATCGTTCTTTATACTTTCCAGAAAAATGGGAAACTCAATTTTTGCTTCGTACATAATCACGGATGAGAAATGTAATTAATATGTAACATATTTAAACTAGAGTGTTGTGTTCCATTGGGTTCATCCCATTGGTTGTGCCAATCAGCCAGTGAATCCAAAAGATTTTAGAGTATGGACAGATCATACAGCAGTTTTCTAAAAGAACCACACACGCTGGAAAGGACAAGCACAAAACATGCACATGCAGAACATGCACACACATATAACTAGAGACCTTTCTCTCCCTCTCTCTATAACCCTGTCAGTCTCTCTCTACCTCTATCTTCCTCCTTCTTTTCGGTTTTACTGCACCCACTGATACCACATTTACATAGATAAAGGATTGTGCTCCTGGCTGACTGGTATATATCCTTCTGTCTATCCGTCTGTTTGTTAAAGTCTCAATGGAAATTAGAGTGTCTGCTATCAGCAGGTTGTTAATTTGCATGTTGTACCTTTCTCGCTTTCTTCAAACCACTTCGCTGCTGCCGTCTCGGTCTTCTCTTTCTAATAATCACTCATTCCTCTGTGGCAACTTCTAGTGCTGGTGACAACACCATTATGTTGGAATGACACATCTTAATAATGTTTGACTTTCCAAAAGTAAATCAGGTAATAGTATTCAACAACTTTTTAATATAAACATTTTGCCTGAACCAACTAACGGTGACACAGCCTCTTTCATTTAGAGTCATTGTTGACATTGTTCCCTACCATGTCAACACTGCCACACGAGGAGTTCAATTCTGCATCGCACCATATTCCCCCCCATCTTACAACAAAGTGTGAGTAGTTGTGTGTGGTACGGATGCTCACATGTCTTGGTGTTCACTAGCTGCGGTTCACTCTGTCCTGAAGGGTAGGAGGCCGTCACTTGAACACTGTATTCCGTCCCACTTAAGAGATTCAGAAGCATCATGGAGTTCATATCTTCACCCACTGTTGTCTCCAGAACTGGTCCTTGATCTGATAACACAGATGCGTTCATAAGCCCAAACAGAAAAGGACAGAGAATTATCACAAAAAGATAAAAAAAATGCATAATGCAGTGAGCAGATACAGCAACTCTACCAAGGTTGAAATATCCCACACGTGATTGACTAGTTCTTATAGTATAAAAAGAAAAGAAAAACAAAGTGTTATTAAAAAGTATTTATTTGTCATCAAACATATTAAAGAAAGTGAATTCCTACAAATCATATTATCAATAATCAAAATTCCTAGATCTGATCCTATAAATTTAGTAAGGTCATATATTTTGGGCAGTGGTAAAAAAATAAAATAATGATAGAACTGAGACTGTTTAAAAACAATTTAAGAATAGAACGGTGCAGGATTATGATTTGCAACTGAGTCAGCAACTGAAATTATTATTTTTAACTTATTTATAATACTGATAACTGATGACAGCTCTACACTGCAATACAAAGCAATGCTCTTAGTGTTTTCATGTTTCGACTTTATTGGACATGCAGCTCAAGCATCAGTATTTTATATATATATATATATATATATGTTTGTATTTTTTACTAAATATGTTTTGCCATTTGCTGCCCTTGTTGGACCAGGGCATTTAAGACAAACCGGAGCTAATAAGCTGCTAAAATTTATATTTTTGAATGAAAAGCTGCTTTTTTGTATTTCAGTCTAAAATCAAGGGCGCATTGTTTCAGCAACTGCTACAAAATTGAGGTGGAAAATGTGTAACCATTAACAACGCAAATTGCAGAAAAGTAACTAGAACCGACTGACGCATACACGTATGTGGTGCTACCATCACGTACACAAACCTGCACATATACACATGTATGCACTAGCTCATTAACAAAGAGAGTCACAAATATATGTATGTACACAAAAATATACAGCCACGCATTCTCCCAAAGTACACAATTATAAAACTAAAATATAATAATATAAACTTAATTTATGCTTTTACAAATACCTGCTACAAAATTATTTACATAATAATAACAATCCTGCATGAATATGATAACGTGCTTAATTAAAAAAGATACAAAAGCAATAGAACAAAAAAAAGACATATAAAGGAAGAGCAGCCTTATCTA
The DNA here is from genome assembly GCF_947347685.1 of Pleuronectes platessa. Lineage (NCBI taxonomy): Eukaryota > Metazoa > Chordata > Actinopteri > Pleuronectiformes > Pleuronectidae > Pleuronectes > Pleuronectes platessa. The sequence goes on along the minus strand of NC_070635.1, from coordinate 15,362,059 downwards.
TACAACACACCATCCACTGAAGCGCTATTAAAGAGGACACAAAGTGTGTGTGTGTGTGTGTGTGTGTGTGTGTGTGTCTTCATGTGCATGAGAAGGCGTGAGCATTTTCTACTACAGTATGTTAACTTTAAAGTGTTTGTGTGGAGGAAAGACATTTGTATTTGGGTAAAACCAACCATCTGACAGTAAAAGCTCCAGCCTGTTGAAATGTATTAGATTCCTAAAATCGGATGAATGCAGCTTTTGTGCTTGAGGCTTGAATCTTAAAGACAATTTATAAATGAGGAAGGTTAATGTATTATCTCAGCAGTGGATCACTGACGTTTCCCTTGACAAGCCTTTCTCCTGGAAATTACATCTCTGTAAACAACACCAAGTACAGTTTGTACATAACGTAACTGCTGAGTGAATTAGGTTCACAGGCAACATGTTTCTCAATGAGTAAAGTGCTACATATAGTAATGGCAGCTGATTTTAGTGTTGTTTGGTGGAGGGCAAGTGTACAAAGTGAACAACTGTCCTACCAGAGGTGTGGACCTTGCATCGACAATCCTATGTGTGATTCGGTGCTACCGTTGAGGTTGTGGTGACAAAAATAAGTAAACAATTTCCATCATTGTGAAAAAAAGCTTATATTAAACAGGATGACCTTTGTTTTTCTCTTCTAATTTACTAAAGGGAAATCTCAATCAGTACATTTGACAGGTCATTCCCTTTGATCTTATTCAGGAGTAGAGGTTGATTGTCCAAATTATGTTAGGATTATATTTGTGTGTGTGTGTGTGTGTGTGTGTGTGTGTGTGTGTGTGTGTGTGTGTGTGTGTGTGTGTGTGTGTGTGTGTGTGTGTGTGTGTGTGTGTGTGTGTGTGTGTGTGTGTGTGTGTGTGTGTGTGAATGTGTGTGTCTGTGTACCATAAATGGGCTGGTAGACAATCCTGTAACCCAGTGTAGGAGTCTGCGGTGGATCCCAGGTGACCCGGAAGCGGTTGTACCACTCCTCTGATACACGGAGGTTTCCAGGGGACAAAAGGGGAACTGCAACAACACAAGACAAACATCAGAATATACAAGTGCTTCTCAGAACTACATCTGAAATGTAGACTAAAACACATACTTTAATTGAAAGATCAATTAAATCGTCAACCGTAGCGTTTGAGCATAAATTCTCAGATGAAGTCAATCAGACACAGTTTTAATATTAGGCTGTAATATGAATGGGAGTGTTTGTTCCCTATAGCTGGTGATAGTATTAAAAACCAAGATATTTTACTTTGAACAAACTGTGAATTAAATTATGTAAAGTTTTGTCTCTCGTGTTTGTTTGTTGTCAGTGCCAGGCCCGGATGAATTTGAGTTATCGCAACGTTGTAAAGTCCCACAGACGTGGATTTATCTGAGAAGACAGTTTCCTCGCCCCAAAAATATAAAATGGTGACTGTACATGAAGTGTGTCTTGGCTGTGGTTTATGGCCTTGCTGTTTCCCAGGCTCCCAAGCTTTTTTTATTTACAATATGACGAGCTATAGCACCATCATCTCACTGTAACAGATGACGCATTTCATGTGACATTTCCGTGCTCGGTACAATGAGAAGAAATCACTACTGTCCATGAGAGCTGATCAACAGAACGGTTGAGAGAATCAATTAGATCGTGGCAAAATAATTGAATTGTCCCACTTATGAACGGAGCCGCTGTAATTATGAACTGTAATAATGAACGGCCTTCATTAGGACAATTAAGAACGCATCAGTATTTGTCATCGTTTTTAATTTACATTGTCCTTCAGGAACGTGAGCGAACATGAAATTAATTCAGTGCAAATGAACATTCTGCTCCCCGCAATGAGATTCATTTCCATTAGCGCTCAGCTTTGTCAGATGTGTTCTCCTAAACTGGGAGCTGCATCTTTGCTTAATGAGCAAGGGAAGGGAGAACTGGCACCAGTGCTCATTGATTCAGAGAATAGAGAGAGAGTGTGTGTTTGTGTGTGTGTGTGTTTGTATGTGTGTGCTGTGCTGTGTGAGAGAGCATGGTTGTAGGTTTGTCAGGCTTACGTGTGGATCCCATGGCAGAGACGCTAATGCCATCTTGTCCGTCTCTGTACACTGGCGTGACCGTCACTTTGTACTGGGTGTCTGACAGTAACGGCTCCAGCACAGCTCTCCTCTCTCCTCCAGGAACCAAGACCTACACACACACACACAAACACATAAACACACACACAAAGGGGACACATTTAAAGCAGTTGGAGAGTGAAGGTAGTTTTAAAGCAATGATGAGTTTTGCCCATTTGGGACCAACTTGCACACAGGAAAACAGGCAAGCATACAAATAAACAAGAAACACATACACACACACACACACACACACACACACCATATAGCAGAATACATACAGAGTCGGGCTTCTCTCTGTTGGTTTGCTGGGAAATTTGGAGAGAAAGATTAAGGCCAGGCTTAATTTGGTGAGACAGAAAGTGCCTGCAGAATGTTATGTATATCTTATGGGATTCAAACCACAACTGTTCAAGAATTCTGCTCACTTCTGTTTAGTCAATGAAGTCAGTTGAGGTCAATGGTGAGACAGAATTGAGCCGGGGAAAAAAGCCCATTACTGCTGGGTTTTCATTCAGAGGAGTTGCAGTTTGTTCTCCTATGCATCCTCAGGATTCTTTTATATAACTTCTAATCAAAAGGTTTGCAACAAACCACAGTGTCACATAAATATAACACTTGCTACACTGACTCCCAGACAAAGATAAAAACCCTGATGTTGCTACTTTATAATATAATTGACTTCAGATGATACAAACAAAAAGCTGGGCTGCACAGTTTTATTGACCTTGGAAAAAGAAGCTGACAAAACAAGCTCCACTCAAGGTCCTCTTGCTCGCTCATTCTGTAGACCCCTAAACTTTATTACAGGCAGAGTTTCAGGAGCAGGGAGAACACCTCAGCCACGGCGCTTCCGGCGTTCTATAAATGCTCTCAGAACCTTCTTGCCTTTTGTTCTCATATTCTGCACATCCCTCACCCCCAACCCATTCTCCCTTTGTTTTTTCTTTTGTTTTTTTCTCCCCGTACAGTCCTGAGGGGGTCTGTTGTGCCCGGATGCTACAGAGAATTCACACTGCGATTCTTCCCCAATATTGCAACTGAAACTCAAGAATCCTAGTGTGGTCCGCGCTATTGAATAATCAGATGACGTCAGTGGTCATGGCACTGCATATTCATTTAGGGTTGGATTGAATAGTGAATTTTACGTGAAGCCTGGAAGAAATGGCTAAAAGCTGCAGAGTTAGTGGACCTTGAGTGAAATTGTTTTGTAAATCAACTAATGGTAATCTTAATTAGATTAAATAATTTACAAAATCTTGAACTAACTGAGTCACCGGAGCATTTCTTCAGATATTCTCACACCACCTTTTTTTCATAAAAAGTCTGATATCTCCTTCTCCCTATTTAATCAACTTTCACATTTGTAAAGAAATAATATTGTTTGAAATTCACATCAGAGATCCAATCTTCTGCTTTCTAAAGCACGACTGCGTATGTGCGTGAGTGTGTGTGTGTGTGTGTGTGTGTGTGTGTGTGTGTGTGTGTGTGTGTGTGTGTGTTGTGTGTGTGTGTGTGTGTGTGTGTGTGTGTGTGTGTGAAAGGGAGAGAGGGGTATAAGATAAGGCCAATGCATTAGAAGGAGCTGTCCACTCTGACTGAGGTGCTGAAACTCCACAGTGTCAAAGCAGGGAGCCACTCACAAAGAATTTTAACACACACCCACTACCTTAGGAAACACAGAGTTGTCCGTGCTGTCTGTCTTGCCCTCTATCTGTCTCTCATACACATCCACATCAAAACACATCCTAACTTCCAGGAAGAGGTGTGACCTAAAACAACTCCTCTATCAGCTGGCAGACAGGTTCAAGTCTTTCTCCCCACTTTGTTTTGCTGTTGTTTCTCTTTCACTCTTAGTTTCTTTTTGCTCTTTTCTTTGCTGCCCTCCATCTCCGCTTCCAGTGAGGCAAAAGGCTACTGAAAAGATAATGGGGTGTCTTCTGGCTTGCCCTGGCCTCTCCATCTTCTACAGCCCCGACACCACATTGGGAAATTAGAACAGGGGAGGGAAGGGGGAAAGGGGAAGAGGGTAGGACAGTATGGAGAGACAAGAGGGAGAGGGAGAAGACGCAGAGGAAGAGATGGAAAAGAAGGGAACGGCCGTGTGTGTGTGTGTGCACATCAGTGAACAGGGTCAGTACATGGCACTGAGCTTAAGGGCTCTTACCACAGATCGAGGGATCAGGGGGAAGAGGTCGAGTGGCCCGGGACTACAAGTGTAATCATTTTTCTGATTTGAGATGGATGCCCCGACGCTGACCGCTGCAGTCACCATCCAGCTGACTGGAGGTTTGTAATAAAAGAAACCATCTTCCTCTCAACTCCAGTGTTGTCTATGTAATTAGTGTCGACAACTGAACAAGGGGAGTTAGTGTGTTGACTTGTAAGTGTTTGAGAGCTGCACTAGACTTTAAGGAGGGAGATCTGAGAAACTGAAGGCACGTTGTAATAGGCATCTAAAAATAGACGTTGGAAAGAGAACTAATTCAAATCAATAAGAGATCAAAATCCACTGCAAACGCTCCTTAAACCTCCAACATCTATTCATGATTCTTTTAATAGCAACAGATCATGATCCACTCACCGACTCCTCTTGGTGGTTGCCCCTGAGGCCAGCATAGGAGACCCTGTAGCTCTCCACGTGGGGGTCTTCCATCTCCCATGATGCATCTAAACTCCGGGGGGTCTCGTCGCTCAGCTGCAGGTTTCTCACAGCCTGACGTGGCACCGCTATGCCAAATCACAATTATTGCACAAACGTTACTGTGGGATGTGAAGCAAACACTTGGATTAAGCCCCATTTTCTTCCCGCTTTCAATGTGGTTTGGTAAAACTGTGGATTAGAAAAATGTCAGCTTGCCATGAACAGCAATTGTTAAACTGCCAATATGGAAATAAAATCTGGCACAGACAGACAAATCAAAGTATTTTTGTTTTTAGTTTCAGCCGTCTATGGCTTTAAACCAGAGTAAACGTTCCAAACATAATAACAGTCATAATAACAACTGCAGTCCTTCATTTTTTATTTTTTTTAGAAACAGATGTGACTGACTTTGAGCTGTGATTTTCAAAGAAGCCCTTGCCCTTAACAAAGCAGAAACACATTAAAAAAAATTGCAGGATAGTGAGAAGAGACTAAATTGCTGCGTGTGGGCAAAACGCTCTGACTCCATTAACTGTAGCCTGCTCCTCCAGGTCGCCTCTGAGATAATAGAGTTTGAACTACAGTGTCTGGGTGAAACCAACTTAGTTAACACAATTTTTAAGAGAGTAGATCTTCTGAACTCTTTTTATGAGGTGCAACCAGCTTGAGAATGGCATCACTGATTCAGTTTTCCAGTTCATCAACCTCAGTAAACCGCCAGCGATTCTGGTTTTGCTTTCAGAAACTAGATGACCAATAAAGATTGTAACTCTGCTACAGGAAGTAGAGCTGTGGTTCAACATCTTCATCTACTGTCCACGAGTACAGACTCTCTACAGAATAGAGGGCCAAGTATGAGAGAAAAAAATGAGAAGATTTATATTTTTATGCGAAAATAAAATCGAAATGTGGAAATAAAGTAAGACTAAATCAACAAAGGAAATAAAAAAAAATTCAAATCCAGAATTGAGTAAATATTTCAGGAATCCACTTTTAATTTCAAGATTTATGGTGCATATTTTGGATTATACTAAAAATGAATATTCCTCTACATCAGAGACTTGAGTCTCAACATTTCAACTTTATTCTTGAAAACATAAGGAGTAAAAATGTCCTCCTCTCATTTTGTTCCTCATGCCTGATTTCTTCCGTGGACTTCAAAATTCCAAAAGATTATCTGGATGCTTTGGTTTCAACCACGGTTAAATTGTTGCCATGCATTTCACACCAACACAGATTTTGACTGTATGCAAAATAAACGGCACAATTTGACTCCACCGTGACATGTCTCACCTGCGGTTGTGGCAGCAACTGTCGTCGTCCTGGTCACTGGAGACATACACAGAGTACAAATCAGATAAAGGAATAGTAACTCTCCTCAATAAATCTCTGTGTACAACTCAAATTGTTAGACAGAAATGAATTAAACAAAAAAAAACATAAAACAACTCCAGTAGAATGATAAAATAAGAAGATATAATTGGGGGAAAAGAGCAAGAAGCTGACCATAAAATAGATTTTCTTCTTCTTAGGAAAGCTGTGACAAACAAATCAATGCAAAGAGGCTGAGGCAGAGCGAGGCTTTGAACCCAGAGATGTAAATTTGATGGACCTGAAAGACATTCATGACCGGTCTCATCTGCTATTCTCAGCGGAGAGTGAAACTTTAGTCTAGAGGGTTACTTAAGTAAAGTAATTTCAATATCAGAGCAACCAGGGGGATTTCATTTTCCAATAAAAAAAAGTACCACTGCTCCCCTGAGCATGTGAGTACTCATTTCTAACTACACGTGGGACTTACATGTGGTCTCTATGACGGAGACAGTGTCGCTCTCTGATTCATCACTGAACACGGCCGTCAGCATGACTTCGTACTCAGTGGACGGACTCAGGCTGGCCAGCAGGTATCTGTTATCACTTCCACTCAAGATCACCTACACACACACACACACACACACACACACACACACACACACACACACACACACACACACACACACACACACACACACACACACACACACACACACACACACACACACACACACACACACACACACACACACACACACACACACACACACAAACACACACAGACACAGTCTCATATTACATTTCACTTACAACAATATCTTCTGTCTGATTTTAAAAGATGTTGGCTTATATTTCCAAAACTGTCAACCATGTGCTCCTGCTGTTTCAAAATCCTTTACGTTTATTTCAATTTATTTGTAATTTATTTTGATAATCAATATTTATAATCTCACACTGTCATCAACCCCTAATCGCTTTTGACTTCAATTCTGTCCAGATTACAAACTATATTTAAAAAAGCAAAACTTAATAAATATTTCCTATTTTCATGTATTAAATGTTGTTATTTTCTGTCTCTAAGTCCCGACATTATTTTTGGCTACCTTTTGTTTTTGTATCTTCATTCGCTGTTACTATATTTACCAGAGGAAAATAAGTAGGACGAGTTTCCTGAGTTACCCTCAAGATATGATAAACGTTTGGGAATTAACCAACAGTCTGACAGGATTATTTATACTCTAAGTGCAACAACAGAATTTCAAAACACGAGGTCATCACTGCGTTCTAGTAGAGGAAGCTGCTAAAATCAAAAAATAACAAATCGTCACAGTCAGAGCTCGTAATTTCATGTCATGAAAACAGCAGGAAACGGTGATGCATATTTTAGAAAGCTGGTGTCTGTGAAAACAAAACTGTCATACTCATAGAATTTGTTTTAATACTGTGATGAATAGAATTTAAACAACAGCGCAGCATTTAAAAGCACTTTACATTTTCTTTGTTACAATACGCAAAAGTAAAAATTGAACGAGGTTATGAACTGCTTCACAACGATACAACATAAGTTATTCAGAAGAGTGAGTTTTCGGCTGAATAGATCAGCCGAGCCAGTTGGACTAACTGCTGCTGCAGGAGTCCAGACGACCACGATCATTTTCACAGCACAGAAACGAATCAGACCCGAAGGTGAATACAAAGAGGTCATCAAAAGTACAGCTTGTCCCGTGGAGAGCCACTCTGAAATTGGAATTTACCGTAGACGACTCAACAGCCTGATAGCGTTCGGGAATTTGTTTCTTATCCGAGCCCTTCAAGGCACAGTTACATGCAAATCTTACCCGTGGGGCCGGCCATTTGTGATTTCCCCTGGAGCAATTGCATCTTTGCTGATTCATTCTTTCCCCTTAATCTTTACATGTCTTTGTATTCAGTGAGATGTATTTTCACACTTTATAATAGTGTGTCCTTTGCGGAAAAACAGCAGTGACTGTCTGTGCTATTCCCCTGATAAAATAGTCGGCTTTATTGTAGAGCAAAAGAATCTGCTTTCAGAGAAGGATATCAGGAAAAAACTTCAAACAAATGCTTGACAATGATATCATTTACTTTTCTAATGGATATCTAGATGATATCATTTTAATCTGCTTAATCCGCGTCTGTAAATATGTGTCTGTTGGATTGTATTATGCTTAATCTCTCAGAAATAACAATACAGAGCAGTTGCTGGTGAGTGCGTGTGTATTTGAGTGTGTGTATGTGTGTTCGTGCATGCATGCGTGTTCACAGTACGTGGGTGAGAGACAGAGAAAAACCTTTTCTCTATTGTGGCAGTATTACCAGCCCACCTCTCCAACTCCCCAGAGTGTTATTTTCAGCTCTGATGACTCTCAGCAAAACACACACACACACACACACACACACACACACACACACACACACACACACACACACACACACACACACACACACACACACACACACACACACACACACACACACACACACACACACACACACACACACACACACTTTTACAGACCTGAGGGCTCTATCACTGCCTCCCAGCTGCCTCTAAACCCCAGATCATGGCAATAAAAAAAAAATCCCAAGCCATTAATTTCTAGATTTATTCAGCCTTTACTTATACCCAGCCACGCCAGGGGTTTTACCAGCTAACAGTGGAGTGGTTGAGCTTGTGTGCACGTCTATGGAGTTCAGGCTGCCTTTATCTGGGCACATGGAGGGCAGCCACTTCTTCCTCCATAAGCAGAGGTAGGTGGACCGCGGGCTAAATGAAAAATTCAGAATCCGAGCAGGATATTTGTCTTTTCATGCTAAAATATGAATTATCTTGGTGTAAGATTTGTCAGCTTGAGGGAGTGAAAATACAAGTTTGTTTGGACTGAATAGAGAAGCTGGGAGAAGGACTCTGGACATTTCAATTCTTAAGTTTGTTTTCAAGAAACCAGAGTGTAATACAAACACCCTTATATCTGTATAACATTGGTACTGACCTCTTTGGTGTCGCCACCCGTGAACGGTGCCCACGAGAGTCTGTAAAGGACGATGTCATTGGCTGAGTGATCCCAGCTGACCTGGAAGCTGTCTGTGCTGATGTCACTGGAGCGCAGGTTCAGAGGACCGGGAACTGGAGCTGAGAGAGGAGTAGCTGGATTTCATTGATTTTTCTTTTAATACCAACGGAGACTTAACATAACTCACTACAGAACTGACAAAAACAATAAACACAAAAAACACACTCATTAATACCAAAGCAGACAAAAACATGCATTATCGTAAGGCTATCAACAGGTCATACATTTTAATAAGGAAACAAGAGGAAAAAAGAAATAAACAAATCAAAAAAATATTTATAAATATAATTTTTGGGTTGAGCAAAGATATCATTCCAGCCCTCTGCGTCAATAACCTTGTTATTTTAAAATTCATGATTTTTCTTTTGCAACAAAAACAAAGTAATGTCTAATAAACAAGTATTCAAAAAATCCCCTTTTTTCTCATTTTCATCCAGAAAGCTTTAGGTTTTTTACCTTGATTGTTATTATTTACACTTGATTTTTACTGTTGACTGTTATAATTACACAGTAAATGTTTCAGGGTATAAATTAAAAGTCAACATCAGCCCTTCAGAGTGAGCAGTTTAACGGCCGCTTGCCAGAAGCACATTTCTTTCAGCTGACCCAGCACTGGAGCCCAGCTGCTTGTTGCTTAAAGTGATATTCCTACAAATCAATATCTGTTAACGTGACAGAAGAGTCAGGGACAGTGAAATGACCTTTTAATGTGACTGGGCTATTATACTGAAGTGTAAATGAGATGGGCAGACTTCCAAATAGCAGAAGGTGCAATGGGGGTAATAAAATCCAATATTGTTCAGCACTAAAAGAGAAATGCGCTGCCTTCTAATGGTTTTGAGACTATTTCCTGAAAATTGAGACAATATTGTCCTCAGCAGAGATGAGCTTGGGAAATAGAAGAATTGTCAACGAGGAACTCAATCTGGTGGAACATATTTGAATTCCAGGTTTGCAAAGAGTCCTGATAATAAACTTAATACTTCTTCTAATGTAACCCCACAGACGAACAGTGACAGTGTCTTACTGGTCGTGAATGAATCAGTGAGCGGCTCTGATTGGCCGTTGTCGTACAAAGCAGAAATGGCTACTGTGTACTCCATCAGAGACGTCAGCTCACTGAGGTCGTAAGAGCTCACTGGGCCGACCTCCACCTGGAGGACAAACACAGACACAGCTCATTTTTACACACATGTCTACAGCTAGTGGACATCTGTATATAGTCAAGTTGTTGAGAAGGCCCCGTTATAACACTGCTGGATGGAGGAGAGATGATTTCCAATATGGAAAAAAAACGCACACAAACACACACACACACACACAAACACACACACACACACAAAAAACACACACTAACACAAACACACTAACACACCGGCACACACACACACACAGACAAACACAAAATGATTGTGTAATCATTATATATTACATTGTATTAAAATGTCTTCTTTATTTTACAAGATGATTAATATTTATAGTCAATACTCATTTGTTTTGGTCTGAACTTGTCATACTTAGAAAAATAATGTCTACAATTCATCTTCCTTCCTTCCTGTTTTTTCTCTGTTCTTTCCTCTCCTCACTCAGACACAGATGCTCTCAGATCGAAATGCTGGCAAACACAATCACACCATATTGAACACATTACATCTCGGAGTCGAACGTGTCATGACACTCACCTTGACTAGTTTGCCTGTATTGTGCCACATGATGCGGTAACCTTTGACCCCTTGGGGAGCAGGGTCCCAGCTGATGTGGGCGGAGTTATGGCTGACATCAGAGAACTGGAGGTTACTGGGAGAACTCAGAGGCACTGGGCAGAGAGAGAGAGAGAGTCAGAGAGAGTCAGAGAGAGAGAGAGAAGAGAGAGAGAGAGAGAGAGAGAGAGAGAGAGAGAGAGAGAGAGAGAGAGAGAGAGAGAGACAGAGACAGAGAGACAGAGAGAGAAGGGAGAGAGTGTGTGTTTATATGCTTGTGTGCTTGATGAGAATCAGTTTGCTGTACTGTATGTGTGTGCACGTGCGTTACTCACTTGTACTTTCCTGGTTTGTTACAGGGTCACTGGCTTCCTCTCCGTACATGGCGTAAACAGTGACGGTGTATTCAGTGTGAGAGTTCAACCCGTCCAGCTCCAGCTCTGTCACAGCCTCCGACACCTTCACCTGTGGACAAAGACGCACAAAATACAACATTTGACGCACAAGTTGGTTGTCAGTGCTATCAGTCCAACTTATATCTTTCTCTCTGTCCATACCTCCTTCTCGTCCAACTCTCCATTTTCTATGAGAGGTCCGTACAGCACCATGTAGCCGGAGGCCCCGTCTACGCTGTCCCATCTTGCTTTCATGGTGCTGTGAGTCACGTCAAACAGCTGCAAGCCTGTCACTCTGGGTAGAGCCACTGGAGACACACACACACACACAAACACACACACACACAGTGCGACCACGCACAGACAGACACACAGCTGTTAAGTCAAATCAATCACTTTTTTTTTTATGTAAAAACTCTTATCTTCGTTCCTGCATCATGAGTGCACCATGACTGCATTTACATCTGTATAGTATTCAGGGTTTTATCAGGTTTTTAAAGTAGTATCCTGATTTGAGTATCCTGGACAAGCCCTTATCCTGGTTTTAAGAAACCTGATTTTACTTGCTGGAGTACTTCGTAAGTAACTGGGATACTGGTGCATGATACATCTTATCCCAGTCTGTGAATACTGCTGACTACCGGCACAAACGTGGCTTCAGCCAAGTGATGTAGCATAAACACAAAATATGGCGGCAAAGAAAGCTTCCCACTTCTGGAACGAACCGTACTGTTGTTTCCTCCAGTGTCATGAACGTTTCAAATGTGGCACACAGCCGGGAAAGTGATGCCCTACTCTACAGAAATGCTATCTCCACCCAGCGTCATTCATCTTCATCTTGACGACCCGATCCCACCAGTCAAAGCTGCGTATCTTCATCCACTGCGCCCTGGTTCTGTGCGGTGGCAGTGAACCAGAATGGGTCAAGTGGAGGATATGTTGAATATTTGCTGTTGCTCTCGTCTCCCATTGCTGGCAATAAGGTGGATCAGATAAACCTGCAGCGTGATGTTGGCATTTCATAGAGCTAAGCCTGGTGTGAGCTATTTTCCACAGCCACCACAGAGGAATCTAAATTTCCGGTACCTCAACCTTTTTAGTCACAGCTATTATCTTGTGGCCTTGGATGTTGACTGAAGCACTTGGTGTGTGTGTTGTTGTGCTTGAGCAGTTCTGCCACATGTGTGTTTGTGCGTTAGAATAAACTTACGAGTTGTTTCTGATCCCCTCAGAGCTTCACTCCCCTCGTTTGCATACACAGCGAACACAGCCAGCTGGTACTCGGTGAGAGAGCTGAGAGGCTGTAACACCACCGAGGTCTCAGCGCCGTCCACCACAGCCTGCGGGGGTGCAGGAGGGCGAGTCAAGGTTTGAATGATGGATGCGAGGGGCAGAGGAGAGCGATGGGGTGCAAACATGGATAGAAGAAGAGAGGGGTGGGGGGAAGGGGGACAGCGGACCGCAGGGGAAATGGAAAATGGGACAATAAATGTGGGAAGATGAAAACGACAAATGGAAGAGAGGGAAACCAGGAAGGCAGGGTAGGAGAGAGAGATCGAAAGAGAATGGAAGAGGAAGGGAAACAATCGATTAAATGAATTGGATAAGGCACCAGCGTCTGAAGCTGAAGAATTTTTGTTTGTTCGCACTGAACTGAATGGATGACAGTTGTGATACAGATTAGATGTTGGATAAGCCAGCTGGGAAGGTTCCAGAACATCTGGTCCCTAAAAACCCAGCTAAGCAGAAGATTTAATGGGCTTTTTTTTGTGGTCAAATGTTCTGGAAAAATCAAGCAGGTGCCTCGATCGGCTACAGTATCATTTCATATTCTAGTGAGCCCTCATTACCTTCACCGATGTTCTGCAGAGAGGTGAACGGAGGGATGAGAGAACGAGTATGACTGAGTGATATCATCAGAGTCTCAAAGGGAAACTGAGCTCAATCTCTACACTCAGCAGGTGGTGAAGTAGATATGATCTCTGTGCTGCTCCTCAGTGAGGTATATTTTGTGTCTCTGCATATAGCCTTTTGATTGCAGTAAACATAAACAGATTTGCGGGGGGCTCTGATTGACATAATGGACATTATCAATGGAAATGTCACACTTTTTTAAAGTGATGCATTTGTTTGTAGTGGTTAATTACTCCTGGTGAATTGTCCTGCTGAGGCTTTAAAGTTTAAAACACTTTTTTTCAATTGACTGATTCAATGTTCTGAGTAAAAGAAAAGAGAAAACAAAATGTTCACCTCCTGTGGTTCTCCTCCCTGAGCGGGATAATAAACCACTCTGTATTTCTCTACATCTCCAGGGGCGTGACTCCACGACACCCTGAAGCTCCGCGCCGCGACCTCGGATGTCACCAGATCGAGCGGCGCTCCGATCGTCTCTGGTACCTGTTCTGAAAAAATAAAAGCAGACGAACATGGAAGATGAGAATTGTTTTTAAAACGGAAAAACGGTGTTAAAATATAACCCAAACAGATCAAACTAGCTTGACGCGCCCTCTTTTATTTTCCATCCTGCAGCTGCTTTACACCCAAAGAGGTGAGACAGAGACAGTGACACCTCCCTCCCCATGAGAAACCATCTATCACCGCTTGTCTAAATATAGAGGGTTTGACTCAAACCAAACAAAACCTACTTTGAGACTATGACTGCCGTTTAGCTTTGTAAGGACTTTAAGGTCATTTAAGGATCAAATAGCAGCCACAGTGATCACATTGCACTGTACCATTACCGTTTTATTCAACAAGTTGATGCACATAACTGCTACTCTGACATATTACTGCACCGTGTCGCTGTCTCACTGTCTGCCATTGTTTCCTTACTCTCCTTGATGTCTTTATCCTGCTGCTCCACCTGATCACACACGGTCCTGGTCAGACCCTCGATGATGGAGCTCATGATGTTGAAGTCGGCCACGTTGTAGACGTGAGTGTCTTCTGGCTCTGAGGCGATGGAGCGCAACTCATTCTCATCAGCGTTCTTCACACCTGGGAGGTTGTAGAATTGTTTGGAACACAACAATCAATCTGACTAGTACAAGCAATTATCATATGAACAGACGATAGCACAGCAGGATTCATGCCACCTATGCATGTCTTGTTCTCATTCTTACCGATAGCAAACAGCTCAATCCCAGAGTTGCGCAGGCTCTCTGCAGGTGGTATCACGTCATCCTGGGACTTCCCGTCCGTGATGAGGATGCCAATCTTGGGCACGCCAAGCCGTGAGCCAGACTCAGGCTTGAAGCAGTTCTCCATGATATAGTTCAACGCAAGGCCTGGAGGGAGATGGAGAGTGAAAAGGGAGGAGGAAGACAAAGGTACCAGGGCAAAGTCAGTTATTTAAGGGAAAGAAGGGGAGAGGTGCAGGGAGAGCAAGATGACGACCAAAAAGAAAAGATTAATACAAAACACTGGTTTGGATCTTCTGAACAAACTAAATGAGGAAAACCACCTGTGAGCGTGTTTCCTCCTTTGTAGGGCAGATTCTTGACAGCGTCGATGACGGTCTCTTTATTGGAGAAAGCATTTAGATGCCACTCTATCCTCGGGTCCCCGCTGTACTGAGCCAGACCTAAACACACACACAAAATCTCACGGTTCAAATCGGTCATTTGAGGACAGCTTACACACAATAACATTTCTCTCCAGCTGTGATCAAGTCTCTGTATCAGTGCCATTCAGATAAGTTCAGGAACATCAGATGGCAATGTTGTGCCAGTGGTGTATCCATCTGTTCGACGGGGAGGAGAAGCAGGGACCCACCTATCCTTGTCTTATCGAAGCCGACATCGAAGGCGTTGACCAGGTTTTCCAGGAACATGCGGACGAGCCGGAAGTTGATCCGACCGATACTCCAGGAGCCGTCCACCAGGATCACGATGTCTGCGATGGCTTCGGTGTGGCACACAAACTGATCAGCTGGATGAGGGAGAGAGAAGAGGACATGAAGGTGAGCTGAGGACTGTCTCTGTGGTGGCAGCCAGAAATAAGAGGGATGAGAAGGGACTTAGATTACGATAGATTGTAAATTAACCAGGTGATTTAAAAGACACCTCCCATTGCAATAAATCACAAATTTTATAATCGATGATTTCTCAGCCAAACGTCAGAAAACACAATAAACACACACCACAAGTCAGCAGGTTCCAGGTTGTCTTTATTGAACAAAACACACACTGAAAAAAACATATTTTTCAAAATTAGAAACTGTGCAAAAGAGATACTGTATTTTTTGCCTATGGTGACAAAACACATTCATAGGTGACCACCATATAATATTATACGGCCAATATATGATGTAAAAATCATATATTTCTCTAATAATAAAGCAACGATTTGATCTGAGGCTGAATACATTTCCCCAAAGCTCCACTGAGCTAATTTGTTCTGAATAAATCTCTCTACACAATATTGGTAAACTGACTCACTTTTCATTATAAAGACAGTTTTAAAGTGAAATCTGATCTCGAAGCCTCACACCTGGACGTAAGTGAGGAAGCAGCTTTAATGAAGAGAGTCACACCCACACACACAAACACTGGAGGATTTGCAAAGAAACAAATGTGAAATACACAGTTATGCTGAAGTGCACATAAAACTAAAAATATAACTACAGATCACTCACACACACACACACACACACACACACACACACACACACACACACACACACACACACACACACACACACACACACACACACACACACACACACACACACACACACACACACACACACACACACACACACACACACAAACACTAGGCCATCTATCCTAATTCCATAACTGCTTATCTTGTCACTCTGCCTAGTACGATATCCTGACAATGAATACGTTCACTTTAAGATGCATCATAAATCTGTCTTCAAAGGAAGCAGTGAACAATCCAGAGCATGCTGATTAGGTTGGACATTTGTGTCTCAATGCAGAAAGGCAATTAAAGAGAATGCTGATGCTAGGAAATGCCAATTATTACCTGGAATTTTTGTTGTTTGTCACATTTGAAATATTGAGAAAAAAGACTGTGGACATTAGGACAGGAACGCTGAGGGTTTCATTTCTCATCATGTTCTAGCAACAGATGTTATTTTAGTGGCTCAGGTGCATGCTGGGTAATTGCTATACTCTGGGTCTGTCCCAACACCCTTGGTACAATTTTGTTCCCCATGTGTTCACCTCTTGATGCACTGCCATATATCAACTGTGAGATGATGCACATGAATTTACGTTTTTTATTTTTATTTATTTATATATTTGCATGAAAAAAGAACTCCTTATTTATCCCCTGTGCTATTTGTGGCGTCGTCTCAGGCCCACGCAATCACAGGCGTGAGATTGATATAAGACAGACTTTCTGATGACAGTTGTTTTTAGAATGATTTTCCAGACAGAGCCGTCTGTCTGCTGTTTGCATCTGCCTGACCGTTTGAACCATCCATCTGCTGCAGACGGAGGAGAGAAGACAACAAGGTCAAGACACAGAGCTGAGAAGTCATTTTTTTGCAAATGGATAACAGGTAAGACTGAGTGAATATATTCTAATGATCTAGGTTGACTCTCTAAAGCATGTGCTGCATTTCAGTCCTTCTCCAAATTGAATTTCACAGCAACGAGCAGAAAACCATATTGTCATTCCCTTTAGAAGTCAGGTGCTTTTCAGATTGCCATGATAAAAGCTGATTTTCCAGGTAGAGAATGCTTATCTGCAGAGGAAGTAATTCAACTCAAGTGCAAAGTAAAAGCATAATCAGACCACTATGTAGGCCGTTCTATAAATATTATATATAATGTATCCAGCACTTTTCTAAATACTGCACAATTGATCCGTTTTTGTTTGTAAATAGTGCAATTACTTTCAATTTCTTCAAGATACCAATGCAAATGCCCTTATTTTGAGACCATCATGCCCATGGGCGCTCAGAGAGGCCCAATTGCATTTGTTATCTGTACAGCTCTGGCCTTGGAAGGAGAAACAAAATTACAATTGGTTTGAAACTGTCAATCCTGAGATACTTTGCACTTGGTGTTCGAGAGGAGTGGGAGGAGAGGAGAGGAGAGGAGAGGAGAGGAGAGGAGAGGAGAGGAGAGGTTTTGGTTTTTCAAAGACCATTTATTTTCTATTCCCAGGAACAACTACACTTCTTACTTCAAACACCAGCTGTAAGACTCAACCAAGCAGGGTTATTAAATAATACATATAGTCTCTTTAAGATATATACACACACATATGTACACACGCATTTACATTCCCATTCACACATCCATAAAAACTGTAGCATCTCACATTACAGGTTAATATTTAGTTCCCCGTCCTCCCCAAGGGTGCATAAAATCCCCCCAACAGCCCATATACGACTGAATGTCATCACATTGTCCATCATTTTGTAGTAGGCATGTTCTACTTTTAGCCTGGCTTTCAACAATCCAACCAGCATTGGGGCCGGATGCACGCTACCAGTGTCCAGTGCCTTGTTCCTGCGTGTTAGCCAAATGGCTAGCTTTGCAGAACCAGAGACAAAGTTTAACAGGTTTTGTACAGCTTTTTCCTTTACAGAGTATTTCGGACCATAAATGAACAAACCAAATGAAAATACCTCTCCCAGGCCCTGAAACCACCCTTTCAACACATTAAAGAGTTCTTCCAGCCGTGGACACTGAACAAATAAATGCTCCAGTGTCTCAGCTTGGGAGCAGAACGTACACCCCTCCCCCAGCTCCGGATCAAGGTGCGCTCTGTATCTGTTTGTAGCTATCGCCCCGTGCACTACCCTCCACTGGAGGTCTGCTGTCCGTTTTTCAATGGGTAGCTTGTACAAGGACCGCCAGCTGCCTTTCGGGGAAGCACCTGGCTCCAACAGCCCAGTCCACCTCGACTCTCTCATCCCTTCCAGAGAGTGCAAATTACGAACCTTCACACAGGTCTGGTAGACAGCCTTTTTTCCTACAGTCTGAAAGCTGTCCAGGTGAGGAGTAGGGAAGGACAACAGCTGACCACCCCTCTCCTGCCACTCCCCTACAGCTGGGCTGATGGATAAGGAGGGGAAACTGTATTTTGAGTCATCACTCCACTGGTCACAGAGAGCATTGTTTCTTGCAAAGACTGTCATGGTTTGCGGCAGTGCGGCACAGACCTCCTCTAACACTTTGTTGATCAGTCTTGTAGACCTGATGTTGCTTCTCTCTCTCAGGGTATCCACTGATGCTGCTGTCATCCTTACTAGGTGGCCCAGTTTGGTGCATCCAGCTCGTCTGAGGTTGTCTCTGAGGCTGGCAGACTGCAGTGTTTCCGACCTCATAAAGTCATTGAAGAACAGCGGTTCATCAAACAGCCACAAACCAGGTGTTATATTGTTTACTCGTCTGGCACGAAAAATCTGCCAAGCCTCTAACATTGATTTGTAAAACGGGGTCAGCCCGGTGAGATCCATGTCCTCCGATCTTAATAGGAAGAGATGTTTATCGTAGCCTAATCCTCCGGCTCTCCTCAGCAACAGACGTGCCGCATCAACCCATCTCGGGCCACAATTGTATAGAAGTCTTTGTGCTGCCCGAAGCCGGAAAGCGGCAATTTTGGACTGGATATCCACCAGTCCCTGCCCTCCTTCGACCACCGGCAGATAGAGGACTGCTGCCCTAACCCAGTGCTTTCCAGACCAGAAGAAATCCAGTATGGCTCTTTGTAGTTCCTCAATTAGTCCTCTTGGTGGCGTCAGAGCCGTAAGCCTGTGCCAGAGAGTCGAGGCAACCAGACTGCCAGCAACCAAAGCTCTTCCCCTATACGATAGCTGGGGTAGCAACCATTTCCACTTAGACAACCGAGCACACACCTTCTCCTTCACACCCTCCCAGTTGTTTTTTTGAAACCCGTCGCTACCCAAAAATACACCCAAAACTCTTAACCCCTCTTTCCCCCACTCAAGACCACCAGGCAGACCTGGTATTGCCTGACCTCTCCACTGACCCACCAATAAAGCCTCACTTTTTTCCCAGTTCACCCGTGCAGAGGAAGCCTTACAATACAATGAAAGTGCTTTTTGTACAGTAAGTACATCCTGTTGATTTGAGACAAACACATTTACATCATCCGCATACGCCGAGACTATGACGGAATTCCCAGGATTTTGGAAACCAGGCAGCGAGAGGCCACTGACCTTATCCCTCAACCTGCAAAGCAAGGGCTCGATGGCCAGACTGTATAGTTGCCCGGAGATTGGACAGCCTTGTCGTATCCCCCGCTGTACATTGATTGGTCTACTCAGCCCTGTCCCCATCTTGATCATGCATTTTGCACCATTATATAATAGGCTGAGCCACGCAATAAACCCATCACCTACACCAAAAGCTCTTAATGTGTCAAATAAATACGAGTGATCTACCCTATCAAAGGCTTTCTCCTGATCTAGCGACACAATTCCACAGTCCAACTCATACTTTTTACATAAATCAATAACATCTCTTAAAAGAAAAATATTATCCATAATTGTCCGTTCTGGTATACAGTAAGTTTGGTCTTTGTGGACAATCGTCTCCAAATTGTTTTTAAGTCTATTGGCTAGGGCTTTAGAAAGCACCTTGTAGTCCGCACACAGGAGAGCAACGGGCCTCCAGTTTTTAAGTAAGGCCAAATCTCCTTTTTTTGGCAGTAGGGAAATTACCGCTCGCTGACACGAGACAGGAAGTGAACCTGTTCTCATGCATTCCAAAAAGACGCCATGCAGGTCCGGACCAATGATGCTCCAGAATCTCCTAAGCAGCTCATTGGAGAGACCATCAACTCCTGGCGCTCGTCCTGCTGCCATCTGGTTCACCGCTTCGGTCAGCTCCTGCAGGGTTAGCTCAGAGTCGAGGGCAGTTTTCTCGTTATGGCTGAGCTGCGGTAGTCCCTGCAGCAGCTCCTCACGGGACTCCATGCAGCAACTTTCCGCTCCAAACAGGTCGTTGTAAAAAGCTGACGCCTGGCTCCTCATCTGGCCTGGACAGGTGGTTATTCCGCCCCCCGGGAGTCTAATGCAAGTAAGCTGTCTTCTCTGGGCAGCTGATCTCTCAAGATCGAAAAAGAAAGCAGTTGGTGCATCCATGTCTGTTAGGTTAAGCATCCGGGACCTTACGAGAGCTCCCTTAACCCTCTCCTGCAGGTATGAGCTCAATTTCAATTTTTTTTCCTTCAGTGATGTTTGACCTGTGGTGGAATCTGCAACTAAGCCCTCCTCTATGTTTGTGATGCTAGCCTCTAGTTCCTGAATGACTGTTTTAGCTGTGGTAGTGGAGTACGATGTGTACTGCTGGCAAAACACGCGAATTTGTGCTTTACCTATCTCCTACCAGAGCTTTGAAGAAACGAAATCTGTTTTTTTGTTTTTCCACTGCTGCCAGAAGAACTCAAAAGCCTGACAGAACGCAGTGTCTTGCAGCAGTTTGTTATTAAAACACCAGTAGGATTTAACCCTCTCCCCTGGTGCAATTACTAACTCTATGCTAATGAGATGATGGTCTGTGAAACCAACCGGGCTAATGATGCTTTGACTTAGTCTGGCTCGAAGGTTTTGGGATATAAGCAACATGTCCAGTCTGGCTGCAGTCACCCTGTTTTCTCTGACCCTCATCCATGTATATTGCCTGGCTTGTGGATGCTTTATCCTCCAGGTGTCAACCAGATCTTGCTGATTAATGAGACTGTTAAGGGTCTGCGATGACTGGGGGTGAGGTTCCTCACTGGTCCGGTCCACAGTAAAGTCTATGGTACAATTGAAATCACCACCGACAATTATCTGATCCTGCTGATAGTTTTTAAGTTCGTTTTCTAGTAACTTAAAAAAGCGTACTCTCTCTGCACCTTGATTAGGGGCATAGACGTTCACAAAAACCAGCACTGTATTTTCTATTTCTGCCTTTACTAATAACAATCGCCCCTTCACTAATTCTGAAACGGATAGGATGGTTGCATTTATTGTTTTGGTGAACATTACAGCTACTCCTGCAATGAAGTTGGAGCCATGGCTTAAGGCATGAGGACCCCTCCACCATAAACCCCAATCTACTTCATCACTCGATGTTGTGTGTGTCTCCTGCAGAAATAACACATCAATGTGTTTTTGAGCCGAGATCTCCGCTATTACAGCTCTTTTTTTACTTTCTCTTCCCCCGTTAATGTTGAGTGAACCTATTTTTAATTTCCTCATAGAAAGGTCAGAGCAGAAAATAAACAAGAAAGGTACAGAAAGCAGTGAAGGAGAAAACACCAAGTGATGCATGATTATCTTGACCTGCTCCTCGTCGTTCTCGTTGTTTGTCCTTTAGCCTCTTTCCTCAGGGTTGTCATATGTTTTTTCAGACGGAAGCGTTTCTTCTCGTCGAGCTGATCCATCCCATACTGTCTTTTCAGAACAGCCACAGTTCTAATAAATTTTTCTATATCGTCAAAATATTCTTCCACTTTAGCTACCCTCCCGTAGGTTTGGTCGAGAAAGATGTTTATATCTTCTAAAGTGTAGAGGGAGATATCTCTAGCTGGGGTCCCAAAAGATGCTACACTCTCTAGATCTGATTCCTCCTCCATCTCTCCACCTGCAGCCTGACTGACTGGCAGACTCTGTCCCTCATCGTTGTTCACACAGTTCTCTGTGGCATCTGAGGAGCCTGCCTCATCAACATGTGACATTTCTGCCGCTGCAGACTGGGAGGGTTTCTCTACGTCCTCAGACACACGTAGTTTCTTTGACAGGCTCTGCCCCTCTGACTTCTCTGTTTCAGGCTGTGCAACGTCCCCCCCACTCACGGCATCACCGCCACTCAAGGCTCTGCCGCGGGTGGCTTTTGCCGCTCCAGCGCGAGGAGCGTCCACCGCTGCTTCGGCGCTCGGAGTTGCCTCGGCCCCTGAGCCGCTGTGTGCAGCCGCTGGTTCAACGCTCGGAGCTGCCGCGGCCCCCGAGCCGCTGTGTGCCGCTGGTTCGGTGCTCGGAGCTGCCGCGGCCCCTGAGCCGCTGTGTGCCGCTGGTTCGGTGCTCGGAGCTGCCGCGGCCCCTGAGCCACTGTGTGCCGCTGGTTCGGTGCTCGGAGCTGCCGCGGCCCCTGAGCCACTGTGTGCCGCTGGTTCGGTGCTCGGAGCTGCCGCGGCCCCTGAGCCACTGTGTGCCGCTGGTTCGGCGCTATGCGCACCTGCCGCCTCTCCGGGCCGCTGATGATGCGGACACGAGGAGCGTTTGTGCCCCACGTCCCCGCATTCAAAGCACTTGAAGCTCCCGGAGCTGGCGTACACCATGTAGTACCCGTCCCCGTGCTTCACTCTGAAGGAGACCTCCAGAGTGTTCGTGGGGGATTTCAAGAACATAAATGCCTGCCGTCTCAGGGACTGTACATGTCTCAGTTTGGGATCCTTACAACCTAAATTAAGCGTTCTGAAACCGCTCGAAAATTTACCGAATCTGCTCAGTTCGGATTTTAAGATATCGTTTGAAATAAAAGGCGGAACTCCGGATACCGTGATCCGGGTTGCGGGGACCGACAGCGGGTTCACCTGCACGAAGCCGTCCCTAATAAACACTCCACTCGCAATCAGCTGGTGCACCTGTGGTTCCTCCTTGAGAAATACCACCACCGCTTTGCTCATTCTGGAGGCATAAACTACATTATCGTGTCCCACCTGTTCTCCAACAGCCAGCAGGACCTCTTCCACCCTAACGTTGTCCCCCGGCGGGACTATCCTAACTCCCTGCCGGAGTGACGGAGGTGGCGTCTCCGTGGACGCCATTCCACCAGAGACCCCCGACAAACCCGCGGTCTCTCGGTTGTTACTTGAAAACGATATTAAAGAAAAAGAGCTTACCTCCTCATGCAGACATGAAAAGAGAAAGAATCCAGAGGAATACCGGTGAAACAGGCAAACCCAGTACAATTTCAAATTCTCCGCGCCACTCACGCTTCCACCACCACCACTCACTCACACCGGAAACGGAAAGAGAGGAGAGGAGAGGAGAGGAGAGGAGAGCTTGCTTAGTTTCGGTTGAGTTTCAGTAAATGGTAAAAGGCTGAGAGGCCAAAGAGTGAGAAGACTACTCTTTGTAGAGCTTTTCCCTTCTAATAAAACAAACAAGCATGGCCTTTAAAGAAAGTCTGAGGCTAAATAACAGAAAGAAAGGAGCACCAATCTTTTCAGAAGAAGACAGTGAGAGACGGTATTGGTATCTTCAGTATCAATATTAACTGCTGTTAGAGTCAGAGACAGTTGGGTCCTGTGAGAAACCATCAAGATTGACGACACAGACCGTAAACAGAGGATTAGAGGTCAGTAATTACCGCTAATTACACCTCACTGTTCATTCCCAAGTCCATTGTTGACCGGGTGGTGAGAACATTTTGAAACCAGTCATTACATTGTGTTTTACATCTGAACCAGTAATCCAGGTGGCTCTCTCTCCTTCTCATTATCCCTGCTGCCTTCTGTAAACAGTCGGCTCAGATAGTAACGAGGGGTCATTTCAAAACAAATCAGTTGCTGCCATTCATTCTTTCACAGTGGAAACAATGTCCATATTTGTCCACTGTAGACATCCCATCAGTAAACGTGAAACATAAATATAAAATCTAAGTTTTACTCTTATATCTTTATCTGTTCCCCGGCCTTGTGCTTGCTCGGGTCAGTCACCAGACGAGGCAGAAAAATGGAGTCTCAACAAAACCAGTCATCTTATGAAGTTAAATGCGTAACAGGACTTTGGTAAGGGGGTGGTGGTTCATTTCAAGCAACACTAAATTTAATGTATGGTTTGTGTTGAGTAATGAAATACCAACCAACCTAATTATAGTGGGATTGCATGCATTGCAAATTTTATTGGGATATGTCACCCTGTTGTAAAGGGAGCGTGATTCTAAATGACCGTGGATCTGAAAGCTACTGCTCTGCTCAAGTGAGTTTATGTGTTATAATCTCAAGCATCAAATCAAAATGTATTTGAGTTTATCAATATACTAATGAAGGCTTTTCTCTCATTAAATACTTTTTTTAATCTCTCACTGAAATTGAGACTGTTCAATGACAGCCATTTTCACATTGTGCCAACATCAACAACGTCCTCGTGCTACACTTACTAAGCCACTGTGCTTTCAATGATTTAGCTGGAGCTGCCTATTAATAACAGTCTTTTCCCATCACACAGCTGTCAAATAAAACTTACAGTGCCTTGCATAAGTATTCACCCCCTTTGGACTTTTCTACATTTTGTCATGGTATAACCACAGATTAAAATTTATTTCATCGTGAGTTTATGTAATGGACCAACACAAAATAGTGCATCATTTGGAAGTGGGGGGAAATATTACATGGATTTCACAATTATTTACAAATAAAAATCTGAAAAGTGTTGAGTGCATATGTATTCACCCCCTTTACTGTGAAACCCCTAACAAAGATCTGGTGCGACCAATTGCATTCACAAGTCACATTTGCAAGTCACATAATTAGTAAATAGGGTCCACCTGTCTGCAATTTAATCTCAGTATAAATACACCTGTTCTGTGACGGACTCAGAGTTTGTTGGAGATCATTACTGAACAAACAGCATCATGAAGACCAAGGAGCTCACCAAACAGGTCAGGGATAAAGTTGTGGAGAAATATGAAGCAGGGTTAGGTTATAAAAAAATATCCAGAGCTTTGAACATCTCTCTGAGCACCATAAAATCCATCATAAGAAAATGGAAAGAATATGGCACAACCGCAAACCTACCAAGAGGAGGCCGTCCACCCAAACTGAAGAGTCGGACAAGGAGAAAATTAATCAGAGAAGCAACCAGGAGGCCCATGGTTACTCTGGAGGAGTTGCAGAGATCCACAGCTGAGGTGGGAGAATCTGTCCACAGGACAACTATTAGTCGTCTACTCCACATATCTGGCCTTTATGGAAGAGTGGCAAGAAGAAAGCCATTGTTGAAGGGGATCCATAAAAAATCCCGTTTGGAGTTTGCCAGAAGCCATGTGGGAGACACAGCAAACATGTGGAAGAAGGTGCTCTGGTCAGATGAGACCAAAATTGAACTTTTTGGCCTCAATGCAAAACGCTATGTGTGGCGAAAACCCAACACTGCCCATCACCCTAAGCACACCATCCCAACAGTGAAACATGGTGGTGGTAGCATCATGCTGTGGGGATGCTTCTCTTCAGCAGGTACAGGGAAACTGGTCAGAATAGAGGGAAAGATGGATGGAGCCAAATACAGGGAAATCCTTGAAGAAAATCTGATGCAGTCTGCAAAAGACTTGAGACTGGGGCGGAGGTTCATCTTCCAGCAGGACAATGACCCTAAACATACAGCCAGAGCTACAAAGGAATGGTTTGGATTAAAGAATGTTAATGTCTTAAAATGGCCCAGTCAAAGCCCAGACCTCAATCCAATAGAGAATCTATGGCAAGACTTGAAGATTGCGGTTCACAGACGGTCTCCATCCAATCTGACTGAGCTTCATCTTTTTTGCCAAGAAGAATGGACAAACCTTTCCATCGCTAGATGTGCAAAGCTGGTAGAGACATACCCCAAAAGACTTGCAGCTGTAATTGCAGCGAAAGGGGGTTCTACCAAGTATTGACACAGGGGGGTGAATACTTATGCACCCAACAGATGTCAACTTTTTTGTTCTCATTATTGTTTGTGTCACAATAAAATTTATTTTGCACCTCCAAAGTACTATGCATGTTTTGTTGATCAAACGGGAAAAAGTTTATTTAAGTCTATTTGAATTCCAGTTAGTAACAGTACATAATGGGAAAAAATCCAAGGGGGGTGAATACTTATGCAAGGCACTGTATGTCACACCTTGACACAGGTGAGGATCCACATGCAGATGCCAAATGAGGAAAACTCTCTTAAATTAGACTTAAAGGGTTTGGTGCATAGGTAGGAAGTCAAGACCAGCAAAGGTTTAAAAAAACTACAAAGACGAAGACAAACAAAACAAAAATTAAAAGGGGGATCAACTCTAGAAAAATGCCGGAACGTAAACAGAGAAGTAAGTGATGACAAACTGATTCACAACCTATGGCAGAAGAACCACGGAAGTCATGTTGACAGAGAGGAGCAGGAAATCAAGATACACATGCATGGTGCTACACATGTGCACACTGGTGGCTGCCTCCTCCATGAATGTTCGAGAAAACGCCTCATGTATCTTACAATTGTATTTGCTATTGAATCCCTCCTCTCTCCCTCCAGCAGGCTGGTCAGAGGTCCCTCTGCTCCTTCTGCACACTACTTGCTTTCTGATTTCTCCTCCGCTTCTCTAACCCGTTCCTTCCTTCTCTGTCCCCGTCTGACGCATTGCCCGCAGGTCAAAGTGCAGTTACTGGGGCACAGCAGGAGACAGTGTCTGTGTGCCTGCATGAGAACGAGGAGAAGCTCGAAAGAGTGGAAGAGAAACACAGTGAAACAGAGGGAGAAAGACAGTTTGGGGGTGAAACGCTGTATTGGGTTTGATGAAACACTGCAGATATACTGAAGGATTCTGTGGTGCCAAGTCTTTTATTTGTTTAAGTTTACAATTACTCCTGTTCTCTCTCTCTCTCTCTCTCTCCAGCCCTCTATCTCACTCTGCCCATCTCTGTGGCTAACGTAAGAGATCTTCCAGACAAAAATAAATTGAATACGCGAACATGGCAGAGCAACAAGACATGTCACTATCTATTATAATTTGTATCTGTGTTTCTATGAAGCTCAGCGTAAATTCAATCAGGAGGAATTCTCCCCGTCAATTAATCTAATTTCTCTCACTCGCTCTATGCTTATTAATCAGCTGATTGTGGGCGTTTTTTAAACGGCCAATCAGATTCTGCTACAGTCTCTTCCAGCCAATCATGTGGCTGCTGTCAAACTCTAAATCCCTTCCCACCCCCACCCCAATTTCCTCCAGTCTCCAGCAGAATCATCATCACCTTATCTGAATCCTCAACCCCGAAAGTTGTTTTATTACAAATGAAAAAATGAGTGGTGCATCACATCAGAGGTTGCAGCAGTGAAGATCCTGCTGATTTAATGCACCAATGGGCAACAATGTCAAGTAACACAAATCAAAGACTCCTACAAAGTTGTGCGAGGCGCACGCTGGGTTTGGCCAAACAATGGATGCTAAAGTGCTGACAGTAGAGCCCCTCAGCTGTCTCTTCTATATTCACCTCCACCATCACTGAGGTGTGCAGCACTTCTCTGCTGTGTTTGATTATCCCTGCTGTGACTGCAGAGCTCATTCTGCTCAGTGCCTCAAAACGTGGAGGAGTAAAGTGAGATCGGAGGGGCTGAGTGGACCAGGTGTATTTTACATTGAGAAAGGCAGGAGTAGCAACGATGGAAATTGGATTTGGAGCAGTTTGCAGAGGACTGAGACTCAAAGAATGACATTCAGACCGGCACTGACTGTACAGAGGACAGCATTACACTGCGTTGTGCCTCCAAGCAACACAGCGTTTTGTGTTGTGTTTTCTCGACTGCAGCCGCTGTGGAGTTTGTGCTGTTCACAAATCGCCAACTTTTCTGCTGTTTATATGGTGGCTTATTTGGTTTGTGTCCCTTGTTTTTGCCAAATTGAATCTATTAACAAGAGCATTACATATTTCCCCACTTTCAAAACCATACTAAAGTATTTTTATTACATAGCACATTTTAACTGACTTGTTTTATACCTCAGTAAAATTTAAAAAAGTAATTTTACATTTATTTAAGCAAACTTTAATTAAAGTAAAGCTGATAACCCTCCAACCCTGTTTGAGACCAGAACTTTAAACCCCCGTTATAACTAAAGCATAATTTGAGTCTGGGTGTCGCATGTACATTCTCGTACAGTGAACCATGAGATTGGCTTAACTATGTTTGAACTTAATTTGCATAAGGGCATATAGTTAGAAAAATATGCTGCCATCACTGAACCTGTACATGTGATTAGACGGACCGTAAACCCAAGAGAGAGTGAGCGACCACATTTTACAACTCACAGCTCACAGAACAGTCTGCAGAGCTGTGGGAAAACGAGCATGCGGCTCCCGCACAATTGAATTAGCTCATGTGGGAGTGGAGAAATGTGGGTATTAAAAATGTGACTGCAACAATGGGAGCCACTGTCGGCTGCAGCTCATATATTTGAGCAAAGACAGACAGGCAGTGACAAAGACAGGGAAAAGACAGAGAACAGAACTGAACACTGGAGGAGAGATGATATAGAGTAGAGTAGTATACATAGCAGTTAGTACTTTAGTATTTACAGTGATAGCGGTATACAAATACACAAATAAAGCAAATAAAGCTCATTGAGGTTTATAAGCTACATGTGATCTGCAAAGCAAAGAAGTTTAATTAAAGAAAAGCAGATTGTTGGGTAATCTCCTATTCCCAGGATGTAATACACACACACACACAGGCACACACACAGGCACACACACAGGCACACACACAGGCACACACACACACAAACACACACACACACACACACACACACACACACACACACACACACACACAAGCATACTGATAAATTGTAGAGGTGCGCACTCTACACAGACAAATGCCTAAAGAGACTCACACAGCACACATTCAATCTAGAATGGCACTCAGTAGAGCGCATACCGCCGCCAAGGCCCAACAGTCCCCTTAATTTCAATCAAACTGCACCAAGCTTCACACACTCATGGATATCAGTCCCCTAAATCTGTCAGATTTTTTTTTTTTTTTTTAATCAAGATCTATGAATTATTCCCTTGGAGATCTGGGAAAATGTCAGAAGAATCTTGAAATGTTAAAGACAGTGAAAAAAACAAGAAAACAGGTGCTGCCATTTTAAATTGAATTTGCTCTTTCTTGGCTCATGTCCCATTCTTCCACCAAGTTTCTTGGAGATATTCTTAGTAGTTCTTGCGTAATGCTGCTGACTAACAAAATAACTCATCCAAAGAAAATATCATGTCATTGGTGGAGATAATAAACGAACATATTTGTACTTAATTAATCTTTTCTGCCCTGATCCTCGACGCACTTTGTTTCTCCCTGTTCTCATTAAAACTGTTTCTTCTCAGCCGATCCTGATTTACTGCTGATCTCCATTTAGCCAGGGATCAGACAGACTGTGCTGTCAGTCCAATCGCTCTCTAGTTAAGTTAAGTGTGATTGTGTTTCAGTGTCTGGAATTAACTTTGGGCACATTGACGGACATGCAGATAGATGGATAGTAGCAGCAACTTTCTCCACATCAGTGAGCACATTTCCCTTATTCTCATCAGCTTGAGTCTGATTCCTGGGAGACGCTTCTTTTAGAGGAGGACTTCAACCCCGACATAAGGCTAATTTGTCACAAAACTAATTGGACACTCATTACCAAACAGTTAAATAGGAGTCGAAATGATTTCTGATTTATTACTCCGGTCAGAATGAAAACCAAACTTCTGAGAAATGCTGAAAATGGAAATAATATCTCGCAGCGGGTGAGATGACTCTTCTCTGGTCACCCGTGTCAGAAGTTTTCTCAATATATCATTTCAGGATGAGGAGTAATAAGATCAATTTCTCCTGCCTGCTGTTTATCATGCTGAGCCTAATGTTTCAATATAGCAATTTTCCTGTGTGGTGCAGAGAAAATGTCCAACTTAAATCAATACTGTCTGCTTTTTTACTGCATCTCATCTGCTCACGTGGAGGTGCTGCACCAAAGTGAGACGAAAGATGCAGATCACATTTAAAGAGACGGCGCCAATGAAGCCATAATGACGGGAAGTACTGACTCTGCCAGTCAGTTCTCCATATCACAACTTTGGGCGTGCACCTATTTAACCTCATGTGAAATAACAGATTTTAAGAGACAATTCTTATAATTTGACTTGGAAATAGGTATAAATATTATACTTAAATACTTTTTCAGCTGTTGTGGTAAAGAAGATTTAGTTAAGAATTACAGGGTTTAGACTTTTTGTCACAACAAACGTTTTTCAAAGTGGGAAAAACAAAGGTAATAATGATAAGATTAACTACAATGGCAGCAACTCTGCTGTGTTTCTCTGCACCACTCTCCGGCTCTGACTGGCTGTTATATAACACCACCTTTGTTTTGATGCTATACAGATTGGGCTTCCAGATGCAGGCCCCCAAAGACAAGACAAACTCCAGGCCTTCCACAAAAGATGTCTAAGAAGGATCTGCATCATCTGCCAGTCAAAGATATTGTAGGCGGACCTGCAAGAAAAAGTCATGTCCTGAGGATGTCCAATGATAGCATCACACAACCTGGCAGAGAACAGCGATGGCTGAGCTGGAGGAGATGGATGTGTCATGAAGACAATGAGACATTGACGCGTGGAAGACGCTTCTAGCAGCCACGTATCCCTCAGGGCTCAGTGTGGAGAAGTAACCAAGAAACTCAGTCCGCCAAGGCAAAATAATCCTAAGATATTCTTTTATCGAGAAATTCACAAAAGTAGGAAAGAAGGCCTGTGTCATATCTCTATGATAAGGAAAGTGATTTTTAAAAGTTTCCTTGATCTTTAACTGTCCCTAACTTTTATTGGGTTCATCCCTGGCCCAGACACAATGTCTCCCCAACTTCAAATTGGTGCAGTACTTTTGACCTTATGAAAACATTAATTATGGCAGACATAATGAGTATAAAATTGAAATGGTAATAGAAAGCCTTTATTGTTATTGTATTGCACAAAATAAAACAACTGTGGACTGTGAAACACTAGGTAATGAACAGTTCATAACAATTACTGCATAGTCACTTGTAAATTGAATGGAAGTGTAAATGGCCTGAGGAAAGAAACTGTCGAGGAGTCTGTCTGTTTTTAATGTCCTGTAGGACCTGCCTGAGGACAGAGGGTCACACAGGCAGTGACCACAGTGAGGACAACAGTCTTTGACAATGTTCTGTTTGTGTCAGGGTGATATGCTCCAGTGTGGAAGTCACCCAGCATGCATCTCACCATAACCTTGAAACTGAAGCAGCTAAATGGAATTATGGTGTATTGTCTAAATAACTTGTTTCCTTTAAGTACAGCGCTACCTCATGTTAAGTTTGGACGATTGTAATTAACTTTTCATCACTGCGGAAGGAGATGATGTTATATGAGCCGAAACTCCAAACAAGCTTCTTAATGGTGCCTGGGATTGTGACAGGTGAGACATGAGCTTTAATGGTCAACCATTAAATCAACATGGAGCAAAGACCACAACTCCCTGACATGGAGGTAATGTCCAGAACAGCTTCTAAATGGTCCATGAGGTGAAAGCGTTCTTTTGTCAATAACCTGTTAGTTGTTCATTGCCTCTTAAATTGAAAGCAGTGCTGTGAAAGAAACGAGTAACGCAAACATCTGAGAGTGGAACTGAGGAGATTATTGTTTTCAAAGAAATAAAAAAGGTTATTTCTAAAGAAAGCACCATACCAATCATCTAGACTTCAGAACTTTACTAACATCAGCCCAAAGAGGGAGTTTACACCACTGGGTTGTTTGTCCCCACGAAAATCACTGGTGCACACAAGGGCTCCAAAACTAGATTGTCTTTGTTTTATTGACTCGTTCATTCGATCAAAAGAAAGGCAGCAGATTGATACACCTGTCGTTTGCTCAGTGGCCCTCAGAGCAGCGCAGACAAACATTCATATTCATCTGTGCGTCCTGTGGGTCTGCAGTGTGTGAGTGTGTGAGTGGGAGAGAGTTACGTGTGGGTGTGAGTAAGTAGTGTGATGCGGCAAGTTTTTAAAGTTGAATTCCAAAGCTGTTTTCAGACAGTTTGCGTCGTTCCAACAGAGACCCGCTCGTCCTCCTGATCTTTAATCCTGTTTGGTTCTACAGTCCACATCACTGGATACACACATTCTGATGGGACAGATGCTGTATATGTCTGCTGAAAGCAACTCACAGCCCCTCTACCCCTTTCTGATTGTCTCTCCATCTCTTCAGTACCTGCCTCTGTTTGCATTGTTCTTTTCTGTCTGTGCATATTCCTCTAATCTCCGTCTAGTACACACACGCACACACACACACACACACACACACACACACACACACACATACACACACACACACACACACACACACACACATACTTCAGAAACCATGTGGATTTCTATTTCGAAAGCTGAGCCCCTCTTATCGTACCTGGTTATTTTTTAGCTCCATGCAAACATGGTGAGCACTTCAAAGATGGGTGTGGCTCTTCTTTTCTTTCAATATATAATGCACTGTTGGGTTAATTATGAACTCTGCAGGAGCATGAGTTTGCATGCAAGCCAACCTACCTCTGTTTCTATCAGAACAGAGACCCCTGTGCACGGAAATGCTGTTTTAAAATATCTTTTTATCCCTGCTGCTATTATGCAGCTCAACAGTAAAAAATACGAAAATCGATATATTCCGACCACAGACCTGATTCAGAATAGCACATTTTCTCGATTATTTTATATGAGTTGCTAGTAAGATATTTCATTCATATTCCTGTTCACATGTTAAAGACCATAGTCTAAAAAATATTCAGAACTTCATTGTATATTTAGTTATTCCAACAGTTTTAAAACTCCATCTGAAATGGTTTAATGTACAGTACGACCGTACACCATTTGGGTTGTTTTCTGTCTTATATTGCAAAAACTATTCTTTTTATTTGTTCAATTTGAATTACACCAAGGATGTGTGTCGTCAAGTAGTTGGTAATGTCACCAAATGCTGTGAAACTCCAATCGGATAATCGAATGTGATCAAGACGTATAGACATATCAAATTATGAGAATCAGGTCAGAATACTCCACATGTCTTAATTGGATTATCTCAGGTATATGACCTTTTCAGGGTTAAGGTAATAAGAAAATGCTGTTGACAGGGTTGTGTCTTATTCAGACTACTTGCTTGATCAGGTTACTATCGGAATATTGCTGTCCATGTTAATGTAGTCATTAACACAACATATATTTATATTTATATTTTAATGTTTCGTTTTTAATAGTCAAAAAAGGTTATACTGTTACTGCAGTATTTTGTATTTTCTGGAATTATATTCTTGCTAAGGTATCCTGTTCTTTTGTAATGCGCTGTATTATAAGTGTGCTATATATCAGGGAAAGATAAATTTCCACTAATAGCTGCATTATCGAACAATAAAGTTTTAAATCTTAAATCCTGGTCAAGCACAAACTTCTATTGGTTTGACACATGTATATATTCATCAAGTCAAATAAAGGTTACTGTCGGGTTTTCTGTGGGTGGAAAATAAGCCAGGAAACAGTGTTAGGAGGATTTACTGCTGCTAAACTAGTTATTATGAACCACTGGAAAATCACGGGAATATATGCAAAAAACAGAGCTATAATTTTTTACTGTACTCCGCAAATGATAAACTGGCAGTTGTTGTTTTTTTGCAACCAGAAACCTCGAAGCAAAAAATGAGTCTGTCCTCAAAATAGTGGGGATGTGGTTAATTTCACCGACCTAAAAGAGCATCTGGTGTCATTTCAGAATAAAGCTCCAGGTCTGATGCGCTTTGTCAACCACAGAGTTCAAACCCCGGAGGGATCACAAGAGGCAGAAGAAGGGAGAAAAAAGGAGGAGTGGGTGATAAGGGAAATGAGGGAGCGGAGAGGGTGAAAGGGGGACACGGAGGTAAAGAAAGATCAGGCAGTTAAACAAAGTGGAGAAATAGAGGGAGGGGGGAGCGGCATAAAGGGATTATAAAGAAAGTACAACAGAGGGGGCTGCGAGGAATAACTGTGTCCTATAAGAAAGAGACAGAAAGAGCAGAGCTGAAAGATGTGAGTATAATATATAAACAGCAACACAGCAGGGCAGGAACATTTTTTACTGGATAAACTCCACCTGCAGGGGACTCGTTGTAGCTCATGCCACAGCCACAGAACAGTGTGGTGCCATATGACTTGTGTTTGTGGCCACGAAGAGCGAAGGACCAGGAACTAGAGCAGGAGGAAAATCAGGGAGGAAGTGGGCAGTAATTATTCTAAATGACCTCTGCACTTAAGGAGTCCTTGCCACTAATGACCGAAATACCATTAGCACATCGACACACACACACGTGTTAACCCCTGTCATGCAATTAGCTCAACTCAGCCTTGAACCCCCCCCCCCCCCCCCCCCCCTTTCTTAATCCAGGACAAGGACATAGACCACACACACTCTGTGTCTCTCTCTCTGTATCTCACACACACACACATACACACACATACACAAGTGAGCGATGGCAAATCTGCTCCCAATTCTCTGAACACACGTCTCATGAGTGTGAGGATGATATTTATATAAATTCAGTGTTTGACTAATGTTTAAAACAAAACATAAAACACAACTTGCGATGATGGAGAAACGTTTTAGTGAGAAGAGACAAATGGAGACAAAGTGTCCTTTTACCTGAGCAGGCTCTTTGTCACCTCACTTTTCATCTGGGTGTATTTTAATACTTTCTACCCGAAACGCTTCTTTAACACTCTCCTTACTTCGCCCTTCACGCTACAGTCCATCTCATATTCATACTGTGCATTTTCAAATCATCTGTGAATCACCTCAACGACATAATTCAGAAGGTCTTGGAGCCGTGACACGGTTCTTTTCTGTCCCAGATGGAAAGAGCTGATGTAATGTTCAGAGGCATCCATAGGAACTGATATCTCACCAGTCAGGAGACTGGTCTGCGTGTGTTCGCGGTTATTTGTCTCCGTTCATTTGTGGTATTGGTTTTGGCCTCCTCGCTCAGTCTCTTTAGCTATTTGTCAGCCGGCTGACACATCTCTCTGGCCACAAACCTTTTCGATATCTAGTGTAGCCTCCGAGCTTCACGCTGACTGATGAGTGAAGGAGGCCAAAGTGCTCAAAGACAGAGGGAGGCCATAAATGCTAATTCTGGAGACTAATAAGGCCATAGATAAAGCAAAATGCTCTTACAGTTATGCACAGGCACACAGAGATGGAGCGATTAAGATCAAATGAATGTTGACGTTGGGAATTAACAAGGTGATAAATACACAGAGAGCCAGAGCTGAAATAAATGATAATGTAAGGAATTAAAGTCAGCTATAAATACAGGAACCTTTCTCTCCAAGTGTGTATCTATTACCCTCTGGAGACGTGATGGATCGCCTTTCACTATCAGAGTGGTGAATGTCAACAGAATCTCATTGGCCTCCAGTTCAACTTTAACTGCGTCTGTCCCTTGGGTTCAACATGCGTATGTGTGTGTGTGTGAGTTTGTGCGCTCATCTGCCATGTGCACGTGCTGGTTTCAAGATAAAGACAGGGGAGGGAAGAAGGCAGCCCTCCACTCACATCCTATTAGGTAAGTTGAATTGAAAAAGGCACCAAAGCATGGAGGGAGGGAGACGCGTTTGTCCTTTATTGCTCAGTGATTTCTTCTTGTGCTTGGGTGTGTGTGTGTGTGTGTGTGTGTATGTGTGTGTGCGTGCTGCTGGTGATTGCTCCATGTACAGGGAGCTGAAACAAAGTAAGTCAACCATTTATTATTTAGTCAACCAGCAGATTGGTATTGACTCCAAAGTCAAAGTTAGTAACTTCGGACTTGATTGATATCTGCAGTTTTAATGAGCGAGGGAGAGAAGGGTAATGAAATACCAAAACAGTGTAATTGTTAAAACATGTTGAAACTATCTGGCTGTAACACTGGAACCTATTACAAACGTTTTTTTTGTCTCTGTGCTTCGTCCATCCATGCAGCATTACTCTAAAGAAACTAAGTTTCAGTATCTGTTGGATCTTCATCGGCTGCAGGGCGACAACCATCTGTTCCACTACTGCAGGCTACTGACCCGGATTTGGAACAAACACAGTCGTGGACACACTAGCAGCACATGCACACACAAAGATGTCCTCTGAACTTCTATCACCCAGCTGTCAAAATAAGGGCTATTGTTTTAGAGGAAAGACTTTTCAGGGAAAATTTCCAATGAAAATATATCACTGCTGTGCACAGGGGACCTGTAATGAATTTTATTCTTGCTTTGATAAGCGAAACACAGATATATATTGTCATTGGCTGCAGAAGTCCTTACTGGATGAGGCTTGCAGCTTTACGGTTAATACAAAATATAATGGAATAAAAATCTATGGTTTTTAAATTGTAATGTGCAGACGGGCAAAAGAAAATATGCCAGATGTTGCTTTTATTGGACAGTTTATATGAAGGACGAGCGGAGAGGAAGAGAGAGGGATGACAACCAATCCTTCACCTATGACAAATATGTCGTCTGTCATTTCCTCCATACGTCTGTTACGAAAGTGCTTCTCCTGAGTGTTTTCTGAAATATTACCACTATGTCTGGGTCTGGTTTAGGCAACAAGTGTTAAATATTCTTGGTTAAGTTTTAGGAGGATTGATGATCATGACTAAAGGGAACCGAAGCTATGTTTTTGTTTGAAAATGCGACAACTCTGCTATGGATACGCCTGGTGTCCACTCGACTCCGGATTCTTAGAGCCTCTTAAACGAAGAAGTTTGGAAACACTGCTGTAGATGCTCACAAGTGCTTGATCGTTTTTTTTGGGTCACGACGTAACCTTCGCTAATTCCTCAGGCTCCTACCACATGACCCTGCTCCTGTAGGAAAACAACCACCATTAGCCTCGGCTTCTAGTGTAGAACGCAACATGGATAATCTGTTTTCAAATTAAAACCTAGCAGTACGGGTCCAGCCTAACCAGTATGGACGTAGCATTACCAACAACAGAAAATTGCCATGACAATTGTCACTCAAACCGAAAAAATATCAACCCTTGTGGTGGCGCTAGAGGAGAGATCAGTGGGCTTCACCCTCTGGGGACCATGATTATCTCTGTAAAGCGGAAAAACATGATTTGTTATTGCTATGAAAATACAATTATTTGCTTAATTTTTTCTAGGACAGACGCTGTTGAAATTAGAATAGGCGCTAACATTTGGAACTGACAGCATATGGTCCCTGTGTATGAAAGCATAAAATGGAATTTGCACTGCTTTGTCTTTGTACCTCAGTCAAACCTGAAACAAATAGATGTTTTGATAATTTGGACTCACTAATCACTGAACTGTCGATGCAGCAAGTTGATAAAGGAGCCCAGATAGTTTTTAAATAAAACTCACAGGAAGAAATAAGAATGTAAATGTACGACAATTATTTTGTTAGTTGACAATTTAAGACTAGAGTACTGTAACCTAACAGACACACACACACACTTCAGTGCTCTCGATGAAGCAACTTCTCTCTGAGATATAAGAGATGTAAGATAGATTCATAACCATAAAAGTTTTTACAAAGGAACCAGATATTTTCTCACTGCCCTGCTGTTGTATGATTTACCCAGTGTGTGTGTGTGTGTGTGTGTGTGTGTGTGTGTGTGTGTGTGTGTGTGTGTGTGTGTGTGTGTGTGTGTGTGTGTGTGTGTGTCCCACCACTTCCCTTTGAACAGTGTAAAAAAAAAACAACTCCACATGTGTTACTGTATTGAAGTTTTCAATTATTACTTGTAAAAGGAAATACAGTCCTGTGCATTCATTGTAATTACTGGAGTTTTTCAATAGGCTTATTTGATGTCACTAAATTACAGCGAACAGTTAATTAATTTGACAGAATAAAATATCACCGTAAATGACTGAGACGAAACTTGGAATGAACCTAGATGAATCTGATTCAGCAGGAAATATGCAAACTATGGGGATGTCCCTGTTGCGTCAGAGTAAATATGAGTTATTTTTTCTCCCATAGTTTCAGTGATATTTATATCCTGCACAGTAGTTGAGGCATTTAAAACGTTGTAGCAGAAGCTATTGAACCTGAAGCTATTTAACCTCTTTTTCTCTGCAGACAATGACACAGCAAGAAGGAAAAAGAAGTCCGACACTTCATCTGACTGAGAAATGGATATTCAGGGAGAAAGAGAGAAAGTAATTCTCTTCACATCTTCAAGCATCGAGCAGCTGAATCCTGAGCACAGATCACTGATTGATTTACTGGCTGTAAAAAAAAAGAAGCCTCAGACGTCTCTCCTAACTGAGAATTCACTCAGGAGTCCCTGACCAATGATTTGAATCGTTGACTTTTAGGGTGCAAAGCTGCAAATGACTAACACCAATATGGGAAACTTGGGCAGAGTCCAAACTCCAAACCAAGGCAAAAAATATCCCTTTAAGAACTTCTGCTGTTTGCTCAGAGCGCGTCTCAGTCAATGACACTCCAAGAGCAGACAGGAAATTAGTTTCCTTTAATGGCCCTGGTTCAGACTCCCTGTATTTTGTTCAGGGCAGCTTGTGTTTAGGCTTCGTAAGATGTGGTTAAGTAATTTGTAGAGTGTCATTAGAACAAAAGTGGGTGGCTAAGGGTTCTTATTTCACTGAGGCTGGAGGAAGTTTCAAGACACTTCCTTTAGCTAATGGCCCTCTCCCCTCTACTTTAGAACACACCGGAGCTACTTCAACCCACCTTGCTAATATACTCACAAACACCCGGCTAACACACACACAGGTTTGCGCAGCTGTCCTTATGTGCCTCGCCAAATAACCTTTACCATTCATGCCTCACCGTATCCAAACCACTATTCACATCTTACCTTTTACCTTAACTAGTACCTCAGAAATGACGTTAGGTCTACTTTTCATGAAAAGGTCAGTGTTCATGTTGGAAAAGGTTTTATAGAGGTCATAAATACAATGAGTACACACAGATACACACACCAAAACACATTGGTGTTTCTGCTGTTTTTGTCTCTGCATTTCATTTCTACCATGGCCGACCATCTTGAACATATTTCATGAAGAGAAAATCAAATCATCTTCTTTTTTTTTGGGAGTATGTGTCTCTTCTTTTTCCCTCACGTTTTTAATATGTATTATAGAAAGAAGACGTAAGTATTATTAAATTATGGGTGTCTTGTGTTTTTATGAAGTGATGGGCCAAATGCATTGGCATGACAAAGAAGTAAAAATCATATGTATGTGTGTGTTTTCTATCCAAACAATAATCTGTCATTGTATCAAAACTGCTTCCTACAGCTGGCGGGAAAGCAAACAGACAACTGACTTGTCTGATGTCTGCACACACACACACACACACACACACACACACACACACACACACACACACACACACACACACACACACACACACACACACACACACACACACACACACACACACACACACAAACACACACAGACACACACACACACACACACAGGTTTTGTAAACAATCCACCCTGACATAAAAGCCACACACACACATGCACAGTGGGGGACTTCATACAGCGCTGGTATTAGCACTGTGGTGTATAAAAACACACAGAGCATGATAAAGAGGGGGAAGAAGGAGAAGCAGCCACATGTTACAGTGCAACACAAAAGAGCACCTACTATTGAGCCACTGTGAGCGATATGATCTTCTCTACCGTACACAAAGCACAATACTGCACACACTGCACACACACACACACACACACATTCACGGATTCCACTGAAGCACAACAGGATATTAATATAATCCCCAACAGGTACGAGGCAGAACACCAATCAAAGTCACAATGAATGGTGAATGTCACCGAACAGCAGACACACATTTGTGGCACAGCTGTGAATTTCACCAAAACAACGACAGCCTCACTCCTGCTCATACACAACACGTTTCTCTCTACGTGTGAAGAGATCACAAAATTAAGATTAAATTAGATTTTCCATAACACAAAAAGAATCATATACAAAATAAATAATTCATCACACAATAGATGATGCTGAGATATTACAGCACCACATACTAAACCACAAAATCAATTAGTGGTCACTGAAAACAAATCTTCTCAAAATCATATTTCAGGTCAAATAACATGACTTATTTTTCTCATTCATAGAAACATAGTTTAATGAAAATGTTGGTTATTATTGAATTTTTGCTCAAGTTCTAATGTTTGAGGCACTGATTCCTATATCTTTCTTTGTACCTTTTATTTTTAAAAGAGTAACACTATGATATTATCATTACATAAAGAATCTAAACATCCTTTGTTATATGTCTGCACAAACACAAATATTGTGTAGGTTCTGAAAATTATTTCTGTGAATCTGATTCATTGTGGTGAGGCCACTTTAAGCGCTCACAATGAAATTTGCATTGATTTACTATCGATGCGTTTTCATCTCCACCTAAGAGCCACTTTATTATGTATGCACGGATGCAAAGTGTCTATAAATAAGTTTTACAACATGGTTAATTGCTTGGTGATGCCCTCGCTCTCCCCTCTCTCTCTCACACACACATTCTTTTTCTGTGTGTGTGTGTGCGTGTGTGTGTGTGTGTGCGTGTGTGTGTGTTCCTCTCTTGCTCCATCAGCAACTATGACTGCACTTAAAGCATCACAGGTAATATTGTTGAAATAATATATATGAGTTCATAAAAATGATGACGTGTGCAGTTCCTCGGAGGCTCAACATATTTAAAGCTAGACTCAATAATTCCTGCTAATTTCTGTGCCCCCACATTCTTTTAGTGCCCGATGATAAATGATCACCCAACTAAAACCAAATAATAAGCCCGCCAGAAGCAAGTGTACTTAAATAAGAAGCGTCCAATCGGCGAGTAACAAGGTTCTGTCTTCTGCCTGAACATTAGAGTACAAAGCTCTGCTACAAATGTTGCAGGAAGTGACATTTAAATAAAAACAGTCACACTCGCACAACAGCAGCAATTAGATTCTCAAATTCAGTCGCAAGCAATATTCGTGTCTGAGTCTGCAAATTGCCATGTACACGTTTGTCTCCCAAACACACACACGCATACACACACACACACACACACACACACACACAGGAAACCACTTTACAAATGATCAATTACTCTGCAGTCGAAGATTTCTCGCGGAACTCACAGTCATGGTAAAGAAATCAACAGATAAAGGGCCGTTTCTATGCAGGCGCAGTCTCAATCATGAAAATGAATGCGTTCCTTTCTTCTCTCACATTACATAGAAAGTAAAACAAAATCAGACATTCAAATACGAGAAGTTGGCCGCTGCCAGACAAAAGAACAAAC
Organism: Pleuronectes platessa; assembly: GCF_947347685.1. Lineage (NCBI taxonomy): Eukaryota > Metazoa > Chordata > Actinopteri > Pleuronectiformes > Pleuronectidae > Pleuronectes > Pleuronectes platessa. Next base: position 15,320,760 of record NC_070635.1, on the reverse strand, counting down.
TTCAGCTTCAGTATTAAACCGAGCTCGGAGCCCTCGACCATCTCCAGGGGCAGCAGCCTCTATTTTGACAAAACGCAGGTTTCTCCAAACAAAACACAAACAGCCATCATTTATGTCTAGCTGTTTTAGCTGCAGACGATATTTTGGCTATTCTCTGTTAACTAGGGCTGTCACTTTTTATTCAAAATTCGAACATGTGAATGTGGGGGGGGGAGTTAGACCCTTTAATGATCAGTTCATATTCCAATCATACAGTCTAGAAGCACATCAGACAGTCTGAAGTGATTTGTCTCCAACAGAGGCCGATCACTATCAGGGCCAGTGATATGTTTTACTATAAAAATGGAGGACACTGGCAGACAAAGCCGTCCTGAGTGGACATCATGACACCAGAGCATCTGAGAAGAGGTATTCAAATGTATTTGAACCAATTGTGTCATATCAAATGAGTTTGCACGTGAATTTTGGAAAATCTTACAGCTATACTATTAATAGCTGTCTCAATATGAATGCAGATTAATTAAAAAGCAGATAGCCGATGCATTTCGGTCAATGAGCTCAGCAGCATGGACTTTACCTGTGGGCACAGCCTGCTCAATGTGATTGGTCAAACTAGAAACAAAATCTTGTCCTTCACCTCCAGATTCATTAACATCAGAATGTCTTTATAGAGATGACTGACAAATCAATTCAATCGTCAAATTAACAGGCGAGCACGAATAGGTAAGTGAGACAGAGTGGGTCACTCATCGCCTAATACCATTAGTCACAGTCACCTCATATCACTCAGCACAGAGTATGGTAAAGAGTTTCCATAGAGCACCACAGTGAATGATTCACCACTGAGCCACAGACAGTTTTGGCTTCTTTACTCACACATGGTTGGTGAGTTGACCACCAGGCCCACGTCTGTCTGGGTTTTTGCCTTAAAAGCCGCTAACTGGTCGCACACTAACTCTACAGTGACATCCAACTGGTCAGGGACAATCACCAGACTCATAGTTTTGGCTTGGTGATGCATGGAGCTGGTGTTAAGAGACGGCACCAACAGCTGTTATTTCCTGCCTCCAAACATCGCTATGGCAACTGACTGGAGGACTCTTTAAGCCGGGGCACTGCTCCGAGGAAATTCACTTTATTCATACGTTCATGTGAGGTCAGGATTTGTGCGCGGCCTTCCTCTCCTGGAAACAGTGTTTGTGTGCATGTGTCCTACCTCCAGAGATCTCGTTGGCATTATCTGGAGGAGCGAGTGATTCAGTCAGCCTCTGCGGCTCAGTCCCGTCTCCACCGTCACTCTCACCTCCCTGGGCTGCAGCTGATAGAACGGATCAATGTCCTGTTAGCACCAAGCCTTTCATAATTTGATATGTAAGAAGGCACTCACATAAACACATAGATATTACAGTAGGTCAATCTAGAAAGGTATAATAGAGTAAAATATTGAGAGAAGAGGTGGAAAGTACGGAAGCGTATTGCATTCACTTGAAGAAAATAAAAACTCTGGGTAAAAAAAATGAAAGAAAAAAAGCTCTGTTATCTAACAAATATTTTTTTTACTGTTTTTCAAACATTTTTTTTCCTGTTTTTCCGAGATAGTGACGTATAGCGTCGCTTAAAAAGGTTCCGTTAGAGACCCTTTCAAAACAAGAGTCCCAACCACCAACCTGCTTATAACAGGAACTACACATCAATCTTCCATAATAAAGCCACTAACAACGGAACAAAAATTGTAACTATCTTCTATCTGTAGCATATACCCCGAAAGATGGTCGACACTTTCAACTGATGTTTTCAGGTTTATTTGAAACTTGATTGAAGATAAATTATTTTTTTTCAAGTGAATGCAATACGCTTCCGTAGGAATGGAAAGAAAAGGATACGAAAGGAAACCAAACAAAATGAGGAGAGGAGAAAAAGAAATGTGAGAAAACATGAGAACATGTTAGAGGTGAACATACAAGTTAGAGATGTACACTGTAGAATGTTTAGGAAAGCTGAGGAAAGAAACTTTTCAGATAGTATAGGAAAGGGAAGTTTAGGACAGGAAAGGAAATTTCAAAGAAGACAGAGAGGGAAGAAGAGGAAACAGGAGGAGTGGAGTTGAGGAGAAGGGAGAGTAAATAAACGGATGAGAAGGGGGGAAGTGAAGCGTTTAATGAAGAGGACACAAGGAGAAAGCAGAAGAGATTTGAGAGAATAGAGTAGCAGTGTTAAGTGTCAAGTAACATTGAGGAGTAGAGTAGTACATGCTGTACTTCACTGTTGAATAGAGTGTGGTACAGTAGAGCAGAGTGTATGAGCAATACAGAGAGAAAAAACCATGAACCAACCTTTAAGTCTGCCCTGAAGAGGCGTGCTCTGCTCACTGCCTTTGACAGCGATCACACTCACACTGTAGCCTCTGGACGAGCTGTAGTCTGTTATCAACACCTTAGTGTCCGACTTGGACGCTATGATCTCCCTCTGCTGACCACCTGACAAGAGGAGGAAGAAGAGGAAGAGGAGGGTCAAAGGTCAGACTTGCAGACATCTTGAGCCATGTTTTTCATCATCCTGCTGCTGCTTTCAGTTGCTTGGAAGCCAAATATATTAGAATTGTCATGACAGAGCCACAAACAAAGTTAATGCAGCAGGAGACTCATTAACATTCTCCATTCTGGAGGCAGGAAAACATTCCATTCAAGGTCGCCACCTTTTATTCTTTGTTTGTCGTTCTTTTATACTTCTGTCTTTGTCTGGCATACACGGTGCAACCTCACAAAAAGTAAAAAGTAAAAAAGGACAAAAGAACAATTCTGATTGATTCGGATTTGTCGTTTTCTGTGTCATGTGTGTGAGTGTGTGTTTGTGTGTGTGTGCGTGTGATTGAGTGTCTTTCCTATGCAGTTAATCCACATCAGGCCAGCAAGTTACATTATCACCACATTTTAATTCAGACCCAGCAATCAATCGGGACATCAATAGAGTGTGTTTGTGTGTGTTTGTGTGTGTGTGTGTGTGTGAGTGTGTTTGTGCCTGTGTGTGTGTGTGTGTGTGTGTGTGTGTGTGCGTGTGTGTGTCGTTTGTCCCTGCAGGGTGATGACTAACACCGCTTCTGGGAGACAGGGGATAAATCCTACTGAAGGGGATGCCAGGTCAGGTGGGGTAAGAGCATGAATCAGAGCTCACACCACCAACTGGAACCTCAGTGTGTGCAGGTGAACCAAGCCACTGTCAGATACCACGACTGACGTTCACTTTGTCACAACATGACAAGTGCACAGCTCATTCTTACAAACCTGGAACCAACAGTACAGTAGCATAGCTTTAAATACCCCTACCAGCCCCTGAGAAGATCACCACAGACTAATTCAGTTTATTAAAAAGTGTAACGAGTATTAACTCCTCTTAAAGCACATTTCTGTTGGAAGGTACCAAATTTAGGATTGGAGACCTATTTTTATATTTTTTATCAACTACCCCTTAAAAGTAGTTGAGGCTGATAAATTAAATTTCCCGTTTCGAAGGACCTGAGCTCAAACAACATAACTGTTGATCACATTTGTTTCCACGATTAACCGCTCACATGCAGAATGACTCAGTTGTGGAAAACTCATTAAAATCATCATCTTCCTCCATATTAAGTTTAATTAGGCAGATTTTTTGGGACGATTACAGCACACAACTGATCCTGTACTTGTTTTCCAAGCTGTCAGAATCGTTTTAACCCAGAGTAAATAATTAAAGGTTGGCAGGAATTTCATGGCTTCCCCTGCATCACAAGAATGCTCCATCACAGATGTAGAACAGGCCTGGTAGAACCATCAGGCAGCAGAGCCATGATGTTCATCAATATCGTGGCCAAATGCATTAAAGGCAAGAGCAAAAAATACTGCCAAAAAATGCCGGAGACAAATAATCATAATCTAAAACAAACACGAACCCAATGTGACTTATAATGAAGTCTCTGAAACCAAACTGATTACAATCCTTCCCAGTGTCGGCCTTGTGTCCTCCAAGGTCCACCACCTGTTATTTTCAGTTACACTCCTCAATCTTTCCATGTTTACTTTCACTATTTTTAGAGTCAACTAATGATATGACATCAGCTTAGTCATTGTGATTCACAACACATCCTTTTCACGTGGAAGAACCTGCCTCAACTGTAATATCACATCTGTTATAGGAGTAACTCCCGTTGGTCAGTTAGTCCAATGCACATTTACCAAAACAGCTCGTTACTCCTCATCCTTGACGTCTTACATCTTGTAAACCTGAACCAGATCTTCGATAAAAGATGAGAGAGTGAGAGGACAGACCAGGGAGACAAATGAAGAGACAGAAAGGGAGCTAGCCACCAAGCTGAAGCAGAGAGGGTTCCAAATTACTTTTGTGATTTAGGGGATAAGGACACAGGTCCAAAACAGTGAAAGCTGTCCCACACAATCAATTTGGTACCCCAAAAAGATCCTTCCAACAAAACGGGTTCCAGAGCTTTAAAATGGCTGGAATGGTCCTCAAAGGAAAACACGTCTTGCTGCTTTGCTTGCCAGGTAAAAATCTTAGAGAGGAGGTATATGTGAATGGTGGGGTCAGGAACTTGAGAAAGGCACTGACAGTATAGATTGCTGGAACTATACCTGTCACATTCTCACAGGGGCACCCCTAAAAGTCTGATCCTAGAATCGGCCCTGGTGCAGCTCATTTGTTTGTGAGTGTGGAAGGAGAGCTTATGCTCCTTGTGGCCGTTTTGGGAATAACAGCTTCTGAAATGTCAGTTTTCATCAGCTGACTACAACCGTTTTGAGCCATGACCTCCGGAGGATGTGTGGAGAGTTTGTTCCAGACTTTCACAAGAGTTAACGATTCTCTGCTCAGACCCTTTTACATCAACAAAGAAATCCCCGGAGTGGTCAGGTGCGTGGTCGTGCAGCGGTCAGAGATAAGTAACACTATTTAATTGTGGAATTAACCATCACAAAGAAGTGTTGGCAGTTTAGAGTGTAATCAGTCACGATCTTAAGTTTCCTTGATTATAGGCAATGCAATTGTTTCCGATGTGTATATGTGTTTGGTGCTTTAGGTCTTATATCCTGTTTTTATTTGGAAACGAGACTGTAATTATCATGATTTGCAGATGGGTCATAAATGAAAAGAAAGCAATTATCTCCTCGCAATTATCCTTAGGACTCTATTATTTTAAGTTGTTCCCTAAATTGAAGCGGGTCCAGTCCTTTTTACAAGATTAATATATATTTAAGGCTGTAAATCAACTCATAAAAGTCAGCTTTCTGCTGAAGAACTATCACTTTTTGGCAGACTGGCATAACACCGCACCCAGACAGATCTGGACCTTTAACCAATATTGAGTATCACGATCATTGAGTCAATTGGTCAATTTTTTAAAAAGCATTTCTATTTTAACCTGTGCAGCTTTTTAGCCAGTGCTGCACTGATGTTTAGCGGCCCAGGAAACTCAGACCAATTGCATTCATTGTAAATCATCTCACGTGATGCCTCTCAGCCATCAAATCTGGGAACTTGAGTAGTGAGTGAGTCTGTGAGAAGGCTTTTCACATGCAGGGAGCCCCAAAACTTCAATCATTTTAATTTATTTTATATTAATGCATGCACTCCCACAAACTGGACACAGGAACACAGGCTAATGCTGCATAAGACATGGGTTACTTGTATACGAGCTGAAAATGAGCCAGAATTTGACCCAGGTCGGGAAAAGAACAACCAAAAACTCTGAGTCATATTCTGCTTTGACCCAAAAACTGAATTTACTCCGCTGCACTTAAGCTGATCCCTATTTTTTAACAAAACCTCTGCGGAGAAAAAGAACATTATGTTGAACCAAAGGTTAGCTGCCACTCTGACAGCACCCTTTGTCGTCTAAAACAAGCTTTACTGTGCCTGTCGCCCACTTCCTCCGACTCAGCGGGCAGACCTGACTAAACATCAGGTCACAGGGCAGGTGTCCCAGTAAGGATGCAGGGAATTTCTTTTTGCTGCAGTTGCTGAGCGTCATGCAGCAAACTACTGCTGCACCCCCTCATCCAGAGGAAGTGGCTGTAAATTATAGTTTTTGTTCTCTTTTCAATTGTCAGAGGCACCAAGAAATTGTCAGGCCAGACGGTTGTCGCAAAGGGTTGTTTGCGGAAAAACGAGATTTATGTTACTGAAAGCTTATTCAGTCCCACTTATTCATTTTTACAACGCCAGCAAAAGAATTGTCTGCAGCACAGCGCAGCACTAATCTGGAACAAATGCAAGCAGCGGTGCAGCGGTAGGAACCGATGTAAGGGGAGATGCATGACTGTGAAAGTAGGTGCGCTGTGATAACATGATGAAGGAGATGTCAGCGGTGATTAGGGTGATTACTGACTACACGGAGAGACAAGGTCATGCCCCGTGTCTGTCCAATGATCCGCTCCTGACAGATGCAGGATATAAGCGGGACGCCGGGTGTCCGTCCTGGCCACAATGTCGTACAGTAATAATTGTTTGATTCTGAATGAATGACTAATGTTGCTGCTGCTGCTGTCCCGGTTTGAACCCTATCACGAGAATCAGTGTCTAGCGCCTACTGTTCTGTGTTCCTGTCAGACCCATTTTCAGATCTGCTGACAGGCTCCAGGTGCACGGCAAAAAACACTCCTTTGTCTCCAACTTGGCAGAGGTGCAGGACAAACTTTGAGTCCTCCGTATCTCTGGAGAGCGAAATCCCTTCACAGGAGCTTTGATAAGAAGCAAATTACATAATCCCTCCTGACAGAGAGAAAACCCAGGTCATAATGAGATGCTTCCCCCCAAAAAGTCAACTGACTCTACTCCAACTCACCATTCTTTTCAGCGTGTGTGTGTGTGTGTGTGTGTGTGTGTGTGTGTGTGTGTGTGTGTGTGTGTGTGTGTGTGTGTATCTTCCTACCTGGTATACTGCTGTAGAGGAACAGATAGCTGTCAAAGTCTCCTTTGGGCTCCCTCCATGAAACAAGGAGTTTGCTCGAGCTCAGCACTTTGAAGCGCAGCCTCCTCGGGGCTGGAACTGAAAAACACACAAGCACATCTTAAATCTGCTTCAATAAAGTGAGGAGATGATTTGAAATAAATGTGTAGTACATACTGATAGGAGGAGATGATTTTAATTGAAAATGTCCCAGCCACCAATAAGCACACGTTGTCAGTATTTATGTGAAACACAGAAACACAGAGAAACAAAAACTCAACTATAAAGGACATACATTTTTAGAGGGACAGAAAGACAGAGAGAGAGATGAGTGAATTTCAATATTGAAGTTGCAACGACCATGAGAGCGACACATAGAGCAGGTCAGTGTGGCACAAAGCTCATGTTCAATCTGCTTCATATCAATGAAACATTAAGGTAAAACTATTTCCAGTCAAATTCTCTTCATAAAATACAGAAGGTTCATCCAAGGATGATTCCAATTTCTGTAAAAAATAAAACAGTGAAGAGTAGATAGGTCATTTTTGCCTGTGTGTTTCTGTGTGTGTGTGTCTGTGTGTGTATCTTATCCATACATATTAAACCATAGATTGTATATAAGAAATGTTGCTCTCAAAAGTGAAGCCTAAGCATATCAATTTCTATTAATTAATTCATTAATTCATTAATTCATTAATTCATTAATTTATAAATTATCCATAGAAAACAGGATGAAATGTCATGATAAGCGGCTGAGCCTGACATGTGATTGGTCGAGGTTATGTATCAGTGGGACCTTGATAGGCGCTGCTGCACAGACTCTGGATTAAAATGTGCAAGATGGCAGCGTTCGTATCCAGGATATTTTAATTTCATTTCTGGATAATGGGAGGATAGGGTGACGTGTCGTCCATCTTTATTTATACAGTCAATGGAATGAAAAAATGTTGCTGAGTTGTGTCCTCGGGAGGCTTGGTGTACTTTCCAGCTTTCTGTCAGAGAAAATGGTGACAGCAGCCATTCTCTGTGTGTTTGTGCATGCGGTCTGTGGCTTCTTACAAACACAAGAAGAAGAGAATTTGACTTTTTAATCTACAGACAATGAGACAGACAAGTAAAGAAAAGGATGGATAGCGGCAACACAGAAAGAGAGAGAGACCACGATGTCGTATTGTGGAATGCTACACATTCACCTCAGATGAGAACAACAGTCACCAGCATACACTTTATGTCTGTGACACATGTCACCATTTCACCGTTCTGCTATATTGTTAGTTTATCTGCAAGGAGTTCACTAATACTAATTATATTGGGTTTCTACAGAGTTTCTACGAGGGAGAGTGGACACCATTATGTCATCCATAAGAGACGACACTGGTGACACTGCCAGTGTAAAGCTTCTTTACTTGTCAGCACTCGTATGTCAAACTAAACGTGGTCGGTAGGGATCGGGCTTTGGAGCCATGAAGTAACCTCAAACGACTGGTGGATTTATTTTGCTTTTTTTCATACTTTGCAATAGATAGTAAACTGAATGGGTTTTAAATAAATCCCAGTTACTCTATAATCATTTTGAACTCAATCCATCGTCTCAAAAATGGAGCGTCTCTAAGAAAACCTGACAAGTTCTGATTAGTTTCCCCCACCGGATGCATTTCAGCCGCAGAAAGAATTTGTGGAAATCTCTAAGTGGAGAAGCAGAGTAAATCCCTGTGCTTTTAAGTGCTGAGGGAGTGAGAATAATGAGATACACGTTGTAAAGACAATAATCCCTGTAAGAATAAACTTTAAAGAACCTCAGACGTGAGCAACTGACCCCCATTATAGATCGTTCAGTCCACAGACACAGACGCTGCTCTGTAGGTTGGTGAGTGCAGACATGTAAAGACTCTGTACATCAGGCGCTTAAGGGGAAAAGTAACTACAGAAAATATGAGTGATATTAGGTTGACAAACCTGAGTTGTACTCTGCAGGATTTTCACTCGCTCACTCAATGGGAAATTCGGTTGGTTAATTACCACAAATGACAGACACTGATGTTTGTCTGTGAGTCAGCAGGATTACGCAAAACAACGAAACGGATTTCCATGAAAGTTAGTTGAAGGATCGGAAATTGGCCAAAAAAGAAACCTGTAAAGTTTGGTGTGGATGCAGATCAGAAGGCGGATCCGGAATTGTTTTCACTTTCTTGAAGACTGAAAGATATTCACCCATTTCCCAAATAACAATTCATGGATCTGGATGAAAAAGATCTGGGAACTGATGTCTATGATTGTGTTGAGTTTATTGAATTTAAAGGGACTGTGTGCATATGCTCTACTGGGAGCCATCACTTTATTCTTTAAGTTGATCCTTCACCTAGTGTGTTAACTAGGTGATGTTAAATTTCGTTTGAGCTTCTTTTAAAGAAAGCCGGGACAAAAGCTCGCAAAATGTAAGTAGATTTAGGCGAATAATAAAATAAAATGTAGACTTCCTCTAGTTTTAATATAATCAAAGCTCTAGTATGTTCATATACAACTAAAATATTCAGTTTAATTAAATCGACCATGACTTTATTTCCAAACATCCATAAAATGTTGTAATTTTATCACCTCACAAGTTTACGACTTGGCTTCAGTTTTATAGCAGAGGCCACAAAAGTGAAAAACAGAATTGAGTCTGAAGTTTCCAAACGAGGACGACTTCTCTGAGTTTTCATCATTGGATCATCTGAAGCTGTTTGATCGATTTGCAGAGACACACTGTGCAGCACTTTCACCGTTTTCCAATCCTGCTCGCTCGTTCCCTTAAGTAGTCACACCCTGCCAGATGTCATATGCTCAAAATGCATAGGATGAAACGGTCTAATTACACTGCACAATACGGATCTATGAATAATTTCCGCCGCGTGTGTACCCCGGGTAGATTATTGCTCCGGTATCACAGAGCGTGTGCTTGATAGTATGTGAATTGAGTTGGCAGACGGGGCTGCTAATAACAGGGTGGAAATTGGACCGAGTACCTCGATCTTTGCTTTGCATTTCAATGAACAAGCACACACACATGCACACATCGACTGATCCATAATAAAAAAATGATGTAAAAATGAGTGGCCAACTATGACTCTCTTTCATTCTATAAATACACGTCAAGGTCTGTGAGCTGGAGGCTTTTCCAGAGACAGGGACGATGATTAATGGATATGGACATGATAGCTCCAATAGCTGTGGAGGCTCACGGAACACAAGGGTCTTGGATATGAATTACATTTCACCAACCACCACGTCTGTTCTTGTTTACCACCATACAGGCATTAATATCATCCCTGAGCTCAAAGTTTCACACGCACACACTGAGTCAAGGTGCCAAGATGCTTTTGTGAAACACACTAGACGTAAAACACTCTATGGAAAATACTGTAGAGAGCATGAGGAGATTGCTTAAACTTTGCCCTGAACATACAGAGTATATATCCATGTATGAAGCATAATACTCTATCACGCACCACCCAGAGCCATCTATCTGAAAGAGTTACGCCGCCAGAGTCAGCGAGCTCCTCGCACAAGCTCCCTGCCAAGCAGTAAATGAAGCTCCAGCCATTTGGCAGAACTTTCGAGGGGACTGCTATAGCAACAAATTCAAGCTCCAGTAAATAGTCTGAGCCACAATCCTCCACGAGAACAAGGATATTATTGAAATCCCTTCTCTAATGATATTTAATACTTGCTCTCCTCAAGCAGCTGGACCCTTCATTCAAGGGGTCTAAGACCTGACTCGGTGGGGGAGTGTGAACCAGAAAAGTATTTGAGTCTGAACAGGAATTAACTGGGTTAAAGCGATACGGGCACAGTTTGACATCTCGGTTCGAGAGGGGATGCCTCTTCCCCGGATTAGCAGCGGTGAGAGTGAGCTGGAACTCCTCAGTGATGACGTTCACTGTCCAATCCTCTGCTTTACTTCATCTCGTCTCTCCATCCCCTTTCCCTTCAGTCTCTTCTTCTTCTTTATCTCTCCAAGTCCTGATCTGGCTCACCATCCAGCTCCTCCTCCTCCTCCCTTCTCACTGTTTCTTTATTCTTCCTCTATCTTTGCTCAACAATCTCTCAAATTCAACTTTTTCTTCATCCGTTCCGCTTCGTGTCCCTTGTCTTCTCGGAGCCTTCTGTCTTTTTTTGGCCTCTCTCCTTCTCTCTCTTTAACCTGCTTTATTCTTCTTTGGGTCATCCCCATCTTTCCATCCATTTCTCCTCCGTTTACCTTACATCTCTTTGTCCCCTCTTCGCTTCCTTCCCCTTCATTTTAATTCCTTATCCCCACCCCCCACTCCCCACTCCTCTCTCAAGATTAACCCAACACTGACTCCACTCAGTATAGCTTCACTAATACTCAGGATTTATGTATGACAACTACTGTCACCACAAGATAGCTGCCATACTGTACACGAGGGATGAGGGAAGTGTGAGTGTGTGTGTGTGTGTGTGTGTGTGTTTGTGTGTATGCGCTTTTGTGGTGCCTATTCAGCACAGCAGCACGTGTCGTTTGATGTGGTCGGAGTCTTGTCTGTACAAGAACTACTCTGCTCATCGAGGTAGCACTTAACCCAAATCCACTCTTTTTTTTCGTTCCACCTCTCCGCTCTTTTTTATCTCCTCTGCCGCTCTCATGCAACACTCCTCTCTTTTATTACATCTCTTCTTCTTGTCCTTGGGTTTAAACTCTCTCCTCCCTCCCCCCCTCTCCTCCTCCCTTGTCTCCACTTCTGTTCTTTTATCCCATATCTTCTCCTCTACTGTGCAGCCCGTACTCCCGTCGTCCTTTGGTGGCTCAACACCTTGTTCTCTCTTTTATCGCTTTACCTTTGTAAGCGATGCCTTTTTTTCCCAACACTTATCTCTCTGCTGCATTGTGTGTGTGAGTGTGAGTGTGTGTGTGTGTGTGTGTGTGTGTGTTTGGGGGGGGGGGGGGTTGTGTGTGGGTGTCTGTGTGTGGGTGTCTGTGTGAAATCTCTCTTAAGGACTCACTGAATATTGAGCACACTGGATGATCCCTCATCCCCGTATTTTTCATGCTTACCAGCCAGAAAAATATCACCATAAAATCCTCCACTAATTCTGCAGGAGATGATTGACATTGAACAAGAATGAAATATCGACTGCCAGCGTCTGTTATTGTAACACACACACACACCATTTCAAGGTCTAGGTCACAGCTTATATACTGGCTAGTCAATACAAGGTGAATTTAAAGGATAACTCCTGTAATTTAGTTGTTTCAGTGTTGTCTGTCTCTCCTATTATTCATGATATCATTACACTGTCCAAGTTAAAGACAAAGTAATTAATAATTAAACACTAAATTATTGACCCTCCTGTTTAAACGCAACAGGACTTCAACAAAGCAAGAAACACAAGCAGTTGTGAACAAGCCCGGAGGTTAGTTAGACTGTTCTCTGGAGTAAATGAAGACATAATTAAAATTAATACCCAGATTGTTGACCGTGCATATTGTAACTCTCCGGCGGAACGTGTTAAAAGTGGGTGAGAGGAGAAAAAGTCTCAAAATAAAATATACTCAATGTATCCTGTCCAATGTTCAGAGATGAGTTTGACTTAGATGTATTGAAAAGTGATCCAACAGAAATTCAGATTATTACCTCCACCACAAAGGAGGTTCAGTTTCATTGTTCATGTGGACGGAAAAATGTTTTTCTTTCACTTTATTAAACAAAGTGAGAATTGTAGTTTAAACAAATTACTTTTTTATCCACTGGGGGCTCGTTTCTGCTGCCTTTACGGTGTAACCGTCACTGTCCACGTGGCTACTAGCATTGGAAGGGTTGTTAAGCAACCCCTCCACAAGAGGCCGGTGCAGAGTCCAAGGTTTGTGACAAGAATTAACATGGAGGAGGTGGGAATGATTTAGCTCTTCAGAAAAAGGCCTGTAGTTCCTCTTGCTTAAAAACTTCTGATATAGTTAAAATGTCTTCCTAAGGCCAATGGACATATCCCTTTAACTATTGAATCCACTGCAACCCCCCCACCCCCCCCCCCATGATTTTTGGTGGTACTGCTCCGTTTTGACTGTTGAGCATAAATGAGCCTAAAGGCAGATTTTCTTGAGGAAAAATAAGACTCAATTCAGACCCTTGTTCCATGATATCAATCCTGAGTCACTTCAGGTTCTGCAAAGTATTGCACTTGCAGGCTCGTCTGTGTGACTCTCTAACTGTTTCACCTGGAACTCGCTTTTGCCCACACTGTGACACCCATGTGTCATTTGGCAAACGAGTGCAAAGTGAACTGATTTATCCAGAGTGGTGCTTTATTAATTCTTCCCTCAAGAGAATTATTTTTCAAAAGTCATTATTAACCCATGTTCCCATTAATTAAAGTAAATATTTGTTTATTTACGATGACAGACCTTTAACCATGTGCTCCGACGATAACAAGGGGAGAAATTAGAAAGCCTCCTGCGCAACACATCTCCCACGATTCAATGCTCCATTAGGCCAAAGTGGCTGATGATTATGACAAGCTGGATTAGCATCTGCAGCAGCGGCAGTGGGCTGAGGTGAAGGCACTGGAGGTTTGGATAATTTAGCTGTTTTTAAATTCAAAACAGGTTGTACCATCTCATCCGCTCTTTTGTTTTTTATAAATAAATGATTTCTCATCATTGGCTTCGCTCACTGTTCATTAAACCTGAAATGACTGGCCAACACTCACTCATACTAATTCACCTGGCAGTCGTCAAGGCTCACATTCACACCCGACAAACACACAGAGGTATCCCAACACACGTGTATAAACACACACATACACAACAAGTGCAAGATCTTTGTAAATGTCCTCTCAATGTTTGATGTGTCCTGAAGCATGGTATTCACCTACAATGTCTGCCATTCAACAAAATCAATTACAACAAGTAACGATGCACTTGGTAACTGTTGATGCATTTTTGACCCTCCTCACACATTACTGTATATGCCATTATATATAATGTAGATTTTATATAACATTATATATGTACAGGAGAATAGTGCCTGTCCAAATTCCACGAATAATCCATTCTCTCTTTAAGCAGTACCACAGGTCAGGTTACAGATAAAGGGCCAACCAACAATCCTTGTAGTGTCTACGCTTAGGGACTTTCATATCTAACTCAGATGCTTGAGACAGAGAGTCACCTACTTCAACTCTCACCCACTTCACCTCTTTTGTGTATTTCATCAGTGGCAAGACGCAAGGACCCAATGCAATTTAGCAATTCTAGCCATTCATGGATGTGCTGTTGGAATGGGTGAGTAGAGTAAGATATACTGGGATGCTGTGGGAGACATCTTCCGACTTGGGGGGGACAATTACTCATGTTACTTCTGTTAGCGGTTGTGTATTGTTTCACCCTCTGGTCTCCTTGATGCATCAAGTCTACATTAAAATCTTCTGCATAAGACATCAGCTGCTGCCTGAGTTCTCCTTTCACCAGCTTCCAGAAAACTTCCATAACAGTAAGCACCGACACGCACACACAATCGCACACACACTCACACAGACAGACACACACAATCAGACACTCACGCACTAACACAAAACTATTCACACAAATTTTGCATCTTTGCAATGACTAACTGATTGGTCCAGGGAACAAGGGCTGAACATGCAAACAGAAAAAGTTTGACAGTTTTTCTTTTTGCTTGTCAATGAGGTCAGAGTTTTGATTCAACAGCGGCAAACATCCACCATCTGGTATACTTCCTCCGTCTCTCCTGCTTCTGTCACTGCCGCGCTGGAAACAGCAACACACAACTCCCAGGTCACTGCACGCACCCTCTGAGGGCCGAGCAGAGGACAAAATCTGCATTTCCCTCTTTAGGGCTTTTTTTAAGGCCAAATTTGCTAACCAGTGAAAGAAAAGCCAGCCACAACAGAACACTGATCTGGGTACTGCTCAGGTTCTGCATGAAGAACATTATCGGAGCAGATCAAATTGACAAGGACGTGATGCCAGAACGCGACGGTGAACCTGAAGCATTTTCGGATCTTATAGTTTGTGATGGGATACGATGAATCTTCCTTTAAGAAAGGTAGAAAAAGATGTTGCCTTTTAACGCAACATAAGCATCATTTCCTTTTCAACATCGAATAGTAAATGTGCCGCATATAAAGATACGAAAGACTAAATTTAAAGTATTTCAATTCATGCACTGCCACATGATTTTGGTAGTTTCACGAAAGTCCACATCTTAAGCAAAAACGTCCGTGTTTAGAAGCTTATCCTTAACACCAAAAAAAGTTATGTGTAATAAAAAATAAAGATAATCTCTTGAGAATGAATGAAATATTCTGCGACTTCAAACATCTCACTACATGGTTCATTTGTCCAGATCATTTGCCTGCAGTGAGGAAAACTCTTCCTGGACGCGCCCACTCTTTTGTAGTGGGAGTTCCTGATGATATCCAGACATTTGTGTTGTATATACAAACAACCTCCATGGGTAGAACACACACTAATCCTTAAGCACAAACCCCCTTGGACCAGATGTTGCAGCTTACGGGGGACGGGACGGGGCAAAAATGAATGGCCATCACATGCTCCCTAATGAAGGGGATTGAGCCGGGCATGCTCCCGTAGTGTCTGGGAGGTCTTCCATGTTCTGCAGTGATTCACTGGGCTCATATCCCAGTCTAATTTATGCTGTCACACTTCTGTCTCTGCTCTCCTTTCTGTCTGCGTGCAACGACAAACACGACCTGCAGAACTGCTTGTGAGAATTGGAATAAAAACCTCTTGGAATGAAAAGAATAAGGAAGGAAACAAAGGATGAGATGACTGAAGAGGAACAGAGCGAAAAGAGGTTGAAAGTGTAGATGGAAAGAAAAGAGGAAAAAGTTAAGAGTGTCAACTCACAAGGGGTTGAGGGGGAAGAGAAGAAAATAGTAAAAACCCTATTTTCATTTCCAAGCAATCAATAAAGAAAAAGAAAGCAGCTCCATAATTTGAGGTAAAATGGGTCTGAAACTAAAACTAACCTATAAAACCTCACTTTGATCAAATAAATTATTAACAGGACAGAAATCAACTCTCACAACTTTTAATTTAGTTGTAAAAACAGATCAATACAGGCAGCTGTCATGTGTGGGTTATTGATTCTAAACAACTTCAGACAGGGGGGAAATCTTTGTTTATTTCTCTGTGTTCCTTTAACCGAGACCTGCCACTGCTGCTCCTCTAACTCCACACCCTGGAAGGAATGTGAGCTACACACACGCGCGCGCACACACACACATGCACACACCCACACGCATATATTCATGCACAAAGCAGGGTCAGCTAAATGTCCAAGTGTCCCTCTGGGTCATTTTCATATGATCTCTATTCAGATAAGTACCCCTGGTCTTCATAGGCTGCGAGTAGCAAACACACGCTACCATGAACTCATGGTCAACAACACACACACACACTCACACACACACACACACACACACACACACACACACAGTACACTGCAGTTATAGGAGTCAGATAACATATCTGGGATTCATTCTGTTGAAATATATAATGTTAAGATACCATTCTTCCCTTCCTGTTAACTTATATAATGGGTTTTTACTAACCCTGTACAGTAGTGATGAATGTTATCATTGTTGTTTCTACTGGCTCAGGATAACTTAATAAAACTTGTATTATCCAGTTAATATCCAGGTATTCTGTAGGCTAAAAGTTAAATAATAACAGTAACACAAATAAATAAATGTAGGACTACACAACAATCAATTCCCTTAAATAGCTGGTAAGTTATAACCACAGTTTATAAACATATAATGAAGTGCCTGCTGCCTTTTTTACTTGTGGGACTTTCCAGCATGAATTAACACACAACTGCAATTCATTTCTTCTCCACTGCTCTAATAACACAACTTGAAGAAAAAGTGATTTCCTGGAAAATAAAATTGCAGTTTTATCCGGCTGAAGCTAATATACGCAGGATTGGATCAGGATACAGATTTGTGTACTCGCCGATGCCTGACCTACCATTTTTGGCAGCATGGGAGCCTTTTCCGATGCTGGTATCAGTACCGAAACATCTCAAATAATAACATACAACACCCATCACGTAAATCCCCTGAACTCCTTGAGGAGGGAAAGATGTGATGGTAGTTTGTATTTTTTAGGCCTGAAGCCAATAAAGTGACTCATTAAAAGATATTAGAACAGATGACAAGTCTCGTTCCGAAAAACATTGATTCCTTAGACCCCAAATAATGTTTTTCAAAACAGTCAGCAATCAACTGTTTGATTCGGCTCAGTTTGATTAAACCAGGTTCGCTGATGTGAGGTTGATTGCAAAAGAACACTGGAGCGTTTTAAGTTGTGCAGCAAATTGTGCAGCGAATCATCACAGCTTGAAGCGCACAGCTACAACACATGGCGACACATCTATCAAAACCCCTCTGGAGCGTGGCAGCATCGGCAGGGTCCCGAGCGTCGCCGTGCTGCCGTGGTGAAATGGCATAATGATATGGAGGTGATATGATCGTTGAGCGTGGTTTGATCTGATTAGATTTTGCCTGCACATCAAAGAGAGAAGACAGGGGAAGGAGTGATGTGGGGACGGCAGAGAGAGAGAGAGAGAGAGGGGTCAGGTGAGGGGAGGGAGAAGGATATGGAGATGGAGGGGGTCGGTGAGGGTGAGGCTTGAGGGAAGGAGGGACAGAGAGGTGATGGAGGGAACAGATGGGTGGAGACTGAATGGCCAAGGTGGGACGTGGAAGAACACCTAGAGGCTAAATAAAGTCTGATGGGGTGGATGAGGAGGAGGGAGAGTGAAGGGGGAGTGGGATGAGAGGGTAAGAAGTAAGGAGAAAGAAAAGATTGAAGAGGAGAAAAAAAAAACATCTTACCTTGACCCTGTGCCTGACTGGGGAAATTGGAAACTAGGGCCAGTAGCACCAGTGGAGACCACAAACACAACCTGATCCGCCCTGCTGACAACATCCTCACAACCAGCAGTCTAGACCTGCAGAGAGAGAAGAGAGCACGCTGAGAAAATGAAGGAAAAGAAATGAAATGTGAGGAACAGAGAAGAAAGGACTTCAGTGACAGAAACACCAGGAATGCCAGCTGCAGAGAGGCTCTGTGGGTGGAGAGGGACCCACCTTGCCCACATGGCCCCAGGGCGCTGATCTGGAATCAGTTACTCCTGTCTATAATATCCACTTTGATACAATTACAAAGCAGCAACCCAACAGTCTAGACTGACCACAGAGCGGTTGTCCAGCCTCACGCCTACACAGAGCGGGCCGAGGGCGAGAAACAGTGGAGGACTTTGTTTGAGAGGAGAGGAGAGGAGAGGAGAAGAGAGGAGAGGAGAGAAGGAGCAATAGACACAGGCAGGAAGAGTAGAATTTTGATTGACGGTAGGAGGAACATTTCATGATGAGTGTCATTGTCCGACCACAACAGCAAACAGGACCCCTCATCTCCTCCTTTCACCCCTCACTCCTTCTCATCTGCACCCTCTCCACCACATTCCCTCCCTCTCCTCCACCCCTGACCCTCTTGTCCTCCGTCTCCTCGAGTCCCCTACTCATTATGAAGAGGAAGCAGACGTCTTATCATTTCACTCCTGAGAAAACACACACACACACACACACTCACAACTTGCTGTTGAGTCCTTTGAATAAAAGTAGCGTGTGCAACAAATAAAAGTTGATTGAAAATTGAATCATCCGCTGATGTGGAGGCCGAGCCCGGCGGTGGGAGCTGAAAGAACAGGCAGCTCCTTTTCGATTCAGACGGTGTCAAGAGGCCAGAAAAATGGCAGTGCATATTAATAAGCACATAATACTTTAAAAGCAGGATCAGGCTCAGAGGATATGAATAGGGGAAATGAAAGGGATTAAAAATATGTAATTAGTCTCCCTACAATACAGATGCACATACAAGTAAAAATGCATTAGAACTAAACAAATGAGGGTTATTGAAAGATCTTGTGATCCTCAAGAAAAAAACATAACGCATGAATCCAAAAGTTGATCCTTTCCGCAGTTTGCTGGATTTTCTCAGTCTTGCAGTGCAAAGGGCAACTTCACAAACAGTACATGTGTTAATGAAGAGCAGGGTCAAGGCGTCGCCCTCATTAAATAAGTGTAAATACACACTCCTTCAGGCTGTGTGTGAAATTCAGTTTTACGCACACTTGAATGAAATAAATGTCGGCACAGTACCACGCGCACGCACACGTGAACAGTGTTTTAACAAATACAAAATAAAGCTTAAGGCAAATACACCATTATTTCTTTAACCCATTAAAATCTACATTTGTTTTATTCCTTAACGATTTATCCCACCTGCTGGCGAGACTGCACAAGTTTGATTCCCTGACCGCAGCCGACATTCATCTACAGGGAGGATTTCAAAGTGCCACTGACTCATTTTCAATCCAGTTTCCTAAAAGCCACGTTTGGGTCAAACTCTCAGGTTCATTCAAACGAACTCGCTGCGACCAGACGGCGCCGCGCCGCGCACCTGAGAGCCGCTCCAACACACGCACCGTGGATGAAATCGTCTTTCCTACCTCTCCAGGCATCAATTCAAAAAGCGTCTTCTTATCCCCAGAGGAAAATCCCGTGAATACCAAACACTGCTGCTGCTTCTGCTGCTGCTTCTGTTTCTGTTTCTGCTGCTGCTGCTGCTTCCACAGGGTCCCTCTCTCCTCCTCTCCTTCTCTCTCTCTCACCGGATACAATTCGATCAGTCCGGAGTGGGTGTTTTTCTCCTCCTTATTCATGCATCCCTCCCTCCAGCTATCCCTCCTTCTTGTCCCAGCCCTTTTCCCCTCGCCCGGGCTCATCTCAGAGAGAGAGAGAGGGAGAGAGAGAGGGAGAGAGAGAGACGACGTGAAAACGCGCGCCAGTGACGCTGCGTAAAAACCTCCGCTACCAACCTGCAGCTGTAATTTTGGCTCCAGTCCCCCGTGGGGCCCCTCGATGTGCACCTCCGCGATAAGGACGACACTCGTGGGGCCATGTGTGTCATCTGTGGCTGCAGAGGAGCCACGTGGTCATTGACTAAACTCTCTGTCAATCTTTGGCGGTAATGATTTTTAGAGAGGAAAAGGCTTTAGGAGCAGGTGTCTGAACGTGTGCAGCTGCTCTTTGATGTTAAAGGCACATGACACAGCTCTAAGTGGAAGTTACAAAAGAAACAATCTGACAAGTTGTAAAGACAAGTGCAACAATTCAAGTCCACAGTGTGCAGTTGTAAAAAGTGTCCACACAGGGGACTCCCTGATGGAAGTGCAAGACATCCCTTAATGCTTAGCTATTCGTCTCTTAGGCACAGTATCAGCTTAACACACAGATATAACAGTGGTAGAGGTCCTATAATCTCTCATAGTATGTTTGCCAAATTTCTTAAAGGGATTGGTGCCCGAAAATGAACATTCCCTCTCTATGTTAACAGCGCTGCAGCCAAATTTAATACAATTGAAGTAGCTGGAGACTCGTTCAAACGTAAGGGCAAGGTGTACGTAAGCATCACTGCTTCCGGTAGCTGACATTTGATCTTTTTACAGAAATGGTCATTGGTTTTATGTACAGTAAGTGAGCCAGGCTAGCAGTTTTCCCGTTTCCAGTCTTTAGGCTATGCTAAGCTATCAGCTGTAGCTTCTTATTGAGGCTAGTTGACAAATGGGAAAGAGATATCGATCTTGTCATCAACTCCCCACGGAAAAATAACAGAACTGGTTTCTAAGTATGGACTAAAACCAGCTTTACGACGCATTGTTCAACAGCAGCACTTTCTTCTACGATGCTGAGAAAAGAGACTTGAGTTGACTTTGTAATCCTGTTTATATTCTCAGCTCCGCTGCTGTTAAAGAGACTTTGTGACTTGCCCTGAGGGGCTGAAGAATGAGCATCATGAGAAACAGAGGCTGGGGAAATGTGCCAGTGACTGAGCTGAAACACCGAATAGCTGCACTCCAGGTGTGTCCCTGGGGCACTACACACACACCCAGACACAGACACACAGACACACACACACACACACCCACACACACAGACAAACACACACACACACACACAAACACACACACACACACACACACACACACACACACACACACACACACTGACACACACACACACACACACGCCCTGGCCAAACAAATGTCCAGATGCCATAAACACTATAATCAAGGGGATAAGGATTCTCCATCCACGTCCTTCCTCCTCTTTTTCCTTCAGCCTCTTCCTCCCTTCCTGTTCGTCTGTCATCCTCTTTCTCCTTCATCTGTTCGCCTGCACACATCAGACCACACACTAAACAAATACACCACAGGCAGACACCACTACACTCAGTGAGCTTGATGGTATGACTTCAAATCCGTATAAAGATAAATGACCAGGTCTGGGCAATATAATCATATCTGTATCCGTCACTTCATGCATTTCCTTTCTCATTCTGCTTCCCTTCTCATACATTTCTCCTGTCTAATTAGAGCGGTCTGTCACTGTGCAGCTGTTTTCAGTTTTTGTATTGAAAACTGCATCCGAGGACATTTTAGTCAGTAAGAAATTCCTATAAGTTAAATTGATAATTTTAATTTATCGTCCAGCCCCTACAAATGATTAAATGTGGAGAATATCTTCCTGAGCTGCACCATGTTTGCACAGTCATGCAGTTATTATCTCAATTATAATTTCCCCACCATGTGAACACTGCAGGGTGCAGAGAAACATTACGTTTTAATTCCACCACTTTTTAGGACAACATCATCTTAACAACTATGAGACTGATGTTGAAAACCCCTGCATTAACAATGTACCCAAATGGCTTCGGTTGTTCCCTCCCATTTCATCTAGTTCCATCATTCTAGAAATACTAATAATTGGATGGATTGCCATGAAATTTGGTACAAATAACTCTGGTGCCCTCGGGACCCCTGACTTTGAGGTTTAGCAGTTGTGGTTTTGACCCTACTGTATATCTGTTGGATGACATATGGTCCTTATATTTATTTCAGGTTAACTTTGCTAATTTCCTCAACCTTATTTAACATGAGCATTCTAACATTTAGCGCTGAGCCTGAATACAGCCTGTACAGAAGTGCTAGCATGGCTGTAGACAAAGATCGGGGCTTTTACTCACCTGTATGGTCAAATGAGCTGGAAGAAACTTGAAGTCCCAATGCAAGCAGCAACTGTGTCATCCATGCTAAACTCAGTTAGTTATGCTCCCTGTGGGAGAGTGCACGGCTGACACTGCAGGATATATTAAAAATAATTTGCTTGATGATTCAACACATGAATAAATGTAACTTTTTATTCTGTGTTGCTGCAGACCTTGGTGGATTATGATTGACTGCTGCTCTCAAGGGACTCAAAGGCCAATAGACCCAAAGATCAGTCCAGGTGGTTATCCTTCCTGCATGTTCCCGTTTAGTTTTTCATTGTCATCTCTTAATTTCTACTGATGTCTTCTCTCTGTCTTCCTCTTTCTCTGTCCCTTTATTCACCTAGCTCCTAATCTGTTCTCCCTCCTCCTGCGTACCTGTCCTTTTCCAACTGGGGCTCTGCTGCATAAACGCATCAGTCACATGGCAGAGTTGATTCGCGGGTCATTTAGCTCAGCGCCATATGGTCCAACTGTGAAGCTTCACAAAGTTTTTGAAGTCACTGCACCGCGACACAAATCTGTTTATTGGAGGTTCTCTTCTTCCCTGGAGGCCATGCAGGTAAGATTGTGATGAGAACAGTCTCGTAGAAGTAAATACATCGGGATCTGCAAACAAAACTCTGCACAGACGTCCTGCATCCTCTCTGCATAGAAGCCTGGAAAGTTTAGGTGAAGTAGATCAGGGGTTGGAAAAATGTGTGCAGTTCAGATCAGCTGTGTCTGTGCGTGGAGGTGATGTGCGACAGATTTCACATTTGTAAAACCTGGATGGTGCAGCTCCGGGAGACTTAGTGGCATCACAGTATGGATAAAAGGTAAACACTTTGACAGACAATTATACTCCGCCTGACACTGAGAAGGTTTGGGAAGTGTTATCCACACAAAACACAACTCCCTTTTTTATATTAAATATGTATGCACGTCAAGATTTTTCTTTTTCGAGAACACAGCAGTAGTGTTGTTTTCCTGAAATTGCTGACGTCTGTTGGTGATAAGCAGCCTTTCCACTGGTCTTTAATGCTCCTGCTTTATACTAGACCCACATATTGTAATAATAGAAATGATCAAACTCGACCGCAGCCTCTCGAGTTTCCTCCAACTTCCTATAATTAACCAGCCGCCATTGTTGTTAAAAGCATTGTTCCCTGGCTAGCAGAGGATTTCACCCAGGAAACAGGAAGCCCCTCATTGGTGCTTAGACGCACGTTTAAGTTTGAAGTGGGTAAAAGATGACTGTTTACTGTAAGACATCAATCCACACGACTGAGAGAGTAGTGATCGCTGTGATATAATTATGACAAAACTGCAGCATTGAATAAACTGAGTTTTACCTTTTTTTGCATTCTACGTGTCAGATCAGACACATTTCTAACTGCTTGGTAATCTTTTGGACTGCCTGACCCCTCTGCAGATTTCCTCTCAGACATTCCTAATCGCACACACACACACACACACACACACACACACACAGTGTCACAGAAGTCTGCAATGTGCAAACACGATTAATATTACATTTAAACAAAGACCTCTCCCACTTTCTGTTCAGTTCCTTTTTTTTTTATACACACACAAGCACACACACACCAGCAGCCCCCTGCCCTACATTTTTATGATGTAGAGAAAACCCCAGGCGTGGAGTCTAGCACTTTGCCACAGTGACAGACAGCCCAGATCACCGTGTCATTCACACATACAATGAGCTAAGTTTAAACCAGCAGAAGAAACATGGTTTGTTTGTCTTGTAAGCTCAAGCAAAGGACCTGGACAAGTTCAAATAGAGTTGACAGATACTCAGGCGTGCGCATCGAACCCAGACGCACGAAACAAACGGCTTGTGCTGTGAATTTTTTCCCTGCTGGACACACACAGTTCTTGAGTTCTGTGATAATAACAAGCAGCAGGTTAATGTGACACCTGAAGTGGACTGAAGTTACCGCAGCCTATGATTAGTCCGACTAGTCACAGTTATTAGCCGGCTTGTCATCTCTGCCGGGTCTGCAGTTCCCAGAGTGCCACAAACCATACACCTCATAAGGTCAAGGGACATTATGCAGCTTTTCAAGGAGGGAAGCCTGGATGTCGAGACAATTTATTGCAGTAAATACTGTTATTTATGTAGAAACTCATTCAAGGCCACAGGCAGGTAGAGTACTCAAGACTCAAGGTATCTTTGATATGCACAGTGTGCTCAGCGGAGTACACAGTGGGGATTTCAAGCCATGCTAAGAGGCATGGTCAGCCAATTTTGTTCCATTCCCATCAGCCTTTCGCACTAGTTATAGACATGTGTGATAAAAACTACATGAATTTCAGAAAACCTTGTAAATAAAAGATGTAATTCACTTGTACTTGGACTTTCCATGTTCCTTTCACTAACATGGAGGAGGCAGGATTTGTGACCTTTACTGCAGCCAGCCACCATGTGGCAATTGAGAGGCTTTTGGGGAGCCCTCATGTCTTCCATCTGTAAAGTCTATAGGACTCTACAGAGCTACAAGCATGGCTGTAGACTGTATGCCATGTTTCACTAGTCTTGTTTACGTTCATCATCCCAGTATGGGACAGTATGTGAGGTCACTGTGTATCCAATGGAGTTAAAGTTAAAGAAGGAAACTTGAGTTCCCTCGCTCATGGCCTGCATCCCAACAAGTCCTTAAAAACAGCCTTTCCATTACCAATACAATATCAAATGTATTCTGACTATTTCACCATTTAGTCGGTAAAATAACTTTTAAAGAAGGAATGCTCATTGAACAAAGGTGATGTCCTGCCAGCGTGTGGCTACAGCCAAATTCACAGAGCTGGCAGCAACAGTCCAAGAAGCATTTGGCAGGTGGCTAACGTTTCTGCTTGCTGTGACTCGTCCTGAGCTCCTCGCCTGCGGGGAAGGAAGTGGCGGACAGGAGACAATTCACTTGAGAACTCTGTAATCATGCCTCACAGGCGTTCAGTCCATCAACCTGAATGAGCATTGAGACATTCCTTTTGTTCAGCTGGGTCTGTATTTTCTTCAAACAAAAAGAAGCTCCTCATTTCCCACATGTGATAACACTGATCACCTTTATTTAATCAAGGCAGTAGTCATACTTATTGGCGCTCTGTGTCAGAAAAGCTCATTAAACTTGAAAGAAAAGTGTGTTCTTCTGGTTTCATTTCTCTGGTATTACATATTTGCTTTGTCATGATATTAAATATGAGAATCTTTCAAAACAGGATTTAGAAATATTATAATATTGAAACCATACCATCACCACCTGGCCATCTATATATGTACAATAGAATAAATTTAATTAAATGAATTATGTCAACTTAATTAAACTGAGTAGATAACATTATCAAACTGAATCAAATTTAATTAAATTGAACGAAATAAATTAACTTAAAGTATAAGTACTGTTCACATCGATACATGTATGTTGCACATCACATCAGTGGAAACAAAGAGGACCTTCTTGTGCCGATTTTGTGTTTTTTATACCTCATAGGGGGTTTTCTGATCTGTATTATTAGTATCTAAAGAATCCCTTTTGGCCCTGAGCACAATTTTAACACATTTAATCACAGAGAAAGATTGATGTAAGAGTGAGGATAGAAACGAGCAAAGGATTTCACTGTCCTTGTTTAACACTGTGACAAACCACAGCACGACCTCTCAACAACTCCTCTCAACCTCCCTTTTATTTCTCCATACCTCTCTTATTTTGGCTGTTGTCACTGTCATGAGAGAGATTTTTTATATGTGTACTAATTACTTGATCCTGGCTTAGGCTGCCTACATCGCTGTGGCTTTAATTGGACCAACTGGGCTTTTCAAAACCTTAATATGATCTTATTATATATGCCACTCGGTGAGCACTTTCATCCCAGGAGTACATTTTTACTGTGTTGGCCCCAGTTGAGATTTGGACTCGCTCACTTTGGCAGTGTGACTGTGGATCTGTATGCACCGGGCTACAGCACGTTGTATCAACACATTACTCTCTGAGGCCTCGTGAACAGAACACAATTCACTATTAAAAATGCTCACAAAACCTCCTAAAAACTAATCTCTGCTTGCAACATATTTGTCCTTCAAATAATTTAATTTGAAACGGTGTAATCAGTGCAAATTGTATTTAGATTAATGTTTTCTATTTCCTAAACACATGTTTAATGGTTGAATAACTGACGGTTTAAACACTGGAATGTTATACCCTCATCTCTTTTTCTTTTTGATCATACCCTGGAGCTGAAACATCCCGCAGGCTTTCGGTCTCCGGTTTCTGTGTGTGTGTGTGTGTGTGTGTGTGTGTGTGCATAGCCTTCTAAAACACAGCTCTGTGTATTGAGCAGAGACACACATAGGACTGGATGGATAGTCGAATGAAAGGAGATAACGTGGAGGTTAGTTTCTGAGCAAATCGCTGGATGCGTGGATGCAAGGACAGATGAATAAAAAGGACGGATAAGTGGACGGAAGGTAGTGATGGTCTCATCTGATAAGGCCTGTTCTAGTTAGTGTATCTGTCCTGGAAGATAAAAGGGTGGAGAAGGGAGAGATACAGAAGCAGATACTGGTGTAACCTCTGTGAGGGACTCAGTGTTACTGCGAAATGAGGTGTAGTTCAACATAAATCGATTTTGATCTGGTATCTGCTAAGTGCTTTATCACTATAACAGATTTTTTATTTTCGTTGTATGCATTTCTTAATCTGTTTAAAAAATGTGTTGTCCCTGAATAAAATTTAAATGATATCCAGTCTGAAGATGACAGAGATGTGGAAATCAGGGTGAAACATTTGTGTGTGGAGTACATAGTATTACACTACCCCCTGCTGGCAATGTTTAGAAGTGCATCTAAGAAAAGCGTGTGCTCACTGTTTGTTAACATGCAGGGATTAGTTTAACGTTTTCATATCAGATTTCCCTTGTACTGCATATTTTCAGAATCATGTCCTATAGGTCATAATCCCCCCATCTAGCTTGAAACCCCTTCAAATAAATGTGCACTTGTTACATGTTACTCTCGACAACTTGTCCTTCTCCTATTGGATATTGTACATTTAAATGCAGTGTTAAGAGATGTTAAGAGAACCAACAAGGTCATCACTTATTTTGTACTGTATTCTACCTGGACAATACACTTTTCAAAAACAATGTAGTAAACATTTTAACTATTGTTTCTATTGTAGTATAATTTTTATTGTACTAACACTCCAGGATGAATGTCAACAGCTGGCCAAGGGACTGTCAATGCTAAATAGTCGTTCAGCTATATCGGGTGCATTTGAATCTTTTTCAATTAATGAATAATTAAAAAATATATATATATATATTATTTTTTTTAAGTGTATTTCCAGTAATGACAGTTAGAATCTAAAGGACTTTAAAACATATTAAGACTTTCTATTCTACCGGGACCGA
This sequence comes from Pleuronectes platessa, assembly GCF_947347685.1. Lineage (NCBI taxonomy): Eukaryota > Metazoa > Chordata > Actinopteri > Pleuronectiformes > Pleuronectidae > Pleuronectes > Pleuronectes platessa. Next base: position 15,293,260 of record NC_070635.1, on the reverse strand, counting down.
CAGATCCCAAACTGTGACATTTCTGATTATTTGTATGCATATAAAATATCTGCTTTTGTGTGATTATTACAAATTAGTCACTGCAGGGTCCCTAAATGTGATCCTGACTCGAGACAATCATCATCTGAAAAGAATTCGAACATATCTGAAGAGGAAACCACAAACACAAGGAAGAATCAGATCCATTTTTATCAAACACTTGATTAACTGTTTAATACATTAGAACATCAGAATGAGCTTCAACAGGCGTCTTATAATCTTCTTCAAACCAACATTCAAACTCTGATAGCGAAGAAAAAAGAAAAACACACAGCTGTGCCTGTTGTGAAAATATTCGCCCTCTCATTCCAACTTCATGATGCGAGCATTAAGAAGAAAAAAATCCCTGTAGTTGAAGAGGAGGGTGATGTTATACAATCTCTCACCATTGCTTTTGAAACCAGAGTGTGTCATTTAAAAGTTGGTGTCCATAAAACACTGATTGTCCATAGATCACCTGATACAGTTTGTTTTTAATACACAAAGTCAGAGAAAACAGATCTGGGAACAGAGCAAGAGATGAGATGACAACCAAATGGGATTAGCAGCAAAACAAGATCTTAAGGCAAATGTGCAGTCTGTGAACCCTTTTCAGCCAAACACAACCACACAGAGCTCCTTCGACAATCCACAATAACACACAAGATGCATTTCTAGACAGGGGGAAGGGAGAAAGTTTGTCGCTCCTGCACCACTCAGACCTCGGAAAAATCATGGAACATTCGCCGTCTCCTCTCTGAGATCAAGGAACCCGTTAAGATCATTTTCCAAGCACAGAAACTGGGAAATTACAAACTGAGGCCGGGTGAGTTTTTGACGAGTCCCTGCTGAGTGTAGATATGAGCTGTTTAAAGTCCGATGGCATCGCCGCTGTAGGTTAATGAAGAATCACTAATGTCTGCAGTTAGCGGGTGAGAATGTGATTTTGACCTGCTGAAAAAGTATGAAAGAACAATATTGAAATCTTTGTATCCAGGGTCCCTGACATCTGCTCCTCAAATGCAGCGAAAACCCCCCACCAGTAAAATATCTACTTTACACAGAATATAAACAGGTAATTTTATGGCATCATCCAACAACAGGTCAGACAAAAGGTCTTGAAGGTTATCAGAGAATATCAGCAGCCTCTGAGAAGATTGAAAATATTATATTTATTGAGTTGAGGAAGTTGTGTTCAGCTTTCTTCCTGCAGTAACCTGGACAACGGCACAGAGAGCATGTGGAACCAGAGACTTCTAAAAAGAAAGGCCCAAATGGACTTTACTTCTGAAATGATTTGTCCAATAATACATTCCTACGAGTCGCTATGGACTGAAGAGGTACTTTGAATCTGGAGCTAACGCTACATGAGCACAGGTTTACAGGAATCATGCATTTCACTGCTCACGACACCGACGCACACTGAGAAAACACTCAGTCCGCTGAATAAGTCACTGAGGACACGATCTGAGGCAGTGTGATGTGACTTGATGTAGTTTGACTGTTTGGCAACGAAGACGCCCTGAATACATGTTCACCTTGAATAGAAAACAAATCTCAGTATATAGATTATTTACTTTATCTGAAATAATCTCACTGCAGGACTAAACTAAGCACAAATCCAGTGAGGCAGGCGCAGTTCACAAGTGTTTACTCAGCTTTACAGACACAGACTGTAAGAGCATCACTCATCATGCTCCTCTTTTAATCATTATATAGATTTAACTATGATCTTTTCATTATAAACACATCATAGCACAGTCATTTACTTAACACAGTAAATATTATACAGTTAATTTCGGATGTACAATAGCATTTGTGTGAACTTCTAACCTGCTTTAAACCAGTGAACCTTCAGTAAACTCAGAATCTAGACCCAGGACGAACCAAATTCCAAATAACAAGAAGTAAAATTATTTGCGATTTTTAACTTTCCTCGGACCTGTCTGCGTGGCTGGACATCACTACAGACTTTGTTTGGGGGAAATGACAATTCAATATTAAATTGTCTGTTGCTTGGGAGTGTGTGCTTGATTTTAAGGGGCCAAAAACTAATCAGACACACAAGCACCAAATTTCACATACAACAACAACTTCAATTACCGAAACACTACCCTTAAAAAAATTTGTGTTTAGATTTTTACATTTTACTGCACAGGTTCCTGCACATGTGATCATCTCACACAGATGATGAAGGAGAACAGGATTGTGGGGCGAGCGGGAGACTATCGTTTCTTATTAGGATGTCAGATTTAATATGAGATGGTTTAAGTACATATAAATATTTAAATTCTACATGTTATTCCAAAAAGGAAAGCCTTACCTAAGTGCTTTAGTCAATTAAATCAATTGCTTAGAGTTAATAATGCTCATTAAAGATGTAACCAAAATGTTCCCTTATGAGATTTTCCATGTTAAGCAAATTAAACGAATCAAACTTTGACTGTAGCCACAATCACTGCATCGCGATTGGACCAAAATAGTCACCTGACACAAAGCTGGACAGATTCATAATTTTGTAACTTGCATGAGTTACTATGTTAATTTTCAAATGAAAAAATTACTTTTGTAACATCAGTGAAGTAATGGTTGATATTAAAATATGAGATTTTGGACATTTCTGTCTAGATTATGGTCTGAATTCTTACACACTCATATTGATTCTACTCTTTAATAATCATCAAACATCAAAGAACACATACTGTCAATACAATATCTATAATTGAAAGGTCAATAAAATACCTTGTTTTTGATGCTTTTACTGTGAAGTCTACCAGGAAAGCTGGTTGACACACCTTGGCTCCAATTACAGGATTTATAAGCAATTGCCACTGGTGTATTTTATTTTTTAAAGTCAATAAGTGTAACATTTCTTAGCAATATTTCCAAAGGGTGTTTTAGAGCAAAGAGCCTCTCAGCAGTAAATATAACAAACAATATTAACTCTCAAACAAGCTCTTACAAATAATTATGTAAGTTTAAGGTCTGTTTACAGGCGTCACCCTAAAATAAAAAGGAAATGAATCCTTTTAAAAAACAATTAGTTGCAAGATATTCTCTCATCACATTAATGAGGCTTCATCGCATAACACAATTTTTCTCTGAAGCAGGGTTCCTTCTTTTGTTTGTCTGTGCATAATGTCTATGTACATTGTGCCTGGCAATGTATCATGCAGATTATCACTGCATTTGTTTTATGTACACCAACAAATTAGCAAGTGTGCACAAATTAATGTCTGTGGGGTTTTCACACGACAAGGCTTGAAAAAAAATTGATTTCTTCTTTTTAAAATGGTGAATCCCTGGTAAAGAAACTATTACTATCACACCCCGGAACCTAGGATCTGTGATTTACTGTGTGACGATCCAGTAAATGTCCTCCCTCTCTGTGTCTGCCTGTTCATCCCAGCAGAGGGCGGCGTTGTGTCATCAGAAGGGTTCAGTCCATGGTTGGACACTAAGTGGGGGAGAGGTCACTCAAAGTGTCAACATGAAATCTTCTTCCTTATTGTGAACGTTTCAGCTTTGACTTCTTTATCTCGAGTTTCTAATGAGAAAAAACAGTGTTTCACGTCCTCGGACTTGTCCAGCAACAGACTCACGATCCAGTTCGGTGTTGAAATCAAAAAACAAAATGAGGAAATTGACGTTTTCCTTCTTCGCACATCAAGTCTGGTAACTCCTCATTAAGAGTGAGAGTCACAATGAAGCCGCTGGATTAACGTCTGCAGAGGTGGTGGCTCAAGCACTTTCCCTCTGTAGAGCACTTGCCCTTAAATTCAAAAGAAAAAGCTCGAACTTGTATGATTGACCCGCGGGTTGAGTCATTTACTGTGAACACCCACATTGACACACACTGTTTCTCCGTCGTCCTCCTTCTCCAAACAAGGTCAGAACGGTGGTGTGCGTTTCAAGTCCTCTACGGTTCTCTCTGTCCGTGTGGTTCTGAGGTCAAGTCTGAAACCTTCAAGTCCCCCGCGTTATTATCACACTGATCTTCTGTGAGACTTTCTCTCATAGCTCTTCTCAAACTTATACCTCCTCCATCACCTCCATGACGATGGTCCTGGGTCCGGTCAGGATCAGGCTGCTGACGGTGCGGTAGTCGTGGGAGAGGACGCTCAGGCCGTTCACCGACACCACGAACTGACACACCTGGAGAAAGACGGGCAGAGAGAGGGGGGAGGTGTTCAATGGTTTGGCTGGAATACTGTCAAGGTGTCAAGAACTAGAACGGCACTTACTGGAGCGCAAACCTCCGGCTGAGGCCTAACAGTCAGATTCAATTCAATCAGGCTGCACCAAACTGCTCAGACTCAAATATTGGACCTCTAGAGATGCCAGATTATCCCATCAAGATCCATAAATTATTCCTTGATAAATTAACGATAATATTGAAAAATGCCTCATCAAGCTTGAACGTTATCCATCCCCTCCACCAAGTTTGAAGAAATGTAGTCGATCCTGCTAATAATCAGACATATGGCAGTGAAAACATAATCTCCTTGGCAGAGGTAATGAGGATAAGTACCACCACCAAGGGGGGTTATATTTTTAATCCCCTGACTGTTTGTGGTTTGGTTTGTATATTTGTTTGTAAGTAAAATTACACAAAAAATAACTGATCAGATTTCCACCAAACCTCTTGGGTTGGATGCGGAATGGCTCAGGGAAGGACCGATACGATTTTAGTGTGGATCCGGATCAGAGGGCAGATCGGGCAATTTCTTTTCCTGTAAAATTGCGAGATAAGGCATTTTACAACATAATTCATGGTTCCTTCAGGACCACATTTCAAGCCCACGTCAGAGTTTGTGTCTTATTCTGTTAAACATTTAGTTAAACTTTAAAACTCTACTGTTATTGTTCATGACAGAGTGTTCACTTATCACCTCTCCAGCCTCCAGCTTAGCATTTGACAGATGATTCATTTGTTTTGTTGGCGTATTCCTTTAAGAAATATCAAGAGGAAGGAGGAGGAATGAGAGACAGCGGCTGTGACCTGGGAGAGAAATTGCAACACACTCGCAGCTCCGACACAAACACTGATAACTTGACATGAAGTGGAGACTGTGGCTGAACGACACCTGGCACAACACAACGATCACGCTCCGGTCACTCTCCCGTCACGCCTGCACGGGCCCCACCTCCCTTATCGCCGTTTAACCACCGCTCCAACTCAGCAGCTCCGATAAAAACAAGACCTGCTGCCTTCCAGCTATTGCAACATGATGCTGTCGTTCTTGCTGCTGTTGTGGTTTTGGTGTTTTCTATTTTGTGGACACTATTACAGGCACACACACAAACACACACAAACATCACTGGTTCGCAAATGTTTCCCAAAAGGAGATGCCGATAAAAGCTTCATGCATGTTGGAAGGCACATTATTATGTTGCCCATATATCAATAAAAGCAGAGGGAAGAGAAACCTCAACATATTAAGTTTTTTTACATGAATTTCCGTCTCTCCGCAGTGATTCCGGAAGAGAGGGATCAAAATAGGCAGAGGGAATAAGTGGAAAGGCAGATTAAGAGTGATAGAGGGAAGGAGAGAGGCAAAAAAAAATTATAGCCCAGAACTGTTAATCCTGTGCTGCAGAGGAATTTCCGCCTCTCACTATAATCACATCTAAACCTCTGCTTATGCATCACACTGCTTCACATACGTCAAAAGGACTGTCCGTCATGCCCGCTCTTTTTCTCCACTGCTATTCATTTATCTCTCGCTCTCTCTCTCTGCTCTACCTTTGCTTTCAAGCTCCCTCCTGACCCCTCCCCCTCTTTCTCTCCCACTGACGCTTCTCTCCTTTCAGGCTGTGGGGTTGTTGGTCTTGGCTGAGGCCCAGCTGGACCGAATGGCTCCTGGCACTCGGAGGGTTAATAAAAAAAAGAGATCTCTCCCACACGGAGAAAGGAAAAGAGCAAGGAACCAACATAGAGAGAGGACGGAGGAGGGAGAATCAACATTCACATGTGGCGAGGCCGCGCAGAGACATGCAGTGATAACTGTGAGCGATGCAGATGTTGGTCGTGCTTTGGAAAAAAACTCTCCGAGGCTGTGCTTCGATACGAGCCCCTTGCACGAAGGTTCCCAGCTTGATAAGGTGGTCAAAGAAAATAGTGTGAACATTTGTAAAATATGCGTAATTGTTTTTTATAGCGGAGGAAAAAAAAAGCAAGTTGATGTCACATATTGTGTATGCTTGTTAAGTCAGGAGATTGTAGCTTAGCTTAGCGTGACAATTGGAAACAGCAGGAAATAGTTCCCCTGCCTCTTTCCAAAGGTGAGTGGGCAACACACCAGGCTCAGTGGAGACGCAGGCTTCAGTGTTTTCAGTGTGGCTCATTTTTTAAGAAAAAAACGGATTCATAAAACTGGACGTTGTCGGATTGTATCTGAGCCAAACAGTTACACAAGCAGAAGAGGCAGTATTACCTGTTGCATGGTCATATTTTTTCGGATTTACATTTGTGTTTGTATATTCTATTTACATTGGCTTTGTGTTGACAAACCTATCAACAGTGAATATATGAAAAAGAGTTTCATCAGTTTTGATGAATCCACACAGTGCCCGTCTGGTGTCGAGCTCACTAATTAACTCACTGTATCGTGGTTGTTTAATGTGACAGAGACATATTAAACTGAATATGTGACATATTAAAACAGAAGACAGAGAACAGGATTATTTTTGGTCAGGAGCAGCGACTTCCTGGAGTCAGCTGGTTGCCTGGCAACTTCTCGGAGAGAGAACAAGACCCCAGGAGCATCTCAATAAGGGAGCAAACCACAGCACATGAATATTTGACCATTAGACTACTTCAATCTTCTATTCTTTGCAGTCTTGACAGATCATAATTGTGTTTTTGCTAAATCAATACACTCAAAGAAAGAATTTAAAGGTCCTGAATGTAAATTGTATTATTACAATAAAATTCCTGATTTGTCTGAACTTTAAATCTTCTAATCTTTGAACGTTTAGAATGGTTTAAATCGAGGAAGAGACTGATAACTCCATCGCCCTGGTGAAAAGACTGCAACAGAACATTTCAGTTCCCACACATAACGGTGTGCAAACAGTCACAGTACAGAACGCACAAATGGAGACAAAGAGAGACAAACACACACGCCCTGCTCTACCTGCCGCCTTGTGAAAGTGCATTAGAAGTGGCTCTAAGAGCGGCGTGTTAGACAGTTATACAAGTGCTGGAATCCATTATGGTCAGACAATGCTGATGTATGTGTCTGTGTGTAGAGGGAGGGGCCGAGTGTTTGATGAGAAACGAGAGGAGCCTGGTGATTCTACCAGCCCTCTGAGTTCAGTGGGTTTAACCGGCTTCTCGGGCCTGTTGCTTGGACTGTGGTGCCAAAAAGCCCCCCCCCCCCCCCCCCCCCATTGAAGTGTTTTACTGCTTAATTACACATACATAAAAGTCGTCAGGTGAGGTGAGAACAAGACTAACGTTGTAGGAGCTGGAACGAACCTGCACACACTGCTGCATGCTCACAGTTTAATCCGGGATACTGATGATGATACCTCAAAGCTAATATACTGGTTTTGGCCTGTTATTATTTTTAAAAGGCCTCATGGTTATACATTTTGGGCCGCACATAAAAGATCGACATCTTTGTTTAAATTTTAAAAAAAAACCATTTATGTTAAAATTACAAGATCTTTAGTAAAACTGTTAGCCCGATGTCCTCACGGTAAGCACATACACAGGTCACACGGTGCAAGAGAGCTTATTGCAACCACAAAGACAACAAACACTCACTTTACGAGGGTGCACGCTTTTATGACTGACAGTGTCTAATTAAAGGTTTTTCCATTGTAAAATTAAAAAAAAACTGAACAGTAACCAGGGAAGAAGGGATATTATAAAAAAAATATATATATTTACCTCCTGCGCAGAAGCGAACTGCGCAGGATACATTTTATTTTATTTTATTTAATTTTTTAGGCCCGAGCACTGACAGACAGTGTTGAAATGTAAGGATTATTATTATTATTATATTTTCTGTTTCCTCTTTCACTGCTAATATTAAAGCTCGGCCCCCTCCTTCCTCCTCCTCCTCCTCCTCCTCCTCCTCAACTCTTCACTTCTCAGCTCATGTGTCTTCTCTCTTGCCTCACTCAGAGTTTAAATCCTCTCTATTTGTCCTCTTTGTTCAAGAGCGAGGTCTTTTAGTTTCAGATGTCACAATCAGATTTTCTAATGCTTCCACTTCAACCCCTCAAAGAGCCTCTACTTCTGCTTACATTTGCTCTGCTTGTGCTCAAACTTGCACTCAGATATTTAGTGGGTTGGATGGACTTTCTGCGCTCCAGCTTGAGCTCCTCTCCTGCTCAAGCTGCTTCTGTGCGCCCGCTATCGAATTGATCCTCTGCTCGTGGATTGTTTTTGTACAAAAAGTCCATGAAAGTAAGGTGAAGTGTTGACAAGTTAACATTTTCTAATCTATCTAAGCACAAACAGGGGCTATTTGAATACAAGCGCAAGGTTTTGAGGGAAAGTATTACAAAATCATAATAATAATAATAACATAAATACAACAAGTCCTGCTCAAAACTGAAAAACCACAATCTTTAATAAATTTTGCCACCGTCATGGAGAGAATAAGAAGCAGCTTTGCAGTATTTTTCAGCTAGGATTTAATAATTACACACTGTGTGTACACTTTTAGCTCCTTGTTGGTTCCTTTCTAAACTCAAAGTCAACGTCATTACAGACACTTATCATAGATTAGTATCCTGAAAGCCATTTTAAACGCCTAATGAAAACGTTCAGCAGTGCTAAATATTGCTTTAATGATCAATTAAGCACAGCCAACTGCTTATTATGTGCTTCTGATTTCCCCCTCTAAGTCACATGCTTCTCTGCTCCTCTTCCTGGCTCCTGCTGCTCCTTTCATTTACTCCCTGCTCTCTCCTCCCTCCCCATGTTGTGGTTAAAGTCACTAGGCTCTGCATTCCCAGGATTCCTCGCTCTAACTCTCCTTTCATACCTTCATGCCAGCTGTGGCAGCGAAACCACAGATTCCCTGCTTTCCTCTTTCCTAACTTTTTTTCCCGCTTTTTTCGGTTCTCTCTCTATAGCTTCTCCCATCACATCTCCCATCATCCTCCTCAGGCAGCCTTTTCATGGCAGGTTGTCTTGGGGACATATAAAGGTGTTTTTGAAGAGCAGATAATGACTGGTTTAAGAAGGTTTGGTGGAAGAACATGCACATACCAGACAAAAACCCTTAAAGTGAAATGAAATCAATGAATTTCCTATTCAATGCACACATGCGTCTTTGCAGCCAAGTCACCAACCAAGAAAAAGGATTTATTTTTTGTTCATCCCTCCACCTTTTATATGCTGTACTCGATCCATTTACCTATCCTTCCTTCTTCTTAACTTCTTAACAAGCTATATTATCTACCTTCCTTTCTTTTCTCCATTCCTTTTCCCCAGTGATGAACAGACGGGAGCCCAGTGAGCTTTCAAACATTCCAGAGTCTCTGATTCTCTCTCAGTCGTACCTTCATGCCAGCTGCAGCTGCAGGTCCACCGGGGTCCACCGCCTGGATGTGACAGGGTTTGCTGCCTCGCACCACAAAGCCCCAGCCCACAGCATCGCCTACAATCTGAGGAGCAATAAGAACACAGTGATGTGACATTCTACGGTTTTAATGTATGTGTGTGTGTGTGTGTGTGTGTGTGTGTGTGTGTTTCGTACTGTGAAAGTCTTCTTTAGAAAAGGTCCTCCTGGCGTCTGCAGCTCCTCTGGACTCACTTGTCTCTTAAGAACTGTTGAGAAAAACACAACGTTAGACATGATATTGATAGGACATAATCAGACATGACCACATATATATAACACATATAGGCAGGAATACAAATGGATACGGCACAAACTAAAGTACAAAGACATCATTTTGTTGTTCAAAATGTGTCTGTGTGCGTGTGCATGTGTGTGTGAAGAAGTTGCACATGCTAAAGGGCCTGGGGGCGTGCGGCTTCCTGAAGCAGTACAGCTCCCCTTCCCCTCCTCCAACTTCCCTTAACCATAACTCACTTCAATATGACCCAATACAATTCCACTGGAAGTCTGCTGTCTTCCAAATAGGTAATGTATACATTCTCTCCATTTATACACACTATAAGAAATAAGATGCTCTTGAGAACATATGAAATGGAAATGAAAAATGAGGCATGTCTGTGTGAATCCGTATTTCTTTGTGTTGATGTACCATTTCTTATCAATCATTTTGAAACAGTGTCTAGGCCACCTGAAACAATTCATATATTAAAACAGCAACTCAGAAAGAACTAAAAAACTTTAACACCGACGATCATTTATTCCTCTTAGATAAAAGTAAAAAGATCACGTAGTAGACTTTGTCCTTCAGGGTGGCTCCTCCTGGCTGAATGCCTTTCAGGCCATGGTCAGGGTGAAGGACACACACACGGAGCCTTTATGTATCATCGCTGATAAGCATCGTGATGTGACTGACAAGGAAAGTAAATGTGGGCCACCTTCAAACTTAAATGGACAAACAACTGTTTTATTGAAGTAAAAGACAAGATGGTTTCTGTTATTTTAGGCATTTGTTATCACAGTGATTTGAGTTCAAGTGTTTTTATGATAAGTTTGGTTTTAATTAGTTGTTTGATGCTGTGTAAACAAGGTGAAAAGTCCTGATTGACGGCTGAGACTGACTCTGGCCGAGCACTTGAGTTGGCGAGGCCTTGATAACGTGGCTCCGTACCCTGATCCCGACAGCACCGGCTCTGACTTCAAATGCCCAAGATGGCGGCGTTCATACCCCGAGGAAGCTGAGATGCATCGTCCATCTTTTAAAACAGTCAATGTGCTGAACTACTCGTTTTGTGGTGAATCAGCTAAAAACTAGAGACCTCATTCAGTGGGAGTATTTGTGAAGGAGCCTTGTTTAACATTAAATCCACTTATAGCCTATGGCCTCAGTTTATGTGCTTAATGAGCCACTTGGGCTCTTTAAAAAATATTTCCTACACTCAAACCAGATATCACACGAGGCACAAAACTCATTCATTGGGGAACCTTTGTACTGACTAATGAGAATGCTTCATATTTTTGGAATCCTCAGCTTCCCATCATGTGATACACAAGTACTATGGTTAATACGAGGCAGAGGGTAAGTGTTTCTGTTCACGCGTGCGTGTGTGTGTGTGTGTGTGTGTGTGTGTGTGTGTGTGTGTGTGTGTGTGTGTTTTCACGTGAGAGTGTGCCTTCCTTTTCCTGTTCATTGTGTATGGTGTTTGTGAGTGCTCATGCTGGTGGAGGAAGCTCCATTGGTACAAAGAGACCCCTGTGAAAGACTCTGCTCAGATTAGACACAGCAAAGGAAACCTCTCACAGTATACACACACACATATATACACACACACACAGACGCACTCACAGAAAGGCGTCACTTCTTCATTCAGTTCTCCAAGCATTAGTTAAAGCGGAACTTCTACAATGATTAAGTTCCCGATTATCCCCTCCCAAGTGAAGCACGTCTGTCTTCCTCTGTAGTCTACATGAAGTCATCTAAACTCACATCAATATTTATTTGTACAAGTTGTGAAGTCACAGTTTGTGATGGACTGAATACCAGGAGGAGAGATTTGTCATTTGTGCTATAACCCTTACTTTCGGGGCCCGAGGCAAAAGTGACCGGAGGGCGCCAACATCAAACCAAACCCAAGGAACACATGATTCCAAACCACATCATTCCAATCTTGAAACAAATATTTTACTATCAAAGTCTACACATGCGCCTATTTATAAATAATGGTATAGAGTGGTAACATTTAAGTAATCATCCCCGGCGCACTCAGTCTTGTTTCGAACCAAACATCTAAATTAATAAAGCTTTCAGGAGAATGCTTGTGACACAGGGCCTAGTTAGGGAATTTCAGTCATTGCAGTTTCCTGTACAGAGCTGATCATAGAATATATCATCACAACATTTTTGTTGATATGGATTTACTCAGGACCATCTCCGCTTGGGGCCATAGACAATTTGCCCAGGTGGCCAACCCTGTTGCCACATCCCTGCTGTTGAAAGTCTGGTGTTGTGGATAAAATCTTCAAACGTAAGACGATATTCTAAAATGTCACAGACAAAGCAAATAAGACAAAGAACCTGAAGCTGTACTGCTATGCTCTTCAAACTAAGACTCTGTGTGTGCATGTCATCGTACCAGACTTGGGGTTGAAGAGGACAGGTGGACTGCTGCTGAGCGTAGGACTGCTGCTGTAATAACCGCTGCTGCCACAGCTGCTGCTCATGCTGCTCCGGCGGACTCCCACCACCACCTTTATCTCTTTAGTGGGACTCACTGAGACAGAAGGAGACAGAGAGGGAGAGGTGTTGGACTAGAGCAAAAACAGCCGAGTGAGAAAGAACTAGAGAGGATAGCAGGATAACCCTTCCAGTTAGAACAAACCCATCTGGTTGGAATAAACAATTATTTTTAAGCCATTTTTCGTAGGAACCACTTTTAAATAAGTGATGTTTACAAGTTCTTTCAAGAAAAGAAAAAAAATGTCTTCAGTAGCAGTCTATTCTACCAGCAGTATATTCAGGTAATACCATTGCTTGGTTATGAAGCTCTAAAAATGAACCATCCCAGTTTTCTGAAGGTGAAAAACTCTCTAGTTGTGGAAGTGGAATCGACCAAAATAAAAATTAAGTTAGGAAACAACATGACTTTACTACTTATTGTGTCATGCAACTTTTCACCGTGGCTCCAAGCACAGCAGTTAAAGTGTCTATGTGTGAGCATGTGATAAAGAAAACGAGCAACCAGCCGAGGGGAGCGTTTGAGAAAAGAAAACTGACTGAGTAAACATGAAAATACAAAACAACAGCACCTCATTGAAAGTTCTCTTTGATGTCTCACAAAGTAGTGAAACAATGTTCATCAAAGCTTTCTGGAATCCATGGTCATATCTTTGTTGCCGTTGTGTCCGACCAAGAGTCTTAAACTAAAACAATATATGATGAAGAACAGCAGCAAATCCTCTCGTGAGGAGCTGGAGACAGAACGTTTGTCCTTATATTCTTTTTTTACAATATTTGCTTAAAAAAGTAATCAGCAAAATAGATGCAGGTTAAAAGTTTCATCTAAAAGATGTTGATCAGGTTTAAATCTTAATACAGGTTCCTAGTATAGTATATTTCACTAAGACATCTTTTGAACACGGTTATGAAGCATAATGACATTTAATTTTATTCAGCCAATGGATATCCATAGCACAGTTACAAACCATAAATGATATGTTAATATCCAGCTAATGAATTTCTCTAGCATAGGTATAGATCATAATGACATGTTATTATCTTAAGGCGCCTCGAATCTTATGTTCAGACCTTTAAGTATTATCTCCAGATGTGTTCTGTTTGTTTCTCCTTGTCTGTACTATCCTTGAACTGCCTATGGTATAATAAGAGGAGAGATGGTTTTCAGCAGGTCCTAAATTATAAGGAACATTCCCAAATTTAGGCAGAAGGTCCTGTTGTGTGACGTCATTTTATCTCTAGGTTTGTAGTAAACAACTCCCCTATAAAATGACTCGCCTTGCCTTGCAGAGTCAAGTCAGATTTTCACTATTCGGCCTGTGTGATTTCTCCGGGCATAACATGGTGCCCGTCTGACCTGTGAAACGTCTGTGTAATAAATTCTGTTATGCTGCAAGTTCTGGGTCCGCGTCTCCTCTCTTCAAACACCGACTTCGACAAGACACTGCTGCTTGAAAGATTAAGATTAAGATACGATACTCGTCAAAATGAGAGAGTTCATACCGACTCTTGGGACAATTTGGTGTAAAACACTATGATACAGTGTTGAACCTGTGTGTATTGATGGTACAGTTTCTCTCCATGTCTGCGTGGTGCGGTGTTCACCTGAGAGGAAGCTGGTGTTGCCTCCGTCGGAGTTCTGCTTGCGGAGGCAGAAGGGGCTGTCGTGGCTCTCGGGGATGCTGCGGCCGCGCTCGTGAAGGAGCTCGATGAGTCGCCGCCGCCGCCGGAAGTTCATCCTAAACTGGTAGAGGAGCGGCCCGTCGACAAAGTGATGCTTGTTGGTGACTAGTGACAAAAAAGAACGGACATGGATGGAATAAATACATTTTGATAAAGACGGGGGAACCTCCTGGACAATTTAATCTCCTCTTTCAGACAGTATGTAAACGATAAGAGAGATGGAAATAATGAGATAATGATATATTTCCATCAATAAACCATTCCCAGTCTTACTCTGGTGTATTTATATAGCGTGAGTTATATTTTAATAACCAAGAGACAATGTGATTTATTCTCCACAGGTCGGCTGAGCCCACGTGAGCAGCACTAAACAAATTTTCCACTGAGCTGAGATCACCTGTGCTAAACAAACTAACCGCAGAGAGCACTGACCTGGGTCATCTCAGCTGGACAGAGATCAGACCAGCAGAACCAGAGAGTCGCCAGAGTACACATTCATTTAAAATCAATAAGCTTGCTAAAATAAAACGCAATTCCACACCATGCTCGTATTTTGTTAGTTTTTAAGATTTTAAATGTATTACCTGAATTCAGAGACAGGAAAATACAGAAAAGATTTGATTTTAGACGGTGAAGTGCTAAGACACCGGGTGAGAAGTACTGTTTACGGTGTCAGTAAAGACTCTTAGTCATCCAGGTCACGGTTATTCAAGAGGAGCTGGATCGAGGGCAGTTGAACTTGAAAACATTTGAGTGAGCGGTTGGAAGTCCCGGGTATTTAATCTCTGGGGGTGTTTGCGCTCCTGGCGCTTGTAGCGACAGTCATTTACGTCATTGGAGTCACATGAGACCAAGTGTAAACAAGCATCTGGAAGACACGTGAGGCAAAGTGTAAGAGGATATGGTTTTTGAAATTAAACCACATGCTCTACCCATCTTAAATTAGTACATTATTGTCATTGAAGGAGAGCACCTGTGTTTGTTTCTGTCTTTGTGTGTTGCTGGCCTTAAAAAAACACAGGAATGTGATGCTTCTTCATGATCCTCCTGATTATCTCAGATACTCCCCACATTTAATCAAAACATCAAAGCATCAAAGAGCTTGGAACTTTGCAGACTTTTGCTCTCATTTAATTTGACCAATGTTAAGTAAAAGACCTATCCACTACATTTACCATATGTAGCCTTTGTTGAACCAATAATGCTTGAACCAAAAGATGATGTAACAGTAGTATTAGTAGAGAATAGTAATTAAGTCAGAATTTTTTTTTTCCTCAACTGAGCTATGCCGAGTTTTGAGTTAAGGACTTGACATTTTAAAAAAAGAGTTAAATGTGTAAATATTTCATTCAAAACTTTCCCTTTAACCTCACAAAAAAATGTAAATAAACTATATTTTACAATTTGAGACACAAGGGTTAACAGCAGTGGTCAATCTTTGGCTGGTCAAAAACTACAAGAACACATTATACCAGAACGTAATGATGGTAATTTACTTCTACTGTGTGGTCATTTAGCTAATTTTAATTTATCTGCATAGAAACACACTGGCCACAGTCAGGTCACATGTACTATGGATGCAAGGCTGTTGTCAACAGAGACCTTTGACATGCTTTATCCTCTCCTCAGTAATAGATTGACTTAACTTCTATACAAGTTTTTTCTCTTGTTCAGTTTAAACTGACTAGGGGAAATCTTTTCACACCAGCCGTCTCAGTTTGAGATTTATGAAGCCTTACCCAGCATGCTGTTCGCCGAATGCCTTTGCCACGGCGACACAGCAGCCCTCCTCTCACCAGCTCATATTCCTGATTTGCCCGTGGGGCATTATCTGCAACGTACAGTCTGTGTCTTTGTGTGGGATTCAGCTGGACAGTGCAGAAAAACAACTGCCATGCTGTCCCGCAGAAAACACACAAACCTAACACAATGCGGATCCATCCAGACCTGCCCCCCCATACATCACATGTGTGAATGCGTGGCCCACAGCCGGGCAGAGAGCAGGAATTCAGACTGGTCCGTCATCTCGTTCTCTCATCTCTTTTTTATGCGTTTCTCAAGGGAGCGGAGGACGGGCAAACACAATATATATATATCAAACTAAAGTATTTTCAATTATCCTCCCTACTTTAACAAATGCATGTGTGGCATTCTGTGTAGTGACCAGCTCATATATCATTGTGCGGTTAGTTCAACTGGGAGGTTGACACCATTACGCCTCTAAAGGCAAGCAGGAAGCAAATAAAGCTCCGTCTTACATTAACTAAGTGAAACGACAAGACACAGCTCTGAAGTGTGTGTGTGTTTGTGTGTGTGTTAAAGAACACTACATTCCTAGTACCCTGGAGATGCTCAGCTCTATTACAGCCTTGGAGACAGGAAGTGAGAGAGAGCAGATGGGCCCACTGTGTGACGAGGGGCGATCAGGCGTAGGGAGGAGGAGAAGCAGGAGCAGAAGAGGGAGAGAGGGCAGAAATGACTCTCCCTCATTGAATTCATTAATGGATCTGGACACAGGAGCAGCTCCGGGAATTTATTTCATAACTTTTCTAAACATTGCGAGATGGATCATTTTGGGACATTTTCTCCAATTCCTCAGGGAATAATTTATGGATATTGATATTAAAAAGGCTATATATTTCGGGGAGTGATATCTATGAGTGTGCACAGTTTGGTATATCTGTTTTAATGAGTACATGTATTATGTACTGTGCTCATGTGTGTTTGAATGAGAGAAAAAAAAACTCCTGCACTAAGGACATGTGACTAAAGTCATAAGTAATAAACAATCTAATTAAATCATACATGGGTGTGAACCACAGACAGGAACACATAATCAGATCTCAGGTCATGTGGTGACACAACAGAAACTCATTCAGGACTCAGGCCAAGAGTTAAACAAAATGTCAAACATGAGAAGTGTCATGAACAGAGTACATGACACATTTGACCTAACGATGTTTTAAAAAAAAAAGAAGCTTTAAAACCAATCTGAACCAAACGGCTTCAGAGCTCAAACAATCCTGTCCTATGGTCACAGATAACATGACAGCCCTGGTTCCTGTTGAACTCCAAGGACCCTGTGACTTTAAGGTAACTTTTTCCACATGTGTATTTCTCAGGGAAATTCTATAACTCATATCCCTGCGCAAACTCAGGTCAGAGAGAGGAGACTTAAAGAGAGAATCTAGAGTGTTGGTAAACCCCAATCCGAGGCAGAGTGAGATATAATGTGGGTCAGTTCAGGATGGCTGGGGGCCAAACTGAGCTCTAAGGAGATTTAGGCGAGGACGAGAATGGGCGCTGTACTTTGAAAGTTTCCATTTTTAAAGTTTCCAGTTTCCCTGGGCTATGTTAACCCAGTTTGGGACTTTTAGGTGTGAGGTTGTTTAGGTTAGATCCATCGACACATATCTACGACACTACGGCTGGCAACTGCTGCAGCGCTGCTCAGACTGAACCCTACATGATTTGGACAGACTGAGATAAATTAGTTATTTCACTGTGCAGATAGGGCTCTAATCAGATTATAAGTCTACAGCCGTCATCAGATAACATGACCCAAAAAGAGCAAAGCAAATGCGACGCAGCGCTATAAATGGCAAAGTCCAGAGGAGCTGTATCAGAGACAGTCACCACACTGCAGAGTAGAGCTCTGCGACAGCATCAAGTCAAGGTGAGACATAGGGATATGTACAGGCGCTGCTAGCTTGACTCTCACTGAGGGTCACAGATCCTTAAACATTCAATTCTTTCACCTCCACTAGGATTTTATGGTCCCTTAAGCACATTTAAGCAGACACAGCAAAAAGGTATTACATTTTTTTAAATACTTGACCTGGTGGCACCTTATACTGTGTGCAGATGCTATGTTAAAGGTCAATGTGTAAGTTTTAAGTGAAAGAGATCTACTGGTAAATTATCCTAGTGATGTTTTCACTAGTGTGTGATCATCTAAATTCAACGAATTGTTTTCTTTACACTAGATTGGGACGTTTATATTATGCCTAAATCATCGCCTCATGATGCCGGCAACCTCTGGTAAAATTGCCTACATCCTCAGTTGAACACATCATGCGATTCTATCCCTGTAGTATAATTGCCTATGTCAAAAACCATGTGACTTAGGCAATTTTAAAAGCTTTTCAAGATGGCTGCTGCATCAAGAAGAACGAAAACCTACCTAGCTGCTGAAGTTATTTCCTATGATTCAAGGCCCTTCCCTATTGGTAAGTGATTAGGTTATTATGCATAGTTATTTAGTCTTTTTATTCAGTCTTTTTATTCAGTCTTTTTAGTCAGCATTTTAGTCAGCACCCTGACTATTGGCTTTTTAACTTTGCAGACCTTGTACATACAGAAGAAAACTATGTAGCACAATCGAAGAAAGAAAACTTTCAATTGACATCATTGAAAGTTTTCAGTGGGCAGGCTGCAGACAGCATGAACAGTGGGCCTGTTTTCCTCACCGTGCTGCATGATGCCGTGTTCAAGAAGCCTCCGTCCGAGCCTCTCCGCCTCCTGCCTGGTCGCCATCTCGCCCTCCTGCAGCAGCCAATCAATGAACTCAGAGGCCACCAGCGTCCGCTCGAACCCCCCGCCGTCCTCCTCTCTCGTCTGCAAGAGGCTGTTCTCTGTGCTCATCAGCCTGTGGAGAGAAGAATGCAAACTTGTATTACTTTGATTAAATATAACTTCACAACTTTGCAAAAAAAAAGTAATCCAAACATAGTTGGTTGGAGATTGCAATTCGTAGGAAGTAAATTTAGCCGACAGAACTGGTTTTGCAGCTCTGGACAAAGCTTCCATTTTAATGACAGATGTGGCTAAGGGACTTTAGCTTTAGAGATTTATAGAGTACATACCCTCCTGTCGGAAAAATGTAAGCTCACTGAAATATTCTTTTATGCATATTGTAAAACTGTCTGTAGAGGGGATTTCCAGCAGGGAAACTTTTCCAAACAAGCAGATCTGCCCATTTCCCACTATGTAATCTGCACAGTCAAAATGCACAAACACTGCACTGTAACAAAGTCTGGATTAGCTCTTAAACCACATACTGAATAAGCAGAGTCACTGAGAGTTAATCTTAAAACTAAATTGATGTTATTCCGAGAAAAGAATGCACCGAAGCGGCAGACCAGACTTGCATGATGACAAGGTAATTACATCAAGAGAAATCTTCTAGATCTGCTTCACCGGCAATCAATGGACGTTTGACTGTGTGGATGTGAGTGAATACAGTTTTGCATGTGTGCAATTCGGAACGGTCTACATCAACAGACAAGTACACACATCAACAGAACAAAATTGCTGACTATGTTAAAAACAAACACTGTCAGCTGAACTTAACAGAAGGAGCCCTGCAGTGCTCACAAAGAACAAACGTTTTCAGTGGTATGTCGAAACATGCGCTGGCATTGAACTGTACTATTTTTCGGCACAAATTATGTTCCCACACTCTGTTTAAAAGGCTATAAATCATTCACTGAACGATCAAATCCACGCACCTCACAGTGTAACAGAGACGCAGCCGACTTAATTATAGATGTAAGAGCAGTGTGGAAATTTGTGGTACAGCTTGGAACATTGTCAGACTCGGAAGGATGTAAAACGTGAAAGTGGCAGATGAGGACATTGAACTTCTAGAACATTTGGAACCAACAAACACATCATCTAGGGCTTGAGGCTCCTGGCTGTGAAACTTTAATAAGATCTTGTTCGGTTGAACATTCCTCCCACACCAAACAGGTAAATATGAGTCCCCAGTGAAGAGGTGGCATGATGAGGTGATGACGTACCAAAACATAGTTTAACATATGGGTAAATGTGTCCATGTTCTTGCTGAGAGTTAAATGAGAAGTTTGATACCAGACGTAAGTATGTTACGTGAGGCAGGGAGAAGCAGCTAACGTGTTCTACAAGTCACAAAATCTGCTTACCGGCATTTCTGGGAAACAGTAAGATCCTAGAGTCACTTCAGACCCCTCAAAATTCTGACACATAGCTTATGTAAATGTGAAAATATATATATTTTAAGTTTGCCTGCTACAGTTTAATAGTAAAGCAAAAATCTCTTCTAGAAATATCAATAAAATTATAATTTTATTTAAGATACATTTTAAGACTTTTTTTATTCAAATGGAAAATATAAGATTGTGAATATTATGATCGTGAACCGAAGACAAAGTCAGGATAAAAAGTGAAAAAGTCAAAACACTGGACTATTTGTTTGTTTTCAAATAATTAGTCATCATGGATTTCTGCAGTTTTATCTCAAATCTGGAAATAACATAAATAGCATTTGTTCATAGCTAATCCACACTATGTGAACTATTTACTGACTTAAAGGCTGTGTATGCAGCAGGCGAGGCCGCTGTGCCATGGAGAAGCCATGAGTTTGTCCATTGTTTGTACAGCTCTGGGGAGAACATTCAATGTCTTGTCGAATAACCGCACAACCATTAGAGCCCCTGGAGAACAGCTTCTGCTTCCGTGATAAAATCTAAATCAGGAGCAGCCTGTAAAAAGCCTATCCTTTCTTTTAGCTTGTCTCAGTGTGGTCCATTAAACTGTGACTGATGATCCAGTGAAAAGCAGTTGGCCCACATGTCAGGAGAAAAATTGAACCCTCATTAAACTTGATCCTGATGTGACTACGTATTCTTCAGATTTCAGCTCCGCGTTGAGGCCCCCAGATTAAACCACAGAGTATCTAAGATAACTGATCTGAGCTCCACACGCAGGTCTGCTTAAGCCCCTCAAGCCCACACACCCCAGAACACAAGCCTTGTTCAGATTTCAAATCTTGATAGATCATTATGTTTAGTGGGACAAGTGCGATGACCCACATTGGCAGCAAACATCATAATACAAACGTTTAAGGATAATAATGCTCCATAGGACCTGCCTGCTTACATAATGTATTTTAATCCAGTTAAACATGTTATTTAAGAGGATCATGTTATGTTAGCTCATAGGGATTGACTGTACTGTATCCAGAGTGGCACCTTGAATTTTACATATGGGAAAACAGTAGGTTGTGCATGATGTCAGACTGTATATACACAATGTACACAGTTCATGATAGTTTTCAAATGGGACTAGGGGGAGCTGCCATGACCTGGATTTAACGCAGTTGTTCAGTCAGCATACGTAACCCAGCCAGAGTAGTGTTCGCTGAAACATGGTGGTGGGAAAACCAGGCTTTTCCCTGCACTCACATTCAGGTGGGACCCTGACGACCCTTTTACAGCCACGTGGCCCTTTTTAAAATTCTGATTTCAATGCTTATTTAAGGGAGAGTCCAGTGCCGTGAGCAAGTCAAAGTATTAGTATATATATATATATGTTTTCAGATACATCCGACCTAATATGGAGGTTTGAATGGAGGAAGATGAAAGCAGCTTTTTTTCCTAGGTTTCACTTTTAATTATTTAACACAGAACCTAAGTGATTTCTGAGTGTAGCTGAAGAGAAACAAGAAATCCACTTACCAACAACGCTCTTTTCTCTCATTCATTTCAAAGAGTGAATATACAACACGTTAAAAGTCAAAACTTGAATGTCCCCAATGCAAAATAAATGTTAATTTGCTAATTTGCTTTTGAGTATTTAATCACAGTGTCTACTGCAGCTCAGTGTGGGTCTACTGGTCCCTCCGTTTGATGTTAATGGTGATTTACCTGTGGATTTGGCCTCAGTGTTGGTTGATGTTTTGAGGGAAAATCTTAAAAATGTGAGGAAAAATAAAACTGGGTGTTTGTATGTGCACAAACATGTTCCCACTTCACCGGCACTCTTCAGCTGCTCTGAGGAAACTTCACAGCTAAATGATTCCCACTGGGTGGATTTCTGCTTGATTAAGTACCTGGCTTCATGTACAGTAGAATTTCTTGAGGCTTTATTGACGTAACTTTCTCATATCATGTTTACCTCTTGTATTAATCTCAATGACAGTCTCCAAAGACTGAGATCAGCAAGATAATCCAACAACAAATTGTTGTTTCATCAAAAATGTCATCTTTACTGCACTTAACACTGCACAGATTGTATTTTCAGCTATAATGAAAATATTTAATGTTCAAAAGCCTTTACTGTAAAGCTTCCTTTTATAACTACCCTGTATCCTGGTCTTCATACAAAACTATAGTTACACATAATAACTAGAGCCTGACTTAAATGATTTTCCCAGGGAGTAAAACATATCTAATGTCGATATATATATTCCCAAAAAAGAAATTTCACTCACCTTGAGATTTTACGATTTAACTTATTCACAATTTTTTTTTAATATAAAGTGCAAACATTAATACAACTCTATGCTGCATTGTATATACTGTCAAATATAAATGTTCACATCAGCTTACCTTGGCAAGCTTGTATTGACCATTTTTATCGACCCACCGATCGGTCGTGGGCTAATCAGTAACTCATGTGGAAACGTGAGGATCTACTCTGCAGCACAGAGATCAGCTGTTGTGATAATCCAGTGATTATCTGTTGTAGGTTCATGTAAATTTGCAGTGACACAGACGCAGAATCTTCTCTTAGCCGTTTGCTCTGAGACACAAGATGAACCAATGTGGTGAAATGAAAGATTTTGTTGCTATGTCTCGATTTAGCAGAATAATGTAGCATTTAGGTACAAAAACATGATTGTCTGGAGAGGAGAAACCTGGACACCTGAAATGTAAAGAATATAATTCAACAAGCAAAAACACCAATATGGTCCTTTCAAATCGGCTGGTGAGAGACAGATTCTTTGTTGTTGTAAACAAACATTGAAAAGACCCATGCAGTCCATAGGCAGCATTGTCTGTCTCTGTCACACACTCTGAAGTACACAATGATGTAGGAAACGCGGATGCACAAACAATAAAGGTGTTCTCAAGGGACCGGAGAGAAGCACCTGCAGAGCTCGTTCTTGAACTTGTGAAGTCGTTCAGCGAGTAGTGTAAATAAAACGTACAATATAGGCTGGAGGAAGATGGTGGTGTGCCTAAAGAAACTTTAGAAGGACTTCATATTAAATTTCACCTTGGAAAAAGAAGAGGACAAAGAGTAATTGCTACGGTCGAGGTGCCTTTCATTAATGTCACAGCTGAACAAAAAAGCTGAACACACTGTAGTTGTGAATGTGCTCAGTGAACCCACACCATAATGATTTGATTCTATAGACTACTTTATTAAAAAGGTCATTTTTCATTTGATCATTCAATATGAGCATCATGCATTAGCTATCTTAGTGAGGACACTCATTGGCACAATGCATTCTCGAGCCCCTTACCCCCACCATCCAAACTAAATGCCCAATCCTAACCCTTAACGTGACATAAAACTAATTCTAACCCTAAAACCAAATCTTTACCCCCAAACAGGCCATTAAAGCGGGGCTACAAAGTTAGGACCTGCCAAAAGGTCCTCATTCCATAGGCTCAATCTGGTACTCACAAAGATAGCTGTACAAGAACACACACAATGCTTTTAAAAGGTGTAGTATATTCCCTTAGCTAATAGATATCCATAGCACAGTTACAAACCATAAATGGCATGTTAATATCCAGCTAATGAGTTTCTCTCGCATAGGTATAGATCATAATGACATGTTAATATCTTAAGGCGCCTTGAATCTTAAGTATTATCTACAGATGTGTTCAGTGTGTTTCTCCTGGTCTGAACTATCCTTGAAGTGCCTATGGAATAATGAGAGGAGAGATGGTTTTCAGCAGGTCCTTAAATCTTAAGGTACGACACATTCCCAAATTTAGGCAGAAGGCCCGGTTGTGTGACGTCATTATATCTCTAGGTTTGTGGTAAACAACTCCCCTATATAACGCCTTACCTTGCAGAGTCAAGGCGGATTTTCACCATTTGGCTGTGTGATGTCTCTGAGTCTCTAGAGCTCGTCCTGACCTGTAATACTCTTGTGTAATAAACATTATACTTGTAAGTACTGGGTCCGCGTCTCCTCTCTTCGAACATCGACAAGACAAGACACTACTGCTGGAAAGATACGATAAAGGCCTGTGAAACATTGTCCTTCCCTGTTGCCTGGAGACTGCAGTCAAAACAACAACAGTCTTCCACTGGTTTGTTTACTGTATATCGTGTATGTTGATTTGACGCTACGCAGCATCACTGATCAATGTGTGAGGCCGTTTCTTTTTCCAATGGAAAAACCTCACGTGGAACTGGCTGTAGGGTAAATGATCGGAGTTTGTGCAGTATGTAGTTGTTTATTTTAACAAGTCTGTAGATCTGTGTGTATGATAACAAGTTATTGCATTTGGGCACAAAGTTACTAGAGCCAAACCAGAATCCTCAAAACAACCTGACCATGCTCGTGTTGCCCAGCGTCACCAGCTACTGCAGGGCATGTTTGTGCTTTGAGTGAAACCACCACAGCTCCTTCCCTCCCAGTTTAGATTTTACATGTATAAATATATATATCTAAACCTCAAACTTTCACATCTACTTCTGTCAACAGGCAAAGAATTAATGGCAGAAAAAAAGAATGATGAATATAAAATAAATCCCAAAAAGTTGTGGTGTTACAATATCTAGATCACGCTGACTAAACTAGCTGTTGCTAGTAATGTTGACAATGTGAACCTCATGGTGGCATCAGATTGGGATCCCATGAAGTCACTAGAGTTTATCCTCTGATAACTAGGAATGTCCGGATGAAGAAAGGTGCCACCCGGATTTATCCAATAAAGAAAACTCAAGACTCCTAAAAATTCTGCTCAAGTTCATTCATTTTAGAAGAGAAGTTGAGTCTTTGCAAACCGCTCACCAAAGAACCACATCCTACATTGATGTGCATCTGTGAAACCAACATCATTCACTCTAGAGAGTTTTCACTTATCCTTGATGCATTCAGGCACAAGAGATATTGAGATTGTGTTTTTTTTACATTTCTTGTGCCATAGTTGTAATCCTCAAGCAACTCTATTCACAAGCAAGCAGTCACCAGAGCACGCTTGAGGGATGTGTATGTGTGTGTTTGTGTATGTGTGTGTCCTGAGCTGCACCATGGCGATTACATAAACACATAGCTTTGAGAGCTGAGACGACAGATGTCTCCCCTTGGACTATTTTTCCGCTTATGCAACTGCTGCGTGCATGCATGTGTGTGTGTGTGTTGTCATAGAAAAACACATGAAAAATAGATCTTTGTTTACAAGAGTGTGTGACCATGAACAATGGGGTCCAAATGTCTGTTTGTCTCACACTAGTGGACCCCACTGAGAGAAATGCTCATATGACAGAGAGGCAGCAGGGTATGTGAAAGGGAAGGTATGTTAAGCTGTTTAGAAGTAGTGTGTGTGTGTGTGTGTGTGTGTGTGTGTGTGTGTGTGTGTGTGTGTGTGTGTGTGTGTGTGTGTGTTCGTAAACCACTAATGTAGCACCAGCTGGGAAAGATGAGACACACAGAGGAAGACTTTGGCGTTTCTATAGTAACAATTAGTCTCATCGCTATTGGAAAAAACAGTATAATTGGTAGAACGGTGATGACAAACAAAAACATTCCCATTAGCGATGTCCTCTGTCCTCTTCTCTTGATCCAGCCCGTCTCTGAATAAAAACACCACGTGGCATCTCTTCTCAAATTGATTCCACCATCCTGATGTTTCACTCCCTGCAGGCTTTTATCATATTTCAACAAATATTTATGTCCAATATGATGCACTATTATGTTTGTTTACTGGCATTAGAAATGCCAAAAAAATCTCATATGGGCCATTATTTTCATAGTTGAAATACTTGTTTGGCATTTGTGCTGAAATAACATAAGATAGTGGACGAATGTGTCCTTCAAGGTGCTTTCTGTTGGCTGCATGTGTGTCAGGTCACGGTCACGGTGAACAACACACACACACGTCGACAAGCATCAAGGTGACTGTCTAGGAAAGAAAACTGGATGCTGGATATCGCGCTTTCCGAAAGAAATGGACAAATTAATGTGAAGGTAGAGGCCAGATTAGAGGGACATGCTCACAGTCAAAACTCTCTGCAGCTGGAAAAATGCGAGTAAACTGGATGAACTGCGATGACAAATGCTCTTAGATAAAGTAATGTTTGGGTTCCTAGCGAGGCTCCATCAAGCAGGAGAATTTGTTAAGGAGCCCCAAAGACAAAGTAAAAGTGTGCATTGTGTGCAAACACTGCATTTCTCACTCTGCAAGAACAAACACTCTGCAAGAACAAACGCCTGCTGTGACATTTGAATATACTGCAGAGTTTCAGCAAAACTCCTCAGGCATTCGCACGAGATGTTTTTCGGGACACGAGAAGCTGAAAATATTTGCTAAGTTGTTAAATGTGGAATCAGCTGATGGGTCTGAAAACCTGCATCATGACTTCATTGAGCTGTAAAACAAAAGACAAGCTCAACGCTAGACTGTGTTTATGACCTGAGGATTTTACTATCATGTGGAGCCAACTGCTGTCTGCTGTTCTTTACCAAACTGACTCCTGCACCTCTAAGATGCCAAAGTATTCCTTTAAAGCTCTCCGCCAATGAGGTGAAAGAAAAACAAAAATCAATCCTTCTTCAAAGCCACACTACAAAGAACAGGAATCGGTGTGTACGTACTTTTCGTATATCCTCTGGCCCCTCATGAAGACCTTGGCTTCACTGTCCAACGGGAAAGTTCCATCGTCCTTGCGGAAGCGGTAGAACAGCTTCAAGTCTCTGAACTCCCGGTGCTCGTCACACACTACAAAACAAACACACACACACACATAGAAAACAAAGAGGTTTTTAGTTGTGTCGGATAAAGACTTCTCACCTGCAGGAATGGAGCTCAACAGCATGGTTCCGTGAAGTAAAAATCCCGTTGATTTTCTGAATAGGGATTTTGATTTTCAGCAATAATATTGTAACCATCCAAGGACGAGATTGTGAAACTATGTTATATGCTCCTGTAGAAGCCACAAATCTTTATAATACAAACTGCAATCTAAGAAAAATTTAGTTTTTTTTGCAATGTCAAGGAAAAGCACTGCACTACCCTCAATCCTCAGGTGTAATTATGACGTCTCTGTTTGGTGGGGCTTCCTGTTACAATTTTGTTCTATTCAATTCTGTTGTTTTTTTTAGAGGTGAGGAAAAGAAGGGAGTTGAAAATAAGTACAAGGTAAAGTAATGAAGAGGAGCACTGGAAGTTGTTGGAAATGGATCATTTACAATGGTTTATGGGAGGCGTAGTCTCATTTACTTCTGGAGCCAGAGCCGTTCTAAAAATGGGCGTCAGTGTTTAGCTCCGTAGAGAAACAACATGGATTATTGGGACAGAACAGGAAAGATTGTTACCAGCTGCTTGGAAAGAACCGGAAACTCTGATGCAGACAAATATTTACATTAAGTCTAAACATCATCACAACCAACATGCAGAAACTCTGAAAGTAGAGAAACCTGTTTCATGTCCACAACTCAAAGTGCATATTTACTTTACGGCTAAATCCATTGA